>NW_017729024.1:165509845-165512048 GCF_001723915.1 Gavialis gangeticus | reverse complement strand
GCTTGGAGGATCATCTCCTTGAGGAGCAACCACTGTCCTTGGCATGTGGCTGCAGCATCGTTTTCCCATGCGGGGCCTTTGGGTACCGCCAGCCAGCACAGAGCTGGCATCCAGCACAGAGTGAGCTGCCCATTAGCCTGGTGGCAGGACCCTCATTCAGACTCTGCTGCAGGCAACATCGTCCCTGCTCGAACCAGCCCTGCCTGGCCTTTGACTGCACCGTGCTGGGCAACACCATCTCTGCCAGGGACCCAGGGCATCCGCACGCTCCTCTAGCGATCTGCAGGGTTTCGGGGGGAGCAGGAGTCAGTGCCGGCCCACCCAGGCTTCCTGCTCCCGAGCTGCTAATTCACTGCGGTTATAACCTGCCGTGACCTCCGGCTATTTCTGTCCTGCTCCATCCACTCCCTGCTATGCCAGCCCCCGGCCTGACCCGCCACCCCACCCCGCTCCTCCAGCTTTGCAGCCCCCCCTGCTTTGTGCTTCATGAAAACCAGGCTGCGATGGAGCAAATGCAGCGCTCCACGGCTGTGATCTGGCGAGCCATGCACGGAGACCCCAGGCACGCTGTCCCCTGCCCCCAGGACCGGCTCCCGAGGTCCCTTCCAGCCTTAATTTGGCTATCGTCCGGCGTCTGCAGCGGATACCGAGCGCCTGAAGAATCCCAGCTCGGGCGGGTGGACACGAGGCGCTCGCTTCTCCGATTGTAGGGAGGTGGATGGGATTTCTGGGAGCAATCTGGGCTTCGTGCTTTGGATGTTTTCCCAGTGCTGTGTGTAGTGAGGATCGCTCTCCGCCGGCCTTGCAAGGGCACCGTTGGACACCCCAAGCTGGACCCCCTCCTCGTGCTGTATCTGGCCTCTCCGAGACACACATTTTATATAACCACGCAGCCCCCATCCCAACCCTGTTGTAACAACTTCCCCGGTGTCGAGCGGCTAATGCCCCTAGCAAACGCTAATTTAAGAGCTGTTAAAGCCAGGGGCCAACGCAAGGTCACCGTCCGCACAAGCAGATGGCGTTTTGTCCTGGGTAATTGCATTTCCCCTGTATTTTTGGGTGAGAGAGAGTTGTTGCCTTTGATTTCTGCACAGCTGCTTCCAGGCAGCCCCTCTCCCTCAGCCCTTCCCCTTCGCGCTGCCCAAACGGTGCCAGGAGCCAGGCCAGGAGACATGTTGCAGGGTCCGTCAGCGGGGTCCTGCCTTGCTTCCTGCTGCACCATGGCAAAGTTGGAACAGATTTGCAAGCAAAAAATGAATGAAGAGGAGAAAAACCCTCCTTTCCAAGCCCCTGGGGCAGGCACGGCAAACTCCGGCTGCCTCGCGCAGCATTGACGTCTGCATGCAGGGCTCAGGGAGGATGCAGAGGTACCAAGCGAAGCCACATCTCTTCCAGCGACCTAGAGCCGGCTCTGCATGAAGGTCCTCGATGTCCTCCCCGGCTGTCCCAGCAAACGGGCCACGGCCCTTCAGCTCCTCTCCGCGGCTGCTTTTCCTCCCCCGTGGCTTCGGGAGGCTTTCAAGCAGCGCCATGCGCCCCGGCGCGGGGCAGGGGGGCGGGAGGCAGTTTTACGAGGGCAGCTGAGGCGGATGGCGAGGGTCGGGGGGCCAGAGGCCAGGCCGGGTCAGCAGCAAGAGGCCTGTTTTGGGCGGCGTGCCCTGCCGTAATGAATGCAGAGTTACGAGCTGAGCGGTGAGGACATCCAGAGGTGGCTGGAGCGGGTTTATTTTGGTACTACTGTAAAACCGAGGTGGCCGTGAAGGGGAGACAGTTGCCGGAGCATGTCACGGCTCGCGGTGGGAGGGGAGCAGGCGGGTGGCTCATTGCCCCCCACCCCGCCGGCCACCTTGGGGAAGTTGTCTGCGCCGCGTGGGGGCACAGACCCGGCTCCCAGCCCTCGATCACCACGCCGTGCCCCGGCCGCCTGGAGACAACGGCAAGGTTAGCCCAGGCGCGCTCCCCTCCCTCTCCTCCCGGCACCGGGCATGCTCCTTGCAGCCAGAGACCCTTGCCCAGGGTCACTTGAGGGTGGTTTAGCAGGTCCGTGCTCTGCCTTGGGGGGCCCTGATTGCATCCTGCAGCCTCGGTAGCAATGGGCATAGCCACGCTGCCCTCCTGAATGGATGCTTTCTAGCCGCTTAGAGGAGTGGGGGGCATAAGCTGCAGGTCCGGACTCAGCAGGGTGCTTATTAAGTGCATTTGG
>NW_017729024.1:165483735-165504845 GCF_001723915.1 Gavialis gangeticus | reverse complement strand
CCTCGATCACCACGCCGTGCCCCGGCCGCCTGGAGACAACGGCAAGGTTAGCCCAGGCGCGCTCCCCTCCCTCTCCTCCCGGCACCGGGCATGCTCCTTGCAGCCAGAGACCCTTGCCCAGGGTCACTTGAGGGTGGTTTAGCAGGTCCGTGCTCTGCCTTGGGGGGCCCTGATTGCATCCTGCAGCCTCGGTAGCAATGGGCATAGCCACGCTGCCCTCCTGAATGGATGCTTTCTAGCCGCTTAGAGGAGTGGGGGGCATAAGCTGCAGGTCCGGACTCAGCAGGGTGCTTATTAAGTGCATTTGGTGTTAGCAGATGTTCCCAAGGGACCCAGCTTCTGCATGGCGGGGCTTGTTGTGCAAGCCTGTGGGCAGCTTCATGCCAGGGGCTGGACATGAGCTGCCCTGCTGTGCCCCAGCGGCCAAGAGGAAGGACGTGTGCAGGGCACTGGGACCTGTGTCAGTGCTTGGGCAAGGTAGGCCAGGCAGGACAGTTCAGGAGGAGTTTTTTGGGGGGTCTGGCATGGCAGGGAGATGCCTTCCTCATGGTTTCCCCTCACCGCGGGCACTCCCAGCTGATGCACCGGGCCCTTTCTTTGCAAAACCTTTCTTTGCAGGGGTTGGGCTAGAGGGGACCTCCGGGGGGGCTCCCAGCTGCATTGGGATGCCGTGACCTAGGCCTGGTTGTGGATCCAGGCACCTGGGAACTGGAAACTGCCAGGCTGGTACGACGCCATGGGGTGATGCAAAATCAGAGGGAGTTTGGGGCATGGAGGGGAGGGTGCCCTATACCCTGGGAGGCGATGCCGTGACTCTCAGGCTGTGACAGGCTGGCAGCAATGGGGAGTGTATACAACAGCCGTGCCCTGGGAGGGAGCCCGCAGCGCCTCGGGAGCTGCTGAAAGCCTTTTGGGTGCCCGCGCTACCCGTGAGATGTGAGCGTGACCCGTGCTGGGCTCCAGCACGCAGTAACCCCATACCTCAAGCCTCCCCGGGGGGCTTTGGAGTGGATTCAGCCCCAGTCATCCTGCTGGGAGAGACATGTATGTCCTGGCCCCCATGGGCTGCAAAGAGCCTTGCATTGGAAACAGGAGTCCTGGCCTCGGGCTGGACCTGGACGCGTGGTCAGACCAGGTTCGCTTGCAACCGAGCTTCCAACCCTGCCAGCAGCGCTGGGTACCGGTGCTGAGCTCCCGGGCACCTCTATGTGAGCGATAGGGTCTAGGAGGGCCTGGCCAGTGACTTTGGTGGGAGGGGAGTGAGGAAACCTGGCTCCTCAGTCCGCCCATCCTAGAGCACCCACATCACCCCAGGAGCCAGGGCAGGGGTGCATTCCCCCTGTTCATGTAGTAGGTGACGGCCAGGATGTGTGCAGCTCGCCTGTTTGGATGTAGCAGTGCCAGGATAATGTCAGAAATGGTCCCAAGGACTTGTGTTAGCTTCTGATACCTCAGGCCCTGAATACCGCTCGTGTTTTGTCCCCCACAGCTGCACCCCGGGCTGGTAAGGCAGCCTCCGTGCCCGTGGCAAATGCTCCAGGGTGTCGGCTTCCTCCCCATCCTCCTGGATGAGGCTTGGGCTGCAGACGGCAGCACCCCTACGTGCCAAGCTGGGATGAAGCAGAGGTAGAGGCGTGCCAGGTTGCTGGTGGAGGGCTGGATTGAGCCTTACGGGCTCTGTTTTGGGGTGCCGCAGGAGTATCAGGTGCACGTCTGGCCTGGGAAGACCCAGCGCCTCTGCCCATGTGCACAGGGGCTGCACGGGCTGGGAGGATGGTCATTCCCACTCCGTCCTGGCCCACTTCAGAGGGCAGGTGTGGAGGGGCCAGGCCCACACACCCACCGACTCGGGGCACAGCTCACCCCGCAGGTCCCGCCGGCCAGGAGGACGGCCCACGCGTCTTCGCTGCCGACCCGATCCCGCTCTGCGTGTCCCTCTGCAGCCCCTGACCCGGCGGCCCGCCGAATGCGCAGGCTTCGAGACAACCTGATCTTCCTTGATGGAAAAAGCAAATGCAGGAGCAATTTGGGGCTGTGATTTTTCCAAGCAGGGCTGTGCCAGAGCTAGGGGAGGATTTTGGAAACCGAACATTTTAGTGCTTCAATCTGGGGCCTTTTTGCTTTTCCTGCTCACTTGGGCTAGGACAGCGTGTGACTATGACACATTCTGGATGTGAACGCCGCGATGTTTTTCTCTCTGCCCTGGGGCTTTCTGCTTTTTAAGGGGCATTTGGGAGTTCATAAAATCTCCTGCCCACACGCTTTCCCCGAAGCAGGACGCCGGGGTTATCTGCGGAATTGGGCAGCTGGGAAAGGGGCTGCAATCAAACCATTAGACCCGGTCTGACCGTGGAGCCAGCCCACATCGAACCCGCTCCCGAACTCCTGAAGAGTTTGGACCAGGTTCGTGTTTTCCATCGTTCTCCCATTAACGTTCACTTTCATGCCTGCAGACCGGAAATCGTGGTGCCAAAATGCAGCGGGAGAGAGCTGTTCCTGTAATAACTCCAGGCCAAGTGCATGCAGGAGGGACCCGGGGCAGCACGAACAGGGCTTGTTCTTGTGAGATTTCCATCCTCGGCTTGGCGTCCGCACCGTGACCTGGGTCTGCTTCTGGCTGTGGCGCAGGTGTCCTCTGTCTGATCCGTGCATCCCTCTGGTTTCCCTGGCTGCTTTTTACGCCTTGTCTTCACCACTCAAACTTTGCAAGTCGTTCCCGTTAGCCTGACGTCCCGTGGCGTGTCTCTGAAGGCAACGGGGCGGCCCCTTGTAGACAGGCCGTGGGGCGGCGGTCTCAGGGTGACCCCTGCCGTATGCCGGTCTGGACAGAGGTCACCGCTGAATGACCTTGAGTCTTCGAGCGTGGTCCAGGGGCTCCAGGGATCAGCACGGGGGCTGGGATGGATCCCATTGCTTCCCATTTCTGGTGCCTTGCTGCAAGCTCTCCTTTCCCCCCATTTGCCTCCGCATGGTTTTTTCTCTCCCTCCCTCCCTCTCTCCCTAATAGCCTTCATGCGGCCAGTTCAGGGCCACCCTCGCCCAGGAGGCACCAGGGACTCCTCTCTGTGCCGCCAATGAGGCAGCTCGAAGGCACGGCCAAGGGGGGTGAATTTGAGTCCCGTGCCCCGAGCAAGGAAGATCTGCAGCACCCGTCATGGGTGTGTTTCTCTCTCCTGTGACCCCGCAGCCACTAACCTTCCCCATGCCCGGTGCCATGCCCCTGCAGAGCTTGGCAGTCGCTGGCACAGCCTGGGGGAGTCACCTCCAGGGCAAATTGGAGGTAACTCTAAGGACTTTGCTCAAGTTATTTCCATTGACCACAGAGCCCCGTGGGAGGAGAATTTGACCCCTGCCCGGCCTGCTTCTGCCCTCGGGGTTTGCTTTCCCAGTGCCCGTGGCTTTCAGTGGGTATCAGAGGGCAGGACTGGCACGCTGGCATACAGACCTGTAGCCCGGGTGATGGGAGAAGTAGGGAGCATCAGTGCCCCGGCAGCCAGGAAAGGCCTCTTTGTCTTGGGGCCTGTGGAAGAGCTTAGCCGAACCCCCCCAACCCCGACGAGTTATTTAGCACTTCAATGGCAGAAAACACGCTGGTCCCAGCCCTGCAGGCATCGCACTCGCAGCAGGGAGCTCAGGCTTCACAGAAGAGAGCTACTTTGAGCAAAAAGGGGGAAAAAAGCAGCAGTGAAGGACAGCAACTTACAGGGTCCTTGTAGCTTAGCCCCCCGCACCCCCGGAGTGTGGTTGGGGGTCTCTCCTGCATCGCCCAGCTTGGGTGCTTCCCAGCTTTGCAACCTCAGCACATCAAAATTCAAGGCTCCTCTTCCCCTCCCGCATCTTTTCCGAGAGCCAGCCCGGATCCCCTGTGCTATTAGTATGCTGTGCTTTGCATTGGCTTTTATCACTGCTGGAACAGATGGCCGGGCTTGGACGCGTGCCCTTTGTTTTCAGATAGACCAGTTAATTTGGTGGCAGTTGAGAGGACAGGTACAAGCCAAGGGAAACGAGCCGTTGCAGGGCTCGGGAAGGGAGACGGGACCCAGCCACGGCAGCGTGCGGGCTGCACAGGTGTGTAAAATCCTTCTCCCCCCACCCCACCGCAGCCTCCGATGTGGGACCCGAGTGAAGGCAGCGTCCACAGAGCCAAGGGAGAAGTTCCCAGGGCCATGCCTGCTCTGTGTTGGTGACGGGAGGCCTGGCATCCGTCCGCGGCGCCGGTGCCAAAGGCCAGGCTGCCGATGGTGCAATGCACAGGTTTCTCTAATGTGACTGCTGCCGCGATATCCGCCGAGCACCTTCATGTCTTTGTTCTCTCTTCCTCGCGGCGGGCGCCTTCTCTCCGGAGGGTGCTTCGGTTTTGTCACTCATTTGTTTCTAACAGGCACCTTGCTGTGCATTTAGGTGAAAGCCAAGAGCCGCGCGTTGAGCTTGAAGCAGAAGGTTTGGGCTGGGCCCTAGTTCCCAGGGGAGTTGGTCGCTTGCTCTCGGACCAGCCCTGTCTCCTGCGCGGATGAACTGGGGCATTATTGGAGAGTCCACCTGGGTTGGAGGTGTGAAGCGGTCAGCAGCCGTCTTTCCTCTGGAGCTCAAATGGGTAGTTTAAATAGCCTGGCCCCAGCTTTTGGAGCACCTTGATGGCAGAGCGCGCAGCCTTGGTCTTGATGCAGCACTCCCTGGGAGCCGGGGTAGGGAGCGGAGGACAGGTCTGATGTGCTTCCACTAGACAAGAGTCACTGAAGAGCTGCGCCGAAGCTTTCTGTCCCGGCTGGAGTCGTCCAGATGCGGAGAGCTCTGTGCCCAGGTGTATTGCGTTGCTGTGGTCCAGCCAAGAGGATGCAGGTGTGAGAAGCCGAGGCCCAGCTCCCACCTGCCAGGTTGTCCTAGCCCATCACGGGTGATGCTACGTGAAGGCTCAGCCCAGGAGACGGCACGTCTGTGTGGCGTGAGGCACGGCTTCTGGTTCCCAGGAGAGCACACGCAGAGCTAGCTCAAGTGTCCCTGCACACAAGGGGTGTACAGGCCCTCATGTGCACCTCCACGCCTGCACACACGGGATGTGTAGACCCCAATGTGCCCCTTCGTGGCCGTGGTCCTCTCTGCACGGCCCAGCCTGGAGCCATGTAGACATGCACAAGAGCTTCCTAGCCCGGGGGCAGCCCTGCCCAATGGTGGGGGTGTGCCATCAGGCCAAGGTGCTTCCAGCATCCTCTCGTCTTGCTGAGGTTCGGGACCACCCAGCCGCTCGTCATGCGTGGGCTGATCCCCCCCAAGTGCTGGGTGGTGTTGGGGTGGGGCATTGCCGTGATCCAAATAGTGCCAACACAGGGCTCCTTGTCATCTCACCGGCCACCGACAGCACCGCTTCTCCACCATTTTAGACTCGGGGTGCCAAAATGTAGGTGCACCCCATTTAAAAGCCGCTATAAATCTATGGAGACTATCATAATATAACCAGTATAATGATACGATTAATGATGGTGTAAGTCATTGGGTCATAGGTCACAGAGAAGTCAGGCTGGAAGGGGCCTGCAGAGGTCTGCAGGGTCCTGGCTGGAGGGGCTTGCCCCCGCGCTCAGGCTCAGACTGACGCTGCACTGGGGGCGGGAAGGGATTTTGCCCCCCAGTCAGACTGGTGCAGACTGGGGGGTTTTGCCTTCCTTTGTAGCCGGGGCACGGCCCTGCCTGGGGTCTCTAGAGCATCAATTCGCTCCCTTTGCAGGAGCAGGACATTAGCTACCGCAGCCCCCTGCTTTCCCTGGGGCAGGGGCGGGGGTGAGGATAGTTTTGCTCGGAGCATGTGTCCGGGCGGGTTTGCACAGGGCCGATCCTGCCTCAGGCAGGGCTTGGACTAGATGTGACCCCCACAGCTCCCTTTCCGCCCCACATCTCTCTATGATTCAAGGCGCCTGGGTTTTCTTCCTGGCTCTGCCACTGCCCTGCTGCACGACCTCAAGTGAATCCCTTCTCTTCCCTATGCCTCAGTTTCCCCTGCTCCACACCGGTCTGTTTTGTGCATGGATCCATCCGAGTCTGCAGATGTACAGCTCCTGGCGCAGTGAATGTGGCTCAGAGGCAATCCGAGGAGGGTGCAGTAGGCAGAGTCTCTCTCCTGCATTGCAATAGTTTCTTCAGCATCTTCCCCAGGAGTTGTTTTCTTCTCGCTACATGATTTCAGGGGCAAAAAATAAAGCAGAAGTTCAAAAACCAACTTTGAAAAGCAGCGGGTGTTAATTTGGAGTGGCCCCTGTCACTCCTGCGCACCAGGGAAGGAAGTACTGGGGGTGGCGCGGACCGGGGGTGTTTAGATGAGACGAAAGGAGCCCTTTGAGGTGGCAGTGGCTCCAACCCGGCTGTAGGGCTCCCTGAAGCACGCGCCAGGACCGTGGCAATGCTCCTTTTTTCTCTTCTTTAAGCAAAACATGGGGTTTAGTGTGCTGGGCCACAGCTCTGGGCCATTAACGGGCATTTCTCAGGGCTCCTGGATAAAGACACAAATAGGGGAAGGTTTTATTTTTTTCCCTTCCTGACTCCCAAAGAGCAAAAGAAATGACACTTGATGGGTTCAAATTCTCTGGCGGATGCTCCTCCTGCACCAACACACACCTCTGCACCCCCACGCACATCCCCACACCCACACGCACACCCTCGTGTCCTGCTGCTAGCAGCAGAAGAGCAGGGGCAGAGGAGGAGTGGCAGCAATAAGACCCCAGTGTCATAAAATCACAGAAAATGAGGGTTGAAGGGACCTCAGGAAGTCATGTCTAGTCCAACCCCTGCTCCAAGCAGGACCGGCCCCAACTACATCATCCCAGCCAAGGTCTTTAGTTTGAGGAGGTCCAGACGTGGCTCTATCAAGCATCCAAACCTCTCGAGGCATATGCAAACCTCCAGACCTTTGGCATGGACACGTATCCCTCTTCATCGTTTTCGGAGGGGAGGAGAGGCCGCCGGTCGGGAGCGAGCACCAGCTGTTCCAATGTCACCGCCGCGGCAATCCCGGCGTGACACACGGTCGTTAAATCCGTGTAACGTCCTAAATGCAACGGTGTTCACATCGGAGGAGTTTTGCAGCACTTGTGTCCCTGCAGACCCGCGCGGATGTTACAGTTGCCTCCTAACAGCTTGTCTCGGTATTGCTGGAGATCGGAGCAGCTGCTACCTCTATCTCTGGCCCTTAGGAAATTCGGTTTGCCGCTGCGGCACCCGTGACAGTGTTTACTAGGGGCGGAAGAAAATCTTCTGTGAATGCTGCTTTTTGATGAGAGATTGAGGTTTGGCTTAAATGAGGTTTTTTTTTTTTTTGGCTTTTTTTTTGTGAAAGCATCTGCTTCCTTGCAGGAAATTCTGATATTTTTGTCATAAAAGCAAACGCTCCAGAAGAAGAAGAAGAAAAAAAAAAAAAGCTTCTGATTTTTTGGCTGAAACAAACAAGCAGAAAAAGTCAATATTTTCCATGGAAAATTTCAACACAAGTGTGTGGGTGTGGGGGGGAGGATAGTTGATTTTTGCCTAAGTTTTCAATGAGGAAAGGTTGTGATGGGGATGCTCATACATGGGGGCCTGTGGAGGCTTGCGTGGGGAAGAGGGGCTGCGTGGCTGTAGCCTTTGGGGGGAGCTGGTTGTGTCAGAGCCTCTTTGTGTGGTTTTGGATTAGATGCATAATCTCCTGCCAGGTGTGGAAGCAGAGAGATCCCAGGACTTGCCTCAAGTCACCCAGGGAGTCTGCGGTGCAGCCAGGAGCCGAAGCAATCGGCCTCCTTTCCTCCACCCCATCGTCTGCCTCGTCCGGTCGGACTGGCAGCTCTCGCTGTCCCCCGCAACGGAGCCGTACCCCGCCTCTCGTGGCCTCGGGCAAGGGGTGTCGGTAGGGCTAGCAAGATCCACGGTTGCGACGGCTGCTGAGCTGGAGCGCGGCAAGCGCTGGCCGGGCGGCAGGGGAGGGCCGGGGCAGACAACGACTAGCCACAGCGCGCAGGAAATGTCAGCAGATGTTGCACGATCTGGAAAGGCCAAGCTGCACCTCTCCTCCCTGCCTACTTGGCCACGCGCCATCCGACGTGTGCAACAAGGCCACGGCTGCTCTGTTTCTGCTGCTGTGGGCCTGTGAGGTCCTGTCTGGCCCTGCCACCCTCAAGGCACTCGGAGCCAGGCAGCGCTCCCCTCCTCGCTCCCCCATCAAAGACGCTGCACCAGGCCAGGCCCCCTCCGAGGGGGAGGCATTGCCATCCCGTCTGCTCTGCGCTACGCCCTTGCAAATCCGCCCCGGCAAGAGCAGCACGGGGCAGCGGAGGGTGGCGTGCCCAGCTGCTCCACGCGGCTGCAGCAGATGTGCGTGGCCGTCACGCGGGAGGATGTCTGCTGGAGAGGCGAGGGGGTGCCAGCATTGCTGAAGGGGCGACCGGTGCCTTTTGCCCCCCTCTCCGTGCATGGCAGAGCTACAAAGCTGAGCTCAGGCTCTCTGCTCCCCCATCCCTCTTGTTCCCAGCTGCCACGTGGCCCTGCCCAGACCGGGCAGGGTGGCTGCTCCTAATTCTCCCACCATTCATCAAGGCCAAATTAAGACGCAGAAGTAAGCGGCAGCCCCATAAAGCTGGGGAAAGCCCCATGGTGCCCCATTCTCGTCGCCATGGGATGGGCTCCGTGCCAGCCCTTGGTTTATTAGGGTAAATTAATCGGTGTTTGCAGAGTGCAAAATGCTACCAGAAGGGTAGCAAGATTGTGCATAAACCCCCCTCGGCCCCCAGAACGAAATCCCCTCATCTAAAGGCAGCAGCAGACTTCGCTGCTCCCCCATCTCCAGGACCTGGCGCGATGGCTTTGCAATGCAGCCGAACCTACAGGTCCCCTGCCAGCTCCCAGCTCCTGCTGCTTGCTGGCTGCTCGCATGGGGCTGGCTCCTCCTCCGCGTCTCCAGCTGCTAGGATGCATTAAAAAGAGCTAAAAATACTCCAAGGGCTTTGGTAATGTGGCTTCTCCATAGAGGTGACTGCGGCAGCTACCATGGGAAAGCCATGCCCTGGCCCGTCGGCAAGGAGAGTCAGGCTGGGCCCTGGGGGGGGGTGGCACCCCTTGGGAGGGACAATGCAGGGTGAATTGGAAGGGGAGGATGGGGAGCAAGCAAGTTGGATCTAGCTCATTCGATCAGGGCGTGTGAAGCAAGCGATGTGACCTCCACGTGGGTCACAAAGACTAACCAACATGAGTTTGGACCTTAAAGTGGCCCATGCAAGGTTGGAAAGGCCCGGATGTCTCCATCGAGAATGGTGACCGGTTGTCCTCATCTCTGTGCGGGGCCAGGACAAGAAGCAACGGTCTTGAATGGGGGTGGTTGGATGTTTGGAAGAGCTCTGAGGCCAGCTCCGTCCAGAGAGGCTGCGACATCTCCATCCTTGGCGGTATCCAAGGCCAGGTCTGCCAGACCCTTGGCTGGCCTGGTTGAGACAAGGCATAGAGAAGGAGGATGGACTAGATAAGACCCCTGGTCTCTGTGATCCTGCTTGCAGCCATGCGTCACCCCTCCTGGTGCAAGCCCAGGGGCTGCCTGGCTACGGGCTGCAGAACACATTCAATGCTGCCATCACTCAGGTGCAGGGGGCCTGATTCAGAAGCTAGGAACAGATGTTGCCTTCGTCCCTGGTCAGGTTGTGCCTGTATTTGTCCTAGAACAGAAATACCCCCGGCTCGGCATGTACACTGTCCCGGGTCTCTGCACACGTGAGCAGGGGGCGTCCGTCCGTCCATGCCGCGGGAGCCTGTCCATCAGAGGTGGACTCCCCACCTGTCCAGCTACCTGCAGGTAATGGCACTTGAGACTCCAGGACTTGATCTCAGGATGCCGCCAGAGGAGGGGTACAGCCAGATGGAGCCTGCCCCCCTGGAGCTGCTGCCTGACACGGGATGCTTCGGGGGGTGACGTTTCCGGCGCTGGGGGCATGCTTGGCTGCGTCAGCGCCTGGCATTCAGAGCTTTGCAGCCGGCCAGGCCCCTGGCACATGGGGATCCCGGGCATTTACCTTCTGTGCCTGCCTATGGCATCAGGGAGCCTCCGCTGGGACGTTTCTCTTGCTGGCAAGGGGGTGGGGGGAGAGGGTCCATGAAGCAGCCCCAGCGAGCAAGTTGCGAGGTCGCACGCAGCCCGTTCGCGCTTCCCAGGCTGCTGCGTGGATCCCAGCACTGGGGCCTGCTGTAAATGGCCGTATCCTGCTGGGAGCTGGGGGGGCCGTCTGGGCTTCTGCAGCCAGCCTGTTTTATATGGAAGGCGTCTGCTCTCCTGGCCAGCGCCTGCTCCCCTTTTATTTAGGTCTAAATGGATGCCATATGGCTAACGAGCCTGTAGCCATGTTCCCGATTAAAAGACAATCCTCTCCGCATGACTGATATGGCACCATCGATGATGGAGCTATAAACGATCCGGGGGCTGTCGTTTGCAGTCGCTCTCCTGGTTTGGCGTGCGAGGGCTCTTGGTCCACGGCACAGGGCTGCGGGGGCTGATGGCTGCTGGCTCTGGGGTGGATCTCCCCGGAGTATCTGGGACTGGTGGGTGCCTCCAAGCTGCACGCCGGAGACCAAGGTTTTAAGAGCCCTCGCTGGGGTATTTCTGGGACTGCAGCGAGAGAGATGGGGACAGCGTAGGCTCGCCCTTCACGGGTGTTTGGCCTCTAAAGCCCCCTGCATGCTTACAAGGTGGAAGAGATGCTGAACATGGAGCAGGATCCCCCAATTGTGGGGCAATAGGGGGGCAGTCGGGTGCTGCGGCTCTCTGCTTTGCAATAGCGAAAAGGTGCTGGAGGCCACGGGGAGACGCAGATTCCAGCCAAAAAGCTGCGACACCCTGTTCAGAGCAGGGTGAGACTCCTCCGCCAAAGCCACGATGGCCAGTCCTCATCCCCGCTGCTCCCCGGGGAGAAACGGGGTTCCCAAGCCTGGGGTCACGTCCTGCCCACCTGCCTGTTCCTGGCAAAGTCTCTCTAGAGCCTTTGCTGTCCCCAGCTCCGAGGGGGGTTTCTGTGCGCAGCCCAGGGGGCATCACCCCGGGTCCTGTCATGCACATCACAGCCCCAGGCAATGCAAACATCACTGCCAGGCTGCCTACGTGATGTGCATCCCCTCGCAGGCTCCTGGTTGTGGCAGGGAGCGGCTGCATTTAGGGGGAGTTGCAGTGCTTCCCTTGTGCCCTCCCCTGCCCTGTCCTCGTTGCCTTTTCTGCGGAGCCTGCCGGTGTGACCCCGGGGCAGGGACCCAAGCTCTGGGCCCGGTTCTGCCGGGTAGGTCAGGTCACCCGCTCGGTGCTTCAATGCATGAAGTGCAGTGGATGAAACCGGCCTCTTTGGTAAAGCGTTTTAGGAGCCAGGAGGCGGTGAGTCCCTGTGCCCAAGGTTTTGCTGGTCCTGGGATGGGGCAGGGGTTTACTCTGATGCCTGGCCCGAGCCAGGAGAGTCATATGATTGTCCTCCTATTCCTGTAGCACTGTGCACCACGCACACCCCTTACATCCAGTTGTGCCCAACTTTGGAGCTGGGGCTGGGGGTGTATGGAGAGAGCTGCCTCCTTGGGGCTGGGGGTGCACAGAGAGCTGCCAGCCTCCAACACGAGACCAGCAGATGCAGACAGACCAGCAGAGAGGCATCTTGCCCACGCTCCTTCCAGCCCGGGTTTTCTATAGCAGGGATGGGCTGATGATGGCAGGCTTCGTCGCCTGGATCTGGGCGTATTCGGAGCTGCCAGGGCCGGGAGCAAGGGCAGGTAGCTCCTTGCCTCCCACCCACAGCTCTGAGCTGTAGCTGCTTTCCAGGTCCCAGCCTGCCTCGATGCACGTATGGAAGTGAAAGCAGCAGAGGTGGGTGGGGGGATCTTTGTGCCACGTGCGTTGGCTCAATGGCAGCTTGTAAAACGCTCCCTGGCCGATGTGCAGGTTGCAGCTGAGGAGAGGCTGGGAAGAGGGTGGGAGAGGGGCCAGGGCTGCTCTTGAAAGGCTGAATGCAAGCTCTGGGAGCCATGTTGGGTGGGATTTGGGGTACAGGGGGCTTCAGTGCAGTTGTCCCTGCCTCAGGGACCCACTCTTCAGAGCCACCCCTTCAGCCTCTGTAGAAACTACAACCCAACTGTGGTCGGCAGAGAGGGCCAGGTGTTGCCTTCTTGGTGGTGTTGCTCAGCGGCAGCGGGACCGGCATCCGCAGGGGTCATCCAATCTACCTCCCTGCAAGTTGGCTGCATGCTGTTTGCACCAGCTGGTGCCCAGGTCTATATGAGCAGGTGCTGAATCCAACCCCACCTCCCTGGGCAGCTCCTGAGATACCCCAGCAAAGTGCACTTGGTCCCCGAGTCTCCCCTGGGTTGACTTCAGGTCCTCCTCCTCTTTCCGAAGACCCTTTTCCTATATAGCTGCCAGTTCTCCTGCCCCTCCGTACCCTCCAGCCTGCCATCCCAGAACCCAGCCCAGTGCCCGTCTTCTTCGCGCCCCACTCCTGCTGCCCAAACCTGTTGTCATCTCTGGCTAGTCTGAGATGAGTACCCAGGGCAGAGAGCAGGCTCAGACCTGGCCAAAAGAGTTAATTGCCTTTCCTTGCTTGCGTGCAGCAGGGTCTTCTGCAAAGTGCTGCCGATGGCAGCTAGGAGGACTGTCAGCCAGCAGCAGGAGGGAGCAGGCCGGCGGAGGGAGGGGGAATGCTTGTGGGATTGTCACTGTGTCGTAGTGCCCAGAGGGTAAGTTGGTCTCAGGTTACATAAAATCCTAAATACGGAGGCTTGGGAGGGAGCTCAGGAGGTCACATCTAATCCATCCCCCTGCTCAAAGCAGGACCAGCCCCAACTACAACATCCCGACCAAGGCTTGGTCCACCCGGGTGTTGAAAACCTCCAAGGATGGAGACTGCACCTCCTCTCAGTAGCAAGTCAGTAGTGGAGTCATGAAGAAAACCAGGTGTCCTGGGGTCCCAGCCCAGTCGGTCTCTGGTAACACAGGGCTATTTCCAACAAGATGCCAGGGTTTCTCCCACTCACTCCCTTGTCTTACCAGCTGCCAGTGAGGTTTCTATTAAACACTGGATCTGGACGCTGAGCTCCTAGGTGCGACCTGCACCCCCTCTTCCTCAGGGGCGGCTGTCCCATTGACCCTGTGCATGCCTGTAGCCTCATCCAGAGGCATGTGCTTCTGCCAGGGAGCACTACAGCTCCAGCACCCTTGCCCATCTTGCAAGGACAGGGCTAGGATCCAGAATGACCTGGATTAAGTGGAGAAACAGCCCCAGATCAGATTCAGCAGAGGCATGTTTTATGAAGGGTTTGCGTGATGGATGTGTCTGGGGTGGTTTGGACAGAGCTGATCCTACCTCAGGCAGGCGTTGGACTGCAGGTCCCTTCCAGGCCCACTTCTTTTGAGCTGTATGACATATTTTATGACACAAGCAAAGTGCCACCCTTGGCAAGAAATAACAGCATGCACAAATAGCCTGGGGAATGACTGGCTGGGCTGCAGTGCCTCAGAGAAGGACCTGGGAGTGATAGTCGACCATAAGCTGAATATGAGCCAGCCTCCCTTGTTGCAAACGAAGCCAAAAACCAGGCATTATATGAGCAGGAGGTTCATATAATGCAAATCAAGGCAGTGATTCTTCCTCTCTACTCAGCACTGGGGAGGCCTCACTTGGAGTCCTGTGTCCAGGGTTGACCACTTTAAGAAGGATGGGGACAGTTTGGAGAGGGTCCAGTGCAGAGTGACAAAATCATGACGTGTCTTGGAGGAAAGGATGAAAGAGCTGGGGTTATTTAGCTTGGAGAAGACAAGAGTGAGGGGGGATTTGATCACAGTCTTCAAATCCCTAAAGGGTAATGACAGAGGATGGAGACGGGCTATTCTCCGTGGCCGTAGGGGACAGGACTAGGAACAACAGCCTCAAGCTGCAGCAGAGCAAACTGAGTTTGGAGAGTAGGAGGAACTTTCTGACTCCTGTGAAGCCCTGGAATAGGCACTGGGAGAAGTGGTGCCTGTGATAAGAAAACTCAATCCCTGGAGGTTTTCAAGAGCAGGCTGGACAGACCCTTAGCTGGGATGGTTTAGTCAGGGCTGATCCTCTGTTGAGCAGGAGGCTGGACTAAATGCGACCTCATGAGGTCCCTTCCAGCCCAACTTTCCTGTGATCCAGGTTTGCTTTTCTTGGAGAGAAGGGAGCAATTGAGGTGAGGGTGGAGGAAACAACTTACCTGCTTGGGTGTATAAGGGATATTCCAGTCGCTTAGACCCAGGCCCTCAAAGGCAGCCAGGCTCCTGACTCACCTTGAGGCCACAGAGCTGGGCTGTGCTCCCAGCTGCCCCCGTTACAGCACAGCGCCCCAGGGCAGAGTGGCACTTGTGTGCATGGGTACCCAAAGCTCCTGGGGCAATGCCCCGGGTGCTGAGGGGTTGGGCACAAGGTTCCCTTTCCTGGGTTTCCCTTTTCATTCCTCTCCACAGAGGGGTCACAGTGGACAAGAAGATGGACAGGAGCCAGCAGCGTGCCCTTGTTGCCCAGAAAGCGACCAGCATCCTGGGCTGCATTGGTAGGAGCGTTGCCAGCAGGTGGAGGGCAGTGATTTTTCCCCTCTGTTCAGCACTGGGGAGGCCACATCTGGAGTCCTGTGTCTAGTTTTGTGCCCCCGTGGCCGGCCAGTAGGGGGCGCTCCTGCACTGAGCCACCTACCTCACTGTGCCCGACCACCTTCCAGGCTCTGAGTGCCTCCCTGGGGGCACCTCACCTTCGGCCAGCCCCCTTCCTGGAGCACACCCGCAAGCCTGGGGGTAGTGCTGCCACCACCCAGGGTCTGGACTGTTCTTGGCCCCGTGACCCTGAGAAACAAGCCTAGTAGTCCTAGAGGGTACTCGACCCACTGCAAGAACTTGGGGTGCTTCCCTTAATCTGAAGCACAGATAGTGGTCTCCCTTAGTCAGCCGAAACAAGGGGACCCCCAGACATAATCTAGACGCTCTCCCAACAAGTCTCCCATCCTAGGTACAGAGGAGAACTTTATTGGTTGCAAGGAGTAGGTTTGGAATAGGGTAGAGCAATATCAGAGAAATCCCTTAGAGCAAACAGGGTGGCTGGGTAGCCTTTGATCGTGCATCTGAGTTACTGCAAGCTACACATCTAGTTAGATCTCAGGTAGCTTATTCACGAGTATCATCCAGAGGCTGACAGAGCTTCCCTCTGGAGGTAGGCAGTTCATAGTGTGTCCATGTATTTCAAGAGAGAGAGACAGAGAGCTGAGTTGCTCTCTGTGTCTTCATCCTAACCCTAACCCCCCCCCCCCCCCCCACACACACACACACACCAGGCAATCATTAACTTATATAGACCTTATGACCTCACTCTGGGGTCCCATAGACTAGCTGAAGTTGGCTACAAGCCAATCAATTGGCAGTGCATCACTGGTTGGCAGGTAGGTTGGCAGGGGCTCCAGTCACCCCCGCAGTCATGACATTGCTTAGAAAGTTTAAGCCCCCACCCAGGTGTATGAGGCCAGTCACATAAGCAAAGCAGCCTCTCGCTTACTTCAATGAGCTGCTTAGCCACTAAAGGGATAGACAGGTGAGGAAGGAGAGAGAGGAAAAACAACAAAAACTATTGAAGGAGACCTGGAGGCTGGGATGGAAGTCCTCCACACCCCCCACTGCAGAAAGGATGTGGACAAGTTGGAGAGAGTCCAGCAGAGGGCAAGGAAAATGGTTGTGGGGCTGGGGGACAGGACTGGTGAGGAGAGGGTGAGGGAAATGGGATGACTGAGTCTGCAGGAGAGAAGACTAAGAGGGATTGAACAGCAGCCATCACCTCCCTCCAAGGGGATGGCAAAGAGGATGGAGCTGGACTGGTCTCAGTGGGTGCAGATGGCAGGACAACGAGCAATGGGCTCAAGCTGCAGCCAGGGAAGTTGAGGTTGGATATTCAGAAAAACTTTCTCACGAGGAGGGTGGTGAAGCACTGGAACAGATTACCCAGAGAAGCAGTGGAGTCTCCATCCTTGGAGGTTTTTAAGACCTGGCTTAACAAAGCCTTGTCTGGGATGATGTAGCTGGGGCTGGTCCTGCTTGGAGCAGGGGTTGAACTAGATGTGACCTCCTGAGCTCCCTTCCACCCTCAAAGTCTGTGATTCTGTGAATGTCCAGAGTCTCCCAGAGCAGCCGCGCGGCTTCCCAACCAGCTCCCAGCCAGGGGTTGCACCCCATTCATCACCAGCTCCATGCCACCCCTGACTGACCCAACCCCCTTGTCCTTGTGTTTGCTTCCGCAGATGGCCAACCCCGTCCCGTCAGCCTGCTGCGTGGTGCTTGCCGCCGTGGTGGTGGTGTATGCTCAGAGGCACAGCCAACAGGGTGAGTCTGCCGCACCCACCCCCTCAGCCCGCCTTGGCCCAGGATGGGGGCTCTGCATGTGGTTTATCTGTTGCTATCCCTCCCGTGTGCACCCTGCTGTTTTCCATCATCCTATCCCTTATAGAGCCCTCACTATAGGACCCAGCAGCGATGGAGAGCAGAAACCCCAGGGTAACATCCCTTCCTTCTTTCCTCCTGTACTTCCCTGTCCTCTGGCCTGTGCCTTGGGGCACCACTGGGGCCAGGGGCCAGAAGCCTTCCCCCCTGCAGCAGCGTGGGTGGGTGAGAAGTGCCCTCTTGCTAATGACTCCTCTTACAGTCCCTGCGCACCAGGAGGGAGTCCATCTCCCCCCTCAGCGAGTGCCCGTCCTGCTTCTGCAACTGGCGGTCTGTGCAAGGGGAGGGAGAGGGTATCTCTATGGGCATCCATCGAACCATGCTGGGTTGTGCCATGGGGCAGCGCGGGGTGCTCAGTCAGGCTGGGCATGAGGCTGCATCTCTGCTGCTCGGACGTCTCCAGCCTGTGCAGCTGGGAGCCGTGTCCCCTCGGACCGGTGACCCCCCGGCACAGAAATGAGCTGCAGGCGACAGGGAAAGGCGCTGGACTGCAGCAAGCTCCCATGCTGCTGAGGCCACCTCCAATGTGAGGCTGTTTAAGAGAGTAGCAAAAGGGACCCCCTACAAGCCTTGGGGGGGCTACCAGGAACTGTGGGGCACATCGGGATGTTTGCAAGAGGAGAGGGGTCTGGAAAGCTGCTCCTGGATGGGTTGTACATCCAGCCTCCCCCATCCAGGAGTCCCTGATGGGCCAGTGCTGGCCTCAACCTCCTGGGCTCTGCATGGGTGCCCAGACCCCCAATCTCTTCTGCACCCCTGCCCCTGGCAGACCCTGCCCAGTGCCCCCCCAATGCAGAGATCCAGGGCTAGGGGAAAGCAGGAAAGGGGTTGGAAAAGTTATTCTGCGCTTGGCAGCAACGACCTCCCTTTTTATAGCTCGATTAGTGGATGCACGGCTTTAATAACTTATGAAGCTGAAGGACGTGGATGATGAACTCTGCAGCAGGGAGGCTGCTCAGGCCTCTCTGGGGGGACTCTCGTAGCCTGGACAGCACCCTCGCTGCCCCGGGACCTCGTGCAGCTGTCGAGGGTCCCGCAAGGTAGCACCGGGTTAATAATGATAGCATTGGATGGGAAGGGCTGATGCTTGGGAAGGCTTTTCACTTGTAGGGCAGCTCCAGGTGTGCACACTCCTCAGGTTCTCTCCCTTTGGTCCCAAAGGAGCCAGATCCCTCCAGGGTGTGAACGTGCATTGAAATGGGTGATGGAATATCATCCTACTCGCTTGGCCGGACCACTTGCTCCCAAACTGTTTTTGCTGTAGCTTTAACATGAATTAAAACATCATGACCCTTTTTAAATCCATGGTGTATCCACACCTTGAAGACACGGCCCAGTTTTGGTCTCCGCACCTCCAAAAGGATCTTGAAGAAATGGAGAAGGTGCAGAGAAGGGCAGCAAGGATGCTGAGTGCTATGGAGGGGTCAGGAGTGGGGCACGTTTCCCTGGGTTTGTATAAGCAGTGCATTGTGTCAGGGCCACCCTGGGTCCCCATGACCCGGGTGACGGAAAGCAGTAGTAGGTTGTTGTCCACACAGACATGCTGAGAGTCGGGAGCATGGCGTCCTTTCCCGTCCCTGCAGTGGGGGTTGCAGACCCATCGGCTCCCAATCCCCCCAGGTCTGGTCCCTTTTACTTCTGACTCCTCTTCTCAGGCTCTTAGCCTCCCTTCGTTGCTTATCGCAGTCTCCCTGCACCGCCGGTATCAACTCCCCCTTATTCTCCATCGAGTCTCGGTTCCCATCCCTCCAAACACACACAGGAGTCATCGCCTTCATCCAGGCTCTTTCCCTCACTTTCCTGCCTCCCGTGCCCCTGACGCCCAGCTCTTCTCCCCCTGGTGTAAGTCAAGCTGTTTCTTCCTCCACTGCATCCTTTGGGGTTGCTGAGAGCATAAATGAGACAGGCTCTCTGCTCACGGGCTCTGAAGCAGCAATCGCAAGGAGTTTTGCTAGGTCCCTGCAAAAAGGAGCATGCCCAGGACAGATGCAATCACTGGAAAATTTATACTCCAACCTGTACTGAGCGTGCAGCCACTGAGGTTTTGCAAAACCTTAGAACTTGGCCAGATTTGGGCAGCTTCTCCTGGAAGCCCCCAACAAACCACTCCCCTGGTACCCAAGCCATCCATGGCCCTGTCCGAGGTAAGTCTGTCTTCCAAGCGCTTGAGTTTCTCAACAAAGCACCCAACGTTGACATGGGCAAAACAACGTATCCCCCCAAAATACCCAAAGCATTTCTGCTGACATGTTCCAAATCCGTTCAGGTGGAGACAGACACCTGGCAGGGGAAGTTTCAGCCCTCACGGTTGAAGTCAGGCAGCGGTTTATAAGCGAGGGAAAACAGGTTCTTATAATGGCAACCTTAATTAGACGAGGTGCTATCAGCTCCTGTCTGCGAACGTTGACATTGAAAGCAGATAAATAGGGACCTGATTGCTCTCACCTACCTTCTGCTATGAGTCACCCCACTGATATCAGGGGGCTATTCAAACAGGAATGAGCTAATCCACATGAGCGAGAGCAGCTGGATCCGGACCTAGGTCAATAAACATAAAGGCGTGCATTTAAATGGTCTTTGGTGCTCCGTTGAATGGGTGTCCTTGAAGGCCGAGGCGCGTGTGTTAATCCAGGAGGTGTGTAGGGCTGAGAGAAGCAGGAAGCCTCCTGATGAGACTGCATATTTTAGACCTAAATAGATTTCAAGCGATGTCTATTTTTAACTGGGGTGAAGACAAGGCATCCATTATTGATGTGGGCAGCCATTTCTGAGGTCAGAGGTTATGGAGGAGGTTGAGACTAAGTGGTTCTGGCCTTATCTGGAGCCCTCAGGTATCCCCGGACCCTTTTCAGTCCTTATTTCTGTCCTGAGTTTGAATCAGGGGCTGAATTGATCTCACTGCACACTCATCGGCTTCTGGGGATGGGCTAGTTTTGTTAAGAGAGGTTTGTGTCTTATGCGGACAGACTGTTTTGTATGGTCTTCTAGCAGCTGCTTGGAAGATAACAGCCTACTGCTGCAGTCAGCGAGCCGTGCTGCTCCCTTAGGTCAAGCCGTCAGTGTTGTGAAGCTCCCTGCTTGAAGCCGGGGTTGGAGGCAGAGGGCATGGCATCGTATAGCATCGTGCCGCCGGTCTCAATGGCTTCCTGTGACCCAGCTGGCACACGCACGTTGGCTGGCCACGCTGTTTGCATTGTATGGCATGTGCCATGAGAGATGGGGACAACTGGGACAGCCGCCCCAGTGGCAAATCCCAGAGCAATTCTTCTACAGCAAAGTACTCTGCAAGCCCCCCGACGGGGCAGGATGTGTTGGGTACCTGGATTCGTACTGGGAATCTCTGGGTTTATCTGGTGACTCGTGTGTGGACATTTTCACACGGTGCTAAAACTGCCTGGCACCCTTAAGAGGATCCCAGTGTGCTGCAGCACCCTGGATACGATGATCCCTTGGACTAGCTGCGTGCTGGAGACAGGGATTTCAGTAGGGCTGCTGCGGTCATGTCCTGCCTTGTTTCCCCTTGCTGCAGAGGGTGAGACAGTGGTTTGTACTGGTGCAAAGCAGCTGTAGATCCAGTGTAGGTCCTCGTTGTAGGAGCAGTGGAGCATCCTCTTCCCTGGAGGGTACCGAGCAGAGGCTGGTCAGTGCGGGTCTGGGATGGAGTAGGAGCAGCCCAGTGCAGGGGATAGGAGCAGGTGACACTCTCCCCCTGCCATCCCTCTCCTGCTGCAAGGGGGCTGGCAGTGTGGCTTGGCCGATCAGCTTGTGGGGGCTCCGTTTCTCCGTTAGCTCTGTAGGACTTGAGCGTTATCATTACCTGCCCCCGTGCACACAGCCACGTCTCTCCCTCGAGCCCAGGGCTGACGCTGGAGCGCGGGCCGCAGCGGGGAGGCACAGCCGGTGTCACAAGGGCTCGTGGACGGCTAATCCAGTCGAGTTGCTTATCCCATTGCTCCGTGGCACTAATCCAATCGCTCAGCTAATCCGTTCCCTCCGCGCCGCGAGTCCACCCGCCGCTGGCTGCTGCTCCGGTCTTGCTCTGAAGTACGGCTGCTGTCTCTGGGGCTCTGGGAGGGGGGTTAAGGCAGGTGCATGAACTTGGTTGGATTCGTGCATACGTGAATGAATGAATACAAGCCCTGGGAAACCCTCTCCACACCCCACTGGGGCAGCACCGGGGGTTTGTGGGTGGCATAAGACCTGGGCATGGACTCAGACGAGCGCTGCGTCCAGCCTAGCAGAGCAATGCAGAGCCCGGTCCAGGGGCTGGAAGACCAAGTTGCAGAGCATGCTCCAGGGGCCAAGCCGCAGCGTCCTTGGGCTGGAAGGAGCTTCAAAGGGGAAAGTCAGCTGTGCCCACACTATCCCTATCCAGCATTTATCCAGCCTCCTCTTGGAAACCTCCAGGGACAGGGAAGGGGCCGGTCCAGTCTGAATGTATCCAGGCTCCCCTCGGGCGAGGGCAGGATGTGGTACAGATGCCTCCCTGCCAGTTTTGCGGCCGCACGCACTGCCGGGGGTGGACCATGCAGTCACGACTGGGAAGAGCCCAGGGTGGGTGGAGGGCTGCTGGGGCAGGAGGGCCGAGATGGGGGCATGGGGAGGGTGGGGGACCGTGGGGCAAGTTCCTCCAGGCTGTGCCTCGAGTTGC
>NW_017729024.1:165478983-165483565 GCF_001723915.1 Gavialis gangeticus | reverse complement strand
CAAGTTCCTCCAGGCTGTGCCTCGAGTTGCAAGCGCACCAGATTTGGGAGCCTGGCCGGAGGAAGGGGATGCTGCTCGGCCGGTCTTCACCTGGGAACAAAGGGGACGGGTTTTAACCAGCTGGAAGGGAGCTCCCTGCACCCCCCACCAACCGGCATCACAAAATGGGTTTATTTCTGCCTTGTTTGTCCCAGCTTTCACCCGCCAGGGGAAGGGGGGGTCACTCGGCCGAGCGGTAGTGGTACGCATTGGTGGCTCTTGCACACTTGACTGCACGAGGTCCCATCTAGTCCTGCCCCTAGCCCTGACTAAATCAGGGATCTGTGCAACCTGCTCTTGAAAATGTCTGCAGATGGAGATATCACAACTTCTCTGGGTAGCCTGGTCCAGTGCTTGACCACCCCCGAAGGCAGACGTTTCTCCTAATCTTCAATCAGACTTCCCTCGCTGCATCTTGAGTCGCTCCTAGTCCTGTCCCCTGCGGCCACAGAGAAAAGCCCATCTCCATCCTCTCTGTCATCACCTTTCAGGGATTTGAAGACTGGGATCAAATCCCCCCTCCTCCTTGAAGGGCAGGGCCCAGCACTGGGCACAGGACTCCCGGGGAGGCCTCCCCAGTGCTGGGTAGAGAGGAAGAATCACTGCCCTCGGTTTGCAAGTGACCTGTTCATACAGCCCTGGAGGCTCTTGGTTTTTTTGCAAGAAGCTGGGCACACCGTTGGCTCATATTTGGTCTGCTGTCACCCCCAGGCCCTTCTCTGCAGTGCTGCAGCCCAGCCAGTCACTCCCCAGGCCGTGTTTGTGCATGCCATTTTTGCATGCCAAGTGCAGGACATGGTACTCATCCTTGTTGAACTTCATCTGATTGATCTTGGCCCATCGCTCCAGTCTCTCCAGGTCAATCTGGATCCTAGCCTTGCCCTCCAGAGCGTCTGCAACTCCACCCAGCTTGGAGTCATCCCCAAATTTGCTGAGCGTGCACTCAGTCCCATCTTCCAAATCTTTAATGAAGATATTGAACAATACTGGGCTCAGGACGGACCCTGGGGAGCCCCACTTGATACCTCCTCCCAGCTAGACATCATTCCAGCCCCTCCAGCTTTGTTTCCATGCCAGGCCATGAGCTGTCCTGCTTCGAGACTTGAGCTGGCCTCTCACTACCAGGGCCAAGCAGAAGTTGTTCCCTGTGGCGAGGTGAACCAGAAGGACCCCACCACAGGGTTTCCTGCCCTTTCTTCTGGAGGGCTTGATACTGGCCACTACGTGAGACATGATATTGGATCGGCTGTACCGTGGGTCTGATAGTGCCCAGGCTACCTTAGACCCGTCTCACCAGAGAGAGAGCTCGTGACCTCGGTAGTCAGAGCTTCTCAGGCTTCCTACATCCATCTTCATCATCTCTGGACTGAGCGTGTCTGACTCCTTTTCCTTTCAGACCTGGCCAGGGCATGGGGCAGAGATGCTAGAAGAAAGTCCTATGGGGCAGGTGCTACACAGCCCAAGCGGTGCCTATCCAGGCGGTGAGAACAAAGCCAGCCAGACACCTACCCCATCTCCTTTGCAGGTCTTTGGAGGGAAAGGTGGGTAATGAATTGTGATCAGGGGGGTCTGGGCATTGCCATCTCTTCTGGACGCTTGCCCTTCTTTCGAAAGGTGCCTTTGCGCCATGCCAGAGGATGCAGGGAACGGTGCAATTTCTACTACTACAGAAGCATCCACTGAGATGGAAGACAAGCCCCTTCTCGAAAAAGCTCACCATCTAAATGGGCAACACAGACAAAGGGCAGGATGGAGAATGGATCCACGGAGATGTCAAGTGACTTGCCAGAGGCCAGACAGCAGCTCAGTGGCAGAGCCAGCACTGGCACCCAGGTGTCCTGAGCCCTGGCCTGGTGTCGTAGCTGTTCAGCAGCGATTCTGTCTTTGGCTTTCCTCCCGAGGGCTGTATCTCCCCCTGCACTGGGGGTCGCACCCCGGCCAACCCCCTGCTCCAGCCTTACTTGGACCATGTCAGCCAAGCGATGTTGGCTATGAGTAGGGTCCCTGCCTAGGAACCTCATGGGAAACAGAAAAGCCAAGTCCACGGCAGGGCCTCTGCATCCTTTATGGGCCAATCCTGAACTCCAACAACACCAGGACCCCAGTCCCAGCATCAATAGCAATAGTCCCAACCCCAAAAAGGCCTGACACCAAGCAGCTCTGGAGCGGTGATATTTGCTGCGGCCAGTCTGGGTTCAGACAGGGGTGTGACAGGCGGCAGTGGAAAGCCCGGAGACAGAGCACATGTAATGCCCAATTCAATTTAGAAAGAAAAAAGCAAATCTATGGATGCCGGTGACCTTGGCCGGCTCCCTCTCCTCGTCATTCAACCCTTCCCTTGTTGCACACGCGTCTCTCCGCCCCAGATTGAGATTTCTCGGTTCGAAAGGAGTAATTCTGCCTTATTGATTCCCCCACCTTGTGGAATTAACTCACGTTTAAACAATAATTATGTTTTCACCCCGGAGAGGAGACAAAGAGATAAACGTCTCTGGAAGCGAACGAGCTTCTGGTGCCACATGCCGGGGTTAATTTATCGATGCGTGCGGCAGCCACTATCTCTTTGCTTACTAACCAGCAATAAGCAATTAGCTCCCGTCATTCCTCAACCGGGGGAAAGAGAGGTTTTATTTTATCCCTCTCCCTCCAGTCCCGGCGCTAATCTTTTGCAATCAGTTCTGCTGCCAAGTCTCACAGGAGCGCTGCTTTTCATGCACCGTGTTCGTGATGCCGACCGCATCCCAGCCGAGACAGTCCTGGCCCGGCAGGACACCGTGCAGACTGACTTCCCAAGGAGCAGCCAGCGATGGTCCACGTTCCTCCCCAACCAGATGCTCCCAGATGTGTTTCTAGCATTGCTCATCAGCCGACTGGGCTCCAAGGGGGTCTGCCCACTCCGGTTTTAATCACCCAGGCTGAGTCCTGGGGGCTTCAGCGAAACCTGGCCGAACTAATCACTGTGGTCAGCTTATTTGCTGGGGTTGGCCTTTATTTTCCACCCCGGAAGCTACAGTGAGTCTTACAAGTCCTCCATCAATTGAGAAGCATTTGCATGGGGCATCTGCGGGTGCGGCAGCTGCATGGTCCACGCGGCCTGGGTCTTGCCCTCAGGCTGAATGAGTCGAGGAGTCATGATATGCAGGTGCTTTTCCAGGGAGGGATCTGCCCTGGGGAAAAATCAGGACACTTGAGGTCACAGAGGCAAAGAGAAGTGGGGCTGGAAGAGATCTCCACATCTAGTCCAGCCCTTGCCTGAGGCAGGATCAGCCCCGTGCAGACCACAGACATTGTCTGACTTCCTATTAACCTGCACAGTCAACCTGCTCATGCAACCACAAATCAGCACCGGAAACCGCTGCAGGTGAAGCAGCATCCTGCTGCAGCAAGGGCGTTCGTGGATGCTCCAGAGACGCCAGGCAGGGGCTGTTTCCCCCGTGGCCACACGGCCTCCTGCCCCATCTGATCCAGCAGAAAGGTCTGTTTTGGCTCCGTCGCTCCCGCAGGGAGGCTGTTCCTGCCCCTGCTTTCCTGGCCGGGCGTCTTCTCACTTCCAGCCTCAGGTCGCCCATGCCTAGATCCTCCCCACGTCTTCTTTAGCTCCAACAGCGCTTCCCCCTCCCTGCTGCTGTGCTCCCTGGTGTACCTGTAGACCCCAGCAGGCTCCTCTCTCAGCCTTCATTTCCCCAAGCTCTTTCTGGTGGCACTAACACTTCCTTATCTCTGCTGGAAACATCCCTCTGATGCAACCTGACCCACCCAATCCTTCCCTTCCCCAGTTGTTCCCAGTTGCTGGAAGGGAATTCTGCACATCTTCTCTTCGGAGAAAACCTTTTTGTTGCGCATCTCCATGGCCATGGCCTTGCATCCCCTTTCCTGTCCCCCACTCCTCCAGGCCACCCAGTTCTTCCTGCGTGATTTCTCAGTCCCCTGTATGGTCAATTTTGTGTCATCACCAGATTTCATCATTGTGCTTCCACCTTTTTGTGCTTAGATCCTCCATGAAAATATGGAACAGGATTAGTCCCAAAACTCATCTGTAAGGAGCTCCCCTGCTAATCTCCCTGCAGCCTGACATGTCCCCTTTTCATGCAGCTTGCTGTCACAGTACCACAGACAGTGAGGGTGGAAGGGAGCTCAGGAGGTCACATCTAGTCCAACCCCTGCTCCAAACAGGACCAGCCCCAACTACATCATCCCAGCCAAGGCTTTGTCTACTCAGGTCTTCAAAACCTCCAAGGATGGAGACTGCACCACCGCTCTGGGGAACCTGCTCCAGCACTTCACCACCATCCTAGTCAGAAAGTTTTCCCTAATATCCAACCTCAACTTCCCTTGCTGCAGCTTGAGCCCATTGCTCCTTGTCCTGTCACCTGCCCCCACTGAGCCCAGCCCCGCTCCATCCTCTTTGCAGCTCCCCTGCGGGGAGGTGAAGGCTGCTATTCAATCCCCCTCGGTCTTCTCTTCTGCAGACTCGATCAGCCCATTTCCTCTGCCTCTCCTCACAAGTCGCATGCCCCCGCCATCTCTCGTTCCGTATCCAGGT
>NW_017729024.1:165472523-165473983 GCF_001723915.1 Gavialis gangeticus | reverse complement strand
ATTTCCTCTGCCTCTCCTCACAAGTCGCATGCCCCCGCCATCTCTCATTCCGTATCCAGGTAATGCCCCCATCTTCTCCAGCTTCACTAATCATTTCCCACTTGGCACTAAACCAAATGCTTTGCTGAAGGCCAGAGAGATGAGATCTACTGCACTTCTTTGCCTGGAGAATCAGTGATCTTATCAACGACTGCTATCACATTGGTCTGACATGCCCTGCCTTGGTAAAGCCCTGTTGCACTGGATCTGCTGTCCCATTTCTCTCTGTGCCTCTCGTTATTCCTTCCCTCAAAACCTGCCCCGCTCCCTGCTGCACCCTCCTGAGGCCAAGCTAATGGACCTGTCACTGCCCCGAGCCCTGTTCCCCCTGCTTACACATAGATAATTCATTTGTCGTTCTGCATTCATGAGCTGCCACTCGTGATGTGATAGATTTATTACAGATGCTTGCTCTCCAGCCGCCGAGTCTCCTTGCTGCCGCGTTCTGGGATGGTGATTTTGCAGCTCCCCCTGGCTTGCGTGAGGTCGTTTCCTTTCCCAGCCCCTTATTCCTATTTACAGTCTCATCTATGGTCAACGCCGTCCTCCTCAAAAGTGAGGTGAAGTATGCACAGAATCACAGACAAGGAGGGTGGAAGGGAGCTCAGGAGGTCACATCTAGTCTCCAACCCCCTGCTCCAAGCAGGACTAGCCCCAGCTACATCATCCCAAACAGGCTTTGTCTACCCAGGTCTTCAAAACCTCCAAGGATGGAGACTCCCCCATCTCGCTGGGTAACCTGCTCCAGTGCTTCACCACCCTTCTTGTGAGAAAGATTTCCTTAATATCTAACCTCAGCTTCCCTTGCTGCAGCTGGAGCCCATTGCTCGTTGTCCTGCCATCTGCCCCCACTGAGACCTGTCCAGCTCCATCCTCTTTGCCGCCCCCCTGCAGGGAGGTGAAGGCTGCTATTCAATCCCCCTCGGTCTTCTCTTCTGCAGACTCAATCAGCCCATTTCCCTCAGTCTCTCTTCACCAGTCCTGTCCCCCAGCCCCCAACCATTTTCATTGCCCTCCACTGGACTCTCTCCAATGTGTCCACATCCTTTCTGTAGTGGGGGGCCCACAGCTGGACACAGGACTCCAGATGTGGCCTCCCCAGTGCTGAATAAAGAGGAAAGGCGATCAGGACTCATAGTAGAGATGATGTCTTTTATTAGACCAACAAGATTTTTGAAAAACAAATGTCTTTAATCGTAAGCTTTTGGGCACAAACACCCTTCATTGGGCATTGGAGAAAAAACTGTAAAAGTTCTCCTGGATAGAAATGAAAGTTCATATTTCATAGGATTTCACTGAGGAGTCAGTAGATGGAAAACTCCTCCGGGCAGTCAGTTCAACACCTCTGCTGATGCAGCCCAGGATGCCGGTAGCCTCCTTGGCACGAGGACATACTGCCGGCTCATGTCCATCTTCAGTCC
>NW_017729024.1:165454050-165467523 GCF_001723915.1 Gavialis gangeticus | reverse complement strand
ACATACTGCCGGCTCATGTCCATCTTCTTGTCCCCCGTCCCTCCAGGTCCTTTTCTGCAGAGCTGCTGCCCAGCCCGTCCCCCCAGCCTGCACCAGTGCATGGGATTGCTCCCTCCTAAATCCAAGACTTTGCACTTGTCATTGTTGAACCTCATGAGATTTCTTTTGGCCCAATCCTCCAATTTGTCGAGGTCTCTCTGTATCCTAGCTCTGCTCTCCAGCGTACCTACTGCTCCCCCCAGCCTGGTGTCATCTGCAGACTTGCCGAGGGTGCGCTGCATCCCATCTTCCAGGTCCTTGATGAAGATATTGAACAAAGCCGCCCCCAGGACCAAGCCCTCTAATGAGGCATTCCTCTAGGGTTGGGGTCGTGGCTGGATTATCTTTAATCTCCCCCTCTTCCTCCGTGCATAGAGGCCCCATGTCTCCTTTCCCTGGTCTGTCTCATATTTATTTGCAATGAAAAGCTCTTCATCTCTTTGTTTTAATTGCCTCTGTGAGATCGAGGTCAGCGTGACTTCTGGCAGTGCTTGCTCTCTCCCTACATGAAGGCGCTGGCTTTGCCGACCGGCCCCTTTTCTCCGTTCCACATAGGCTCTGCTTCTTCTTCCTGTCTTTCTGGAGGTCGCTGTGTCTCCAGGTGGGTCTGAGCCCCTTCCTTGCATGTTTTCTCCCTTTGCTTCAGGTATAAATTCCTCATAGCTTTAGCAGCTCCCGCTGGAGACTTTCCAACCGCCTCCACTCAAGCCCCCGAGTCTCTCAGTCCAGGTTCATCAAGGCTTGTCCTTTGGGGACAGACCATGCTGCTATTCCAGTGGCCAGTCACGGTGCCTCTGGGCTTTCTGTAACAGGTTGTTAACATACTCTGGAGATCCCAGGTAGAAAGTCACTGCAGAGGAAGGCAAAAACCCCCAGACTGGACCAATTTGACCAGGAGGAAAAATCCCTTCCTGCCCCCAATGCAGCAGCGGTCTGAGCCTGAGTGCAGGGGCAAACCCCTCCAGCCAGGACCCTGCGGGGTCAGTGCCGTCGCCCCGCGTGGAGCACGCTGTGGGCAGAGCAAGGCCCGGGGGTTGTCCGAGTCCCTGCTAGGTGCTCTTTGCAGGACCAGGGCATGCACCGGGGGCACATGGCTCCTCTTGCACCAGTCTCAGCAGACAAGGTTATGTTAACTGACCCATTTAGGAGAGATGGGGGTGAAGTGACTCCTGCATCAACCCGCACAGCTGCCCCAGTTGCCACCGTGGCTTTATTTAAAGCAGCTGCCGAGTACCTGCCTTGGCACAAACACACATGCATATTTTAAGGGCAGGAAGAAGCCTGCAGGCCTGTTACCACTCTGAGGCTGAATAATAGACTCCTCTTTGCTCTCTCTCCTCTCCTTCCTCCTGTCCCTCAGAGACCACGCGCTGAGCCACGGAAAACAGGGGTACCAAGCATGCGGTGGGGGCATGTCAGGCATTGCCCGCTGGTTGCTGAACAACTGCAAGCTGGGAACAGGGATAACAGCACCCCTTTCTTGCACCTGTGTGCACTGTCATTGAAGCATTGCCCAGCTCTTGCTCTGTGTTTTGTTTAGGAAAAACTTCAGGAAAAACGTTAGAAACAACATCTTTGCAGTCAGGGTGTCCAGACTGGAATAAGCTCCCCGCAGAGGTGGTGCAATCACCTACCCTGGACATCTTCCAGAGGAGACCGGACGGTCGCCTCGCTAGGGTCACTTGACCCCAGTTGTCTTTCCTGCTTGGTGCAGGGGGCTGGACCCAATGATCTTCCAAGGTCCCTTCCGGCCCCTAATGATCTGTGAATCTATGGAAGATATGTAAGCCCCACAGCATGGACACGTGTGGCGGATAGCGATCCCACAGCCCCTTGGGTGGAGCGTGTGTACCAGCGTGTGTGCTAGGACATCTTCTTCCTGCTTGTGCCCCTCACTTCTTGTATGAGGAATGGCATCCAAGGTAGCTAGCAGAGCGCCCTGCTGATTTTCCTGGTACAACCTCATTAGGAGTCTCTGGGCGCGTCTACACATGCGCATTTACTGCGCAGTAAACAAAATTACTGCGCAATATGGGTGCCTGTCTAGATGTGCACATCTACTGCACAGTAAATATGGTGATTTATGCCAACTTGAGCGTAAATTTGATATCTGCATCATACAGGTATCAGATTTACGCCCGATTAGTTACTGCACCGTAACACAAGTGTAGACGCCTAACAGTGTGTGTGTGGACTGACAGGAACTAACTTTAGTCCCAAGCCAGTTTACATGGAGCGTTAATGCACTTTAATGCCTGCATGTGTAGACTCCAGCCTATTCCTGCTTACTGCGCAGTAATTTACTGCATAGTAAATTTAAGCTGGCATAAATGCATGTGTAGACATGCCCCCTGTGTTCCCTCCTCTTTCTAGGCCTTTATCCACATTGCTCTGCTCTTCACTTACCTATGGGCTTTTGTCTCGCTCCCCTCTAAACCTAGCTGAGCCGCCTCCTCACTAGTGCTGTTGCTTCCAGGGGGCTCCTACTGCACCACGGTTTGACATGAGTATTACTAGATGGGCTCCACTGCCCACCATCCAGGCATGCACATCCAGTCTTCCTTAAACGAGTATCCTTTGTGCAGACATGGATGCATTGCTAGTCCAATCAGAAGCGAACACACAATTAGTTACCCTCCCTAATGATGCATTGCCTAACCGATCCAAATGCTAATTATGTGCCAAGCCTGTTCTCCTAATTAGGTGATATCTAGTCCTTAAATTATCCTTGCATCCTGAATCGTGGTGCATCATCATTCGAATGTCTTTGGCACGGCTCTGCTGTCCTGTCCGGAGCTGAGATCCCAGGCAGACAGGGCTTAGCACTGCTCCAAGCCTCCTTCGCTCTTCCCAGCCATGTGTCAGGCCTCCGTGGTTGGGTGTAGCAGTAGTCGTGGTGGCAGCTCACCCTCACTCACCAATGTCACCATCTCTCCCAGAGGCTTTCCTGATTGAACCCTTTTACGCCTGCCCAACAAAGCCAGCCATTAGGTGTGCAAACACGTGCACATGGATGTTCTTCCCTTCTGCATTAAGGGGACCCCAACTCTGCCCCATGGACCTTCCTGAAATGCCGCCCTGGGGCAAGAAGCCGTGCCCTTGTTCTGCAGAGCTGCATGCTGACTTGCAGGAGGCATCGTCTGCTGCCTTGGCCCTCGGCTGGAAGGAGTAACGAGAACATCACCCCTGGTCCCTTCCCCTGGAGCTCTGGTCACTTGGGAGCCCCCCATGGATGAGCGAGGTGGGGGAGCGAGCACAGCCCTGGCTGGGGCTCAGAAAGCTTTCTGCAATGTCTCAGGCAGGCGGCTGTCTTCCCGAGACACCAGAAGCTGGATCCTCCATGCCCTGCGAAAGGGAGTCACTGGCTATCCACTGCCTGCCTTTTGCTCCTGGTAACAGCAGCCTTGGTCTTCCCTGTCTTCAGAAAGTGCTGTCCTTGGAGGTGGAAGATGCAGGTTGCATTTCTCTCAGGCCAAGGCAGCTGCAGCTGCGCCTCTCAGTCGAGTGCTGTTATGCAGCGGTGGGTGATGGCAGCAGCATCACCTCCCCTCTGGGTCGCAGGATTGTGAGCACAGCGGCCATCGGTTAGGGGCTGGGGGACAGGACTGGTGAGGCGAGCCTGAGGGAAATGGGCTGATTGAGTCTGCAGAAGAGAAGACCAAGGGGGACTGAATAGCAGCCTTCACCTCCCTGCAGGGGGGCTACAAAGAGGACGGAGCTGGACTGGGCTCAGTGGGGGCAGGTGACAGGACAACGAGCAATGGGCTCAAGCTGCAGCGAGGTAAGTTGAGGTTGGATATTAGGAAAAACTTTCTGACTAGGATGGTGGTGAAGCACTGGATCAGGTTACCCAGAGAGGTGGTGGAGTCTCCATCCTTGAAGGTTAAGACCCAGGTAGACAAAGCCTTGGCTGGGATGGTGTAGTTGGTGCTGGTCCTGCTTTGAGCAGGGGGTTGGAGGCAGTGGGAGGTCCAAAACTGGACACAGGCCTCCAAATGTGGCCTCCCCGGTGCTGAATAGAGAGGAGCAATCACTTCCCTCCATTGCAACCCTCCTACTACCATGAGCTTTGGTTGAGCTTCCCAACCTCTCAGAGAAGTCAGTTCTCTGAACTTCCTCCTCCGCGTGTGGACGCGAGCGCCAGCAGCCATCTCCCAGTCACCGTCCCTTCAGCGCTGCACGCAGAAGCTCTGCCCCTCTCCTGCCATCGTTTCCGAGCCGCAGCCAGTCCTGCATTGAGGGACATGACGAGCATCTGTCATTCCCCGTCCTCTCCCCGGGGGCAGGACATGAGCAGCCGAGCGTTGTGCTTCAGAGGGAAGGACACGGGGACGTGCCTTGCACTCGGGGCAGACGACGGCTGAGGTTGCGAAGGCTGTGAGTCCGGCCTGTCTTGGCTTCTGCTTCCCACATATTGCCACCTTGCTCCTGCTTGATATGGGGGGTATCCCTAGCCGTAGCTGTCCTCATTGCAACACACTCATCTTCAAGTGCCAGCAACTTTGAACCCCACATCCTTATCGCAGCCGCTGCTTCCCGTGTCCTGCCCGCGTGACCCTCCTCCTTTGTTCCCTTCCCAGCGAGCGAGCAAAAGGCTGCCTCAAAGCATGTTGCCGTCTCAATAAACGTGGTTTCACAGACGATCCCAATCTCTCCGCACAATGCTCGTCCTTATCGTTATTTAGCACTCCAGCCGCCGTCGTGCCGTCAGCCGGCTTTGCGAACAACACGTCATCTATAATAATAATAATAATTATTATTATTATTATTACTATTTTCCTAGAGATAGTTGATAATGATGTTGAATAGCATCAAGCTCTGGATGGATCCCTGTGAAAAAAACCCTCTTCGAAGGAAGAGTGCCTGTTAACACTTGCATTATTACTTCCCCCGGTGATAACTCTGGTTGTTCTCCTTATCACGCCGGCTGAAATATGAGACTTCTTCCAAATGAGAGCCTTTGTCCCTCTTTGGAGCCCGCTGCTTTGTGTTTGCAAAGCCTCCCTGCTTGGGTGGACTGGGTTTCGGTGCCGCCTGCTCAAAACCGTTCATGCCACGCCAGGAGGATGAAGATGGGATGCTGGATGAAGACGCCACGTGCCAGAAAAGAAATCTGTTGAGGTCAGAAGTGCAATATCGGGGCAAAAGCAATGAAGTTGTAGCCGTGTGGCCTGGCATGATGCTTCGAGTGCAAGTAAATGCCACAAGCAACTTGGGGACAGGGTCTGCCAAGAAAAATTGGAGAGCAAGCAAGCTCAACAGGGGAGGGCCAGTCTCGACCCCGCTGCATAGGGGATGCCCGCATTGCTGCGCTGCCCACAGGAGATGCACCTGAACCGCGCAGCCAGGGGCTGGGCTGGGATGGAGAAGAATCTCTCCTGGCATGACGCACAGGGAGGGACAGTGGCTGGTGGTGGGCCCCTGTCCCCCGGGGCCAGCCTCCCCTCTCGGTGCTTCGGAGCCACTTGCGTATGCAGCTCGTGTGCGTGCGCAGTGAGTCAGCATGAGTCACTGGGGACACATTACCCCTCACATGAAAGCCCGCGCGCCGGCGGCTGCGGTGCCGTGATTAGGATGCAGGAGTCTGTTTAAATCACTTGAAACACTGCTGCCGAAGAGAAGCATCCTCTCACGGCTGGCATCATGCAACCCCTGGGTCTCGGCGTGCCCCCTGCCCTCCCCTCTGCTCAGATCTCACTGCTGGGGGGCGCCGGGCATCATCGGGGCATGCTCTTTCTGTCCCAGGAGATCCCTGCTGCCATTTCCTTCCTTGCATCTTCCTCTCCCCTGGCCCGCTGCTCCCTCCCTCTCTCGGCAGCCCCTCCACCATCGCATCCCAGACGCATCCCATTAACGGCAAGACAGGACGTCATGACATTTAGGTTCCCATAAAGGCCCCCAGCCTCACACCCTGAATCTTTCCCGGCTGTCTCCGGGATAAGGGGCAGCCAAGACCCAGGCGCAGTGTCCCCTCTGGGGGTGCAGCTTTCTCAGGGGACGCTTCTCCAGCTGCAAAGCCAAAGCGAGCGCAAAAAGAGCCCCAGCTCCTGGCACGCTTCCCTTGGCCGTCCCTCTGAGCCATGGCGGGTCTGCTGCCTGGACGCAGCGGGCCATGTGCTCCCAGGCCGACCCTGTGGTCAGGCAGGCTGCGGCTGGGCTAATAAATGTGGTTAGCTCCCCACCGCAGACACCACGCTTTCTGTGCCCCTTTCCCGTCTGCCGGTGGGGAGCTGGGGTGCTGGGCTGGGCATGATGCACTGTGCCTGCTCCCTGAGATGGAAGGAGAGGACTGCGGTGCCCATGCCGGCTAGACAGCAGCCCCTACAGACTGCCAACGAGACCAGAGCCTGCTGCGCCAGGTGCTGTGCAAACCAAGCGCAAGAGGCGGCCCGCCCCGCCCCCCGGCACGCCTGGAGTCGAAAAGAAAGGTGCAGGAACGAAGGTTTGCTGGAAGAGAAGGGCGCTCTGGGGCAGCTTCGTGCAGGGAGTGCCATGGATGAAGCCCCGTACCAGCCTTGAGCGCCACTCTGATCCCCTTGTCGTGTCTGATCTACCACTCGGCTTTCTGCTCCCTGCCCGATCTGCTGCTCTACTTTCTGCTCCCTGCCCCAAGCTCCCTGCCCAGTCTATTGCTCTGCTTTCTGGTCCCTGTCCTGTACTCCCTGCCCCATCTGCTGCTCTGCTGTCTGCTCTCTGCCTTGTGCTTCCTGCCTGATCTATTGCTCCGCTTTCTGCTCCCTGCCCTGTGTTCCCTGCCCCATCTGCTGCTCTGCTTTCTGCTCCCTGCCCTGTCTGTAGTCGTGCTGTCTGCCACTCCCCAGTGTGCCACGTGCCACGCGCAGAGGCTGCCACGACACGTGTCACGAGTTGGCCACCTCTGCTCTAGTCTTTATGCAAGATCTGCATGCCAGTCATTTCTCTGCCACAGTCGCCCCATCTGCCCCTGGGCAAGTCACTTCATCTCAGTACCTCCATTTCTGCTCTGTACAGTGATGAGAGGGCAGTCCTGTTACCTCATAGGATGTGTGTGGCAGTCGAGGGCAAAGGGGAAAATCCCCCTGGATGGTATGAGGCACTCAGGTGAGGGGAGTCCCCAGTGTTGTCGGGGCTGGCTCCGTCACTGCTCTTACATGACTCTTTGACTGCTGTTGGGGGTAGGTGTTCCCGGGCAGTGGGGATGGTCTGTGCACGCTGTCAGGATGCCCGTCTGTGGTGCTCTGCCCCTACCGACTCAGTGTGCCGAGAGAGAGACTGCAGGTTTTGGTTCTTCGTGGCCAAAAGCCTGGCCAGTTTTATCATCTGCAAACAAACCTAAGCACTACCGTCCATGACCAGCTGGTCCACGATGCTAGCCGGGTCATTTGCAGTCCTGGTACGGGCACAAACATCACCCCTAAGCCTGGTACAAAGTATGCAGGGTTTGCAGGCTCTTTTGTATTCGCTGATCAAAGCACTGTCATGTTTATAGCAGATGCATCCTCATTCACACTAATTAGTGCATCCTCTCGACCAGATGGGGTTTGCTCGGTCGCTCTGGTCTTTATTCTGGTGTTCTTAGCAATTCACATTGCTCCTCTGAAACGATACCAAGCTGTATTCCCAGTGCTTCTGTGCAAGCAGTGTATGGTAGGCCTAGGATCACATTCGTTGCGGCTGGCTTTGGTTTCTACTTTTCTCAGGGCTTCTATATGTAAATGCACTGATCGATTGTTATATTGATCCATGCGCCAGTGATAAGTGCCCACGGTAAGCCAGTGGATGGTCCCAGGTCCTGCAGTAGATCAGCAATGGAGCAGGGAGTTAGAATCAAACAATCAGGGTGGAAGGGAGCTCAGGGGGTCACATCCAGTCCAACCCCCTGCTCCTAGCAGGACCAGCCCCAACTACATCATCCCAGACAGGGCTTTGTCTACCTGGGTTTTCAAAACCTCCAAGGATGGAGACTGCACAATCTCCATTTCAGTGCTTCAACTCTCAACTCTTTGTAAAACTGCCCTCCACCCTGTCACATCACAAGGCATAAGGCCCTAACCTGCCACAGGGGAAGCAGGGGGACATGGTGGCCAATGCCCTACTGCTGTAAAAGGTTGTTCATATACACTCGAGATCCCAAGTAGGAGGTCACGTGCCTCAGCACAGAGGAAGGCAAAACCCCCCGGTTTGCACCAGTCTGACCAGGGGGAAATCCCTTCCTGACCCCAATGCAGCATCGGTCTGACCCTGAGCGCGGGGGCAAGACCCTCCAGCCAGGATCCTGTGGGGTCAGTGCCAGCAGGAGCATTGGCACAGCCCAGCCCCAGCCCCAGCCTGGGCTGCAGCAGCACCAGCGCCTCTGGGGGAGGCTTCAAACCCCCAGACACATGGAGCAGAAAGGGCTGGGAGGAGGCAACCAGCACAGCCCAGAAGCTGGGAAACCCCCATAGCAGAGCATGGGCATCGCTGCACCTGGATCATCCCTGCCCAATGTCTCCTGGACACCTCCAGCGCGGACTTCCCTGTCATCTATCCCACGGCCTCCCTGCTCCGACAGTGAAGTGTTTCCTGATACCCAGCTTACACCTGCTTTGCTGCAGCTCCAAGCCCCTGGTCTCCATCCTCCTCTCTGCAGCAAGAGTGAAAAGGGGCCTTCCTCCGTCTCTATACTATGTGCAGGCTGCTGTCATGTCCCCTCTTAAATGCCTTTTCTGCAAGCTGAACGTGCCCAGCTCCTTCAGCCTCTCCTCATATGACCTGCTTTCCAAGCCCCTGATCGTCTTTATCATCCACCTCTGGACCCTCTCTGACCTCTCCACATCTTTGTTTTGTGTTTCAATGTGGAGCCCAGACCTGCACGCAGCGCTCTCGATGAGGTCTAGCCAGCACGGAGAAGAAGCACTATCACCTCCTGCATGATACGCGCCGCCTGCATTCAGTCTTCACTTGCACCCAGCCCAGGTGTGCATTGGGGTGGGGAAGTGAAGGGCTCCACCCCTCATCCCCCGCTCCAGGAGAAGCCCATTTCCACACCTCTGCCCCGTCTCGACATCCCGGTGGTACCACACACACCCGCTGTGTTTTCCAGCCTTCATTACAGTGAATCCACTATGAAGTGACCGACTGCTCAGGGACCCGGCAGAAAATACCAGGAAGGGAAACAAGCCTGCTAATACAGCTAGTGGAGAAGCGCACTTGCAAAGCCAAAGGGAAGTTTAAATCCTGCTTGCTTCAGGTCAATAATTGTTTCACAATGCATGAAACACTTGGATTAGCGCCTGAACATAGTCGTGGGGTTAAGGGGCACAGATGTGAATTAAGAAGCCTGTGAAACTATCCGTGGATTTGCCAGGAGCCAGAGGCAGCTAAGGAAGATAAGAGCAACAGTGAGAAACAAAATGCTGTCGCGGCACCGGTTTCGCCGCAGAGCTATTTGCAGAGACCTACCCTAGGACTGGCTCTTCTCTGGCAAGGAGAGGTGATCACAGAGCCTGTGCTGATGGAAAGTGAGGTCCGAAACCAACTAATTAATTGCACATGCATGCACATGCACACACACGTGTATGCCTGCACATGTCACCTGGCCCAGAAGGTCCATCCAAGAGTCAAGAAGAAGCTGAGAGGCTTGCAAAAGTATGTGCTGTCTCCCTGGCCACTGGTCCAGAGGACTGTAATGTAGCAATAGTGGTGCCTAGGTTTAAAAAAGGAGGCACTGGGGTACTCTAGACAATTTAACCTTCTTTACCCATCAAATCAATGGAAAAGAATTGATCAGAGAATAACAAAACACCAGGAAGATCATGACCTGATAGAGTCTAATCAGTAGTTTGGGCAAGGAAAATCGCATCTCGCTAATCTCTTGGAATTCATTAAATATATCAATCACGTAGTGGGAAGAGATGAATTGATTTACCCGATCTCTCCAGACTTCCCCAAAACCTTTGACACGGCCCAGTGCAAGTGGCTGCTGAAAGAGCTAAGAGGTGACAGGGAAAGAGGTGAAGTTCTGGCTTGGATCAAAACCTGGCAGGGACACAGGGCATGTCTACATGTTCATTAATGCACCTTAATTACTGTGCATTTAGTGTAGTACTTGTTTAATGAAGTACTAACTAAATGCACAGTAACTGGAGTTACTGCTTGGTAGCGCTGGTGCATGGTTATTTTTGTGATGCTTACTGCATAGTAGCCTAATAACATGGCGCAGTGGGCTATGCACACCGTTTTTCACCATCATGCTACTGCGCAGTGTTATTAAACTAATGCGCAGTAAGCATCTCATGTAGACGTGCCCACGGAGAGTGAAGTAGAGGGTTGGAGGCTCAGCTTTCATCCCAGTAAGATGTGAGCTGCATCCTCAAGTGTCTGGACCTGGTCCTACGTGGTTCTGTAGCCTTATTCATGAGCTGACAAATGACCTGAGCTGAAAGGGAGCAAAGTTAGTGGCTGTTGCAAAGTGGTTCGGTTTGTTCAGGACTGCAAGGAAATGCACTCTCTGAGCCAAGCTGGGCAACCAGGCATCACAAGGGCAGGTGCAATTGCACCGGAGGGGCAACATTCAAGCTGCTCCCCCCCCGGCTGGGTTCTCAGTGAATTGTGGGCATCCTTGCAAACAGCTGGCTGCAAACGCCAGCTGCGTGTGCAGCTGCGGGCAGAAAAGCAACTGTGCGGTCTGTGCACTCCCCTCCTCTCCCCCAGCCTAGCCTGGGTGGCACATGGAGCCAGCAAGGGCCCAGAGCCGTCCTGCTAGCATCCTTCCTTAGACAGCAGCACATCCCCCCTCATAGGGGACATCCCTCTTAGAGGCAATCGTGGCTGCGGTGCAGGGAGGGAGGCATGGGCAGGCATCCTTGAGAGGGGCCTGGTATGTGCTCTTGCAGCAAGCACGCTCCCCCGTGCCACGTGCCAAATCCTCTCCACCTGAGCCAGCAGCAGCAAGAGATGTCAGCTTGATAACTCACGGAGCAACGAGCTGGCCTGTCCCTGCAGACCACTGCGTGGGGAAAGGGTGGAAGGTCCCAGTTCTGTGCAGAGAAGAGCACGCCGCCTCCAGACAGCTCCCCTGGACAGCCACCCTCATGCCACCCGGTCACAGACACGGCCCAGCCAGCCCCAGGGAGCAGGCTTGGCCCGAGGTCCCAGGCAGCGCCCCCCAAATTGGATGAAAAATCAGATTCATAAGATGTGTCCATGTCAGGGCACACTGCACAGAAGCGGGAGGGGAGAATATGCACAGTCCATATGCACGTGCCCTTGGGAAAGGAGGGAACAGAGCTTCGGCTGGGATGCTGGGGTCTGCTACAGACCCCGGGGTGGATTTGGGTGTGGGCAGAGCTCCAGTGTGTCCCCAGAGGAAAAACTTCCACGCCCTGATGCCAAGGGGCTGCCTCCAGGATCTAGGAGGTGCCTTGGCATCCTGCGCTCCCAAATCTCTCTGGCCAGCAAAGTGCAGGGGAAGTGGAACATCTATGAACTCCTTTGCAGCAGCAAGACATTGGCCCCTGCGGCCCCCCTGCTTTCCCTGGGGCAGAACCGGGGGCGATGCCTGGGGCTGTCGGGGTGCTGAGAGGTTGGACGTGGGGTTTGTCTGGGCTGGTTTGCACAGGGCTGATCCTGCCTCAAGCAGGGGTTGGAGTAGATGTGACCTCTGCAGCTCCCTTCCTGCCCCACTGCTCTGAGAATGATGGAGTTGGGCTAGGCACAACCCTCATGGAGACTCACTAATTGAGTATGATTAAGGGTATTTGTGCAATGAATATTCCCTAGGCACTTGCACGCCCAGCAATGCAGGGCCCAGACACAGCTGCATCAAGCAGCAACTCAGCACGCAAAAGCACCAACCATTACAGGCTCGATGTCTTCAGCCAGCCATGGCACGATGGAGAAAATGGCCCCAATCTGAAAGGTCCGAGTTACTTTTTCAGTTTGCAGAGGGCTTTGAAATGAAGGACCCAACAGAAACCTAACAGGTGAGGCTGATGTGAGTGGAAGCCTGAAGTCGTACAGAAGTTGGGCTTGGATTAGTCTCCAACACATGATGAAGCTTTTGTTTGAAAATCATACACAGATGCATTGGGAACAGAGCAGGTCTAGCCTGCAGCCAAGTGGTTCAAGATACATATTGGGTTAAGTTTGGATTGAAAGTGCTGGTCGTTCCTTATTTCTTTTCAACACAGAATCAGAGAAAACGAGGGTTGAAGGGAGCTCAGGGGGTCACGTCTAGTCCGAAGCAGGACCAGCCCCAACTACAGCATCCCAGACAAGGCTTTGTCTACCCAGATCTTCAAAATCTCCCAGGATGGAGACTGCACCACCTCTCTGGGTAACCTGCTCCAGTGCTTTACTATCCAAAGAAAGTTTTCCCTAATATCCAACCTCAACTTCCCTTGCTGCAGCTTGAGCCCATTGCTCCTTGTCCTGTCGTCTGCCCCCACTGGGAACAGTCCAGCTCCATCCTCTTTGCAGCCCCCCTGCAGGGAGCTGTTGACATCAGATATAAAATCATCAAGCAGTTTACTACAGTCATAGGATCCTAAAGCCCCTGGGCACCCACAGCCTGCAGGAGGTCACCTCTACTTCAGCCTCCTCCTCAAGGCAGGATCGGCCCAGGCCGTCACTGCCTTATGCTCAAGCTCAGGCAGAAACAGAGCTGAAATAGCAGCCATACCCTGGAGGTGGGCTAATGAGGCCCAAAGGAGACTGGGAGAGGTCCCAAATCAGAGCTCAAGGGCCTGGGGAGAACCGTGTGTGTATGGGCACGGGGGCAGCGGTGGGGGTCTCTGCAGCAGGGCTGAGGCTATCTAGAAGAGAGAGAACCAGCTCATCCAGGACTAAAGTTTCACCCAATGCAGAAACAGATGACAACGAGACACTGAGAGCAAACAGGTCGTCAGCTCTTGGGAGGAAGCCGGCGTGAGCAGGCTGCGGTGGGCAGAGCCCAGGCCCGGCGGCTGCGGCACGAGTAGAAGAGCAGAGCAGGGCACACATTTTGCACGGACGAGCGCCCGTTATAACTGTGTGTGCAGTGAGCTGTGATCTCAATGCAGCTGCAAATGGGTCAGCTCATCCTAGCACCTCTGCGCCCCGACGCTATCCCAACCGGGTGGGAGAAACTGGGCTCCAACCAAAGCAGCCGTTTGCTCGACATCGGACCTGCGCTGTTCAGACTTACCTGGCGGCTTCCTTTCCCTCTGCCGGGGTCAGCAGAGCGAAGCCGGTATAATTACGGTATATTGAGGAAAGCTAGATGGAGAGGGAGGTAAGGCCGGCTCGTTTTGCAGTGCATGTCACCTCATAACGAGCGCATCGGGGAGACCGATCAGTGGGGGGGGAGCGATCGATGGCTGGAGGCAGAGTTCCCGTGTGATTAGCTGCCACCAGGTGCCAATTGAAAGGGCCTGAGAGCTAATTGAAGTCTCTGGCTTTGTTTGAAAGGAGGTGACGCAGCCGTCAGGCGGAAAA
>NW_017729024.1:165433380-165449050 GCF_001723915.1 Gavialis gangeticus | reverse complement strand
AGAGCTAATTGAAGTCTCTGGCTTTGTTTGAAAGGAGGTGACGCAGCCGTCAGGTGGAAAATGAGACTGAGCACCAGCTCGAGCCACGTGTGCATGGGTGGCCAGGGACAGGGGAGCGTGGATGCCAGGCTGCTCCACCGCCGGGGGAGAACCACGTCTGTCGGCATCTCCAGGAACATCTGCAGGGGCTGGTGCCTGTGAAATGCCCCGGGTCAGAGCAAAGGGAGCAGAGGGAGACATAGGGATGCCACCCTGCTGTGCCCAACACAGCTGTCCCTCTTCGTGCAGCAGGGCTGGACCCAGCAGCGAGCTGCGTGCTCCACGGGCAGGCAGGAGACACGGCTGCTGCTTTGGAGAGCTGGAGGTCAAATGCACAAAGCATTGGAAATGGCCACAGTCGATTGTCTGAGCCCGGTGCATGGCACGGTGCTGAGCCTGCTGGTGGGGGACGGTAGTAGAGCATGGTTCTTGGGGTCAGAGGCTTTTAGGGGGGGAGTGGGCATGATGAGGAGCTGGAGATCCAAAAAAGGGGGAGAGCATCTGGGTAAAGATGGGGAGTGGAAGGGGGTAGCAAGTCACTGAGCAGAGCAAAGGGGGATGGGATGGAGGGATGAATGCATACATATGTCTGACACATGAGCTGAGGTATGTCTGTGCACCCATTGCTAGAGAGAACCGAGGTTTCTGGAGAGGAAAAGGATGCAAAATAATGCTTAAGGTGCACTGTTGTAGTGACCGTGGGGAAACTGCCCCGTCTTACCCAGCAGCTCTGCTCCGTGTGCAGCCAAGTCCGAGCATCTGCCCTTGAAGACCCAGCTCAGTCTCGCCCACTGCATCCCCCTGGGCGGCCGGCTGAGCTTGCGTGGCTGTGGAGAGGGGACCTCATCCGTCCTTGAATGTCGACTGGAATTGCATGCAATGGCCCAAAAGGCAAGGGGCTGTGTGGGGCTCACCAAGGGAAGAGTTTGCTCTGAGACCTTCATGACAGGGTGATGCCCGGAGCAGAAGGATCAACCACATCAGTGCTCACGTGCCAGGCTGGAGCACCTCTCCCCGTGGGCAATGGGCACAGGGGCAACGAACGGTGCCACTTGTACTGGGCAGCTCATTGCAACGCTGCTTGAGTGGCAGGAAGAGTTTTGCCAAGACACGAGAGAGAAGCAGAGCCCCTGGGTCTGTTGTGGGCTGGGACCGTCCACCCTAGCTGAGCTTGGGGCTGCATTGCCCAGGTTAACCCCTTCACGGTGTAAGGGCATTGCCCTGTGACTCATCCCTGATGCCCCTGGTCTTGGGCTCAGGCCGTCTCTTCCCTCAGCTTCTCCCTGGGGCAAGGAGCATGTGGGGAGGAAATGCGCCGGTTAGGAATAGTGAATCAGGATGGAAATATATGTATGCACGCCCAGGCACATGCTATAGTGCACTTGCTTTGGAGAAGGCAAGGTCCAAGGAAGGTGCCTTGGGCTGGGGTCTGTGGGGTGCTTTGTATCTGGGGAGCTTTCCCACTACCTCTCACCCGCCCCAGAGACAGTCCAGACTCCTGCACAGACGGGTTGTCCTCGTGTGAGAGAAAGTCCCAGGGAGCCATGGTCTCTGCAAAGGAAAGTAGGACTGGAAGAGGTGTCCTGGGCCCGGGGGTCCAGTCCCTTGTGCACTCGGCAAGCAGGTCCCCAAGGATGTCTCAAAAACGTTTGAACTCCATGGAGAAGGTACCATAGGGCGATGCACACCAAGAGCCACCCCATTTCTTACCATGATACTCATCAGCATCGTGTTGGGGTATCCACTCAGAAGGAAGATCCTGCCCCAGAGTGAATCAGAAACATCCCCCTCAGGAGCTGATAGCACTGGGCTTATTCACTCTGGCCTCTTTCCTGATGGACAAACACCAGCATGGGCCGTCTGCGGTTTGCTCCAAGGATGGAGAGAAAGTTGGGAGGAAGTTTGTTCTCAGCTGCAACTCGGGCACGCGCGGGGCGGGTGGCTCTGGGATCTGGATCTGGTCCATGACATGCTGTTTCTTTTCCATCTCCTGTTGTCACCGGGACGTTTCAAAGTACTGGAGCCGAATACAGGACCCGGATCCAATGGCAAGCCACCCGAGACCACGTTGCTGCAGCATGAGGCAATGCTGGAGAAAACCCTTCGGATAGATACTGCCGCTTAAAGCAAAGGGACCGTCATGGTCCTTTCCAGCCTAGGGTTCAATGCAAGGCTTTGTTTCCAGTCCAGACGGTCGAGGGCTGGTTTGCCCTCTTCTTCCTGCGCAGCGGTGCCGGCGTTGGCAAAGCGCTCCTCTGAAATCCGTGGGGCCCCTTGTGAGCAGAGGCCTGCTCCACTGACGGTGGTTGGCAAGTGCTGGTCCTTAATTAATTGGCATTGATTGGACTTCACTCCCAACAGCAAAGGAGAATTAGCAAGCAGGGAGCAATGAAGCATCACGACTTAATCACTGCAGCCGTTCCTGTGTAGCCAGTTGAAGCCCTTCAGAAGTCCTCCAGCAGCTGCCGTGACAGGGGAAGGAGCCCGCCACATAATCGCAACCGCTGGGAGCTCTGAAATCCAGGAAGAAAAAGCCCTCTTCAGAAGGAACAGTAATTTTTAATGGGGGGGCGTGGAGGTTTAAAATGGCTCCAGGCTTTGATGATCCCCTTGCCAAATGCAAAACTCTCTCCGACATCAGTGAAACTGGGCACGGGTGGATGGAGGGTTTGGAAAAGGGGGGTGCAACGGGGTGACACACTTTTTTCCAGTTAAAAAGAAACTAGAAGCTTTACTAATATGCAGCACAATGTTATTCAGTTGACGATCAAGACAAATCTAACTGTATTGGAACGTGCACTGATTTGCAGTTAGATGATATATTAACTTAAAGAAAAAAGTACAGAAGAAACTAGCCAAAAAATAGTAGAGAGAGCAATGTTTCATTAGTCCTGTACTCCTTACAGTTAAATGTACATCTCTTATTCAGCTGTGTAAGACGAAATCTAGCGTCCTTGCATGTCTTGACAGTGCATCTGATACTTCACTGTCAGCCATTTCTGCATCTGAGTTAATGTTCACCTGGGGGAATATGGCCACACCTGAGTTCAGGTTTTTAGCTAGAGCCAAAAAAAACCCCACCCAATCTGCAGGACTGTGAAATAGAAGAGAGACAGTACCAGGAAGGGCTGACAGGTAGCAACGTTGCAGAAAAAGGAGAGTCTATAGCTTTTATAGTGGAGCATCCAAACTGTTAAAAAGGAGGGAGCATCAATAACACCTATGGAGTGGAGAGAGATTAGCAGGAATCCAGTAGTAATAATTGACCTCCTTTCAGGGCTCCTTGAAGAGCCACGCTGCTGTCCCTCCCAAGTGGTTGGTTTTAAACTTCAGGTGTACAAGAGGGTGTAAATGCATCACTGCACCATCTGCCCTAAGAGGATTTAGGAAGTGGGAGTAGCAGCAGAGTCCTAGCGAAGTCGGGCTGGCAGAGCCCTTGGGAGCTCACCTGAGGTCCAGCCCCTGCTCCAGGCAGGAGCAGGCCTGTCTGAACCATCCCATGCCAGGGAATTGAACCTGTGTTCCCTGCTAGTGTTGTAACCCCGAGGCCACATTCCCTCTCCATCAATCAAGCGGCCATCCCAACGTCTTCCTGGCTGGACCTCCTGAAATCAGGTCTTGGCGCTTAGCTGATAGCTGAGCTAAACTGAGCCCACTGGCTTCTGATCCACTCTCGTAGAAAGGAGCTGACACCAGCTAGACTTGGAGATTTTGCATGGCTCCAGATACCAGCAGTCCTGAGGCATCTCCCACTTAGGCCCCTGCTTTCTCTGCAAAGATGCCCAGCTCATGGCATGGGCTATGCATGTCACTCCTGGGTCCGTCGCTAGCTCATCCCCAAGGCATGCGCATAGGCCGTTGCATACAGGATCTGCCCACAGTGCGTTTCTTTCCCCAGGTTTTTGCAATTACGGTTTTGGCAGCTCGGCGGAGATGCCTGCAGAGGTCCTAGCACTGATCCCCCCCGTGGGGATTCGGGGATGTGTACCCAGAAGGAAAACGTCAGGATTTAGGTGGCAGGTGTAATCCCGTTCCGCCCCTCATCCTGTCCTAAATCATAGAGCAGGCATGAGGAATGCCTCGAGAGAGCCGCCACCGCCGAAGGAGGGCCGTGCTCACATTACAGCCTCCTCCGGCAGGTCGTCCACGGCGCATTGCTGACCTGGTTGCAAATTCCTGGCGCGGCGTGCGCTCGGAGGACTAGCTTGGACCGAATTCCTCCGGCCCTGTTAGACGTGGCTCAACGAGCTCTGTGCGGCCAAACAGCCCATTGCTCATTTAGTGAGTTTGCAATCCGGCCGGACTTTGCAAGGGCGCCGAATGGGGAGCGTGAGAATGAGGCGGCTCTCCCAGCCTCGCTGCAGCCTAGCAGGGCTGGGGGAGCTGGAGAGAACAGGGGCTGCAGAGGAAAAAGAAACCGACCTGTAGCCAGGCTGCGGGACTTCGTGCTGTACCAGCCACGTATGTGCTCTCCCGGGCCCAGGGCACCCGTCTCGGCAGGCTGCCTTCCTCCGGCACCTGCTCCTGGCTAGCATGTGGATGAGCTGGTCGATGGGGGTCCGTGCAAGCTGCTAAGTGCACGTGTGGTTGTGCCTCCTCGTCTTGGCATCAGGGCGTGACTCTTCTGCCCAGATCCCCGTGTATGCCGCCTTGCAGGCCTGCTTCACTGCCCCGTGCACCCACTGCCAGGCGGGTGGAGAGGGGGAGCATGGTGAGGGGTGTCAGCGCGGGGTGTTTGGAAGGAGCTGCTGGCCATGGGTGCCGGGGGGTAGAGCCCAGGTTGCAGCGCATGGCAGGCCAGGAACCTGCAGCTGGGTGCCTCACCTGTCTGCACTTTTTTTTTTGCAATGTCTAGTTGGTCTCATAAAGGATATCCCCTCTAGCAAACTGGCTGCTTGTACTTTCAGACCACCGCCGCTACAACCTTTATCACCTGTCTGCCGTGGCTTTGTGCTTGAGCCCGGCCAGTCTTCATCAAGGGCCTCGTGCGTGCTGCACCGCTTAATCTGGAGTCACCCCCGCTCGACATGAAACAGTGCTCCGGCCCAGAGCAGAACAAGGGAAGCCATCACGCTCTTAATATTTAATGACTGAAAGGCTTAATTATTAAATCACTGAGCTTTGTTTAAATCGGAGTGGAGATTGGTGCCCCACGGGCTCCTGTCTGCCACAGCCTCCCTACACGTCCTTGGTTGGGGCACTGAATCTCAGTGACTTTCAGCTCCCTGCGTCAGACAGGTGTGATAATGCTCCCTGCACGTCCGTGCTTAGATCCTCTGCTCGCCGGGGCTCTCACTGCAGCACCGCGATGCACGCTCACACCCGGCGGTTGCATGGGACGACCTCCTCCCTGATGGGGCTTGATCCAAGGATGGGGCAGCTGCTGGGATCTGGGAAGTCGGCTGGCGAAGGCAGGAAAGCATCGTCCGAGCTCTCCCTGAGCAGGGACCCCTCAGCAGAACTGGCTGCAAAAACTCGGCTGGTCCCGCTGCGTGTCAGGGAGCTCCAAGTCCAAAAGTTTGCACAATCCCGGTCGTCCAGCCAGAATTTTGGGTTGGAAGAAAAGGAGGGGGTGGGAGAGGAAGAGCTCTGCCAGCCCCGCGGGAACTTTGCTCTGGGCTTTTTGCTTTATCGCTGGCTTTTTGTTTTTTTTATTTTAATTAATTTTGGATCATATCAGAAGAAATCTGCATCCATTCACTTGGGAACGTAATGCTCCCGTGCTGTCTAAACCAGGGGTTGCTAAGGCCGGCTGTGGCCCACAGAGCCATGGGATCCGGCTTGCAGAGGTGGGGGGTCTGGGGGCCGGGAGCAGTGACAGCACCATGCCGGGTCAGCGACACTTGCCTGGTCCCAGGGTGGGTCCGTGCAGCCCCCAAACCTTGCCAGCCGCTGGTCTGAAGTCAGATCATGCTCAGAGCACTTCTTTGGGGGGGTTGTGAAATCTTTGTGCTTTCTTCTGAGTTGAAGCCAAGTCCCATTTCCAAAACCCTCACGAGACGTCGCCTCGGCCCCCTGCCCGGGCTCGGAGCCCTGCCCTCACCCTGGCCTTCCCCTTGGGCACTGTCCCTGCCAGCGCACAGCTCTGACCCCGGGAGCCTCCGCGAGGCAGCTGCAGTGCGGGGGCAGCCAGCTGGGAGTGCAGGGTGACAGCGTGCAAGCCTTCGCAGTGTGCACGCCGACACGGGGGACGGGGTGGTGTGTGACGGTGCTAGGGGCACCGTGGGGTGTAGGATGAACAGCGGGAGTGGATGCGTGACTTGTGCCACCATGGGCAAGCGTCCCCAGGGAAGGTGGGGGCAGCTGCAGCATGGGGGAAGGCAACAACTTTCCCCCATTCCCACGGAGCGTGGTCCTAACGAACCGTGCTCACTTCTGTCTCCGAGGCTGGCAGGCGGGTACGCCGGCACAGCCCCTGCCCATCATCTCCAGAGGCAGAAGGAAAGAAAAGAAGAAGAAAAGAAAAATGATTCTCAGCCCAGTGCCCAAGTGACTCTTTTTCTGGAGGTGTTGAGAAGATTGTTTTCTATTCACGGCCTCATGTCTGGGCTAGAAAAGCCATTTTCCCTCTGATAGCTGCTTTCTATGCCTGCGTGCATAGATTTGCATTGATTTCAAGCGGGGATTGTATTTTTCTGTGCTGGTTCTCTCCTGTTGGACTCCTTGCACGCCCTACCCCCCTGATAGCTGCTTTGTGTCTGTATCTCTGCCTTGTTTCTTTTCTCTCTCCAACCTTTTTCTTTCCTTCTTACTATTTTCATGACCTCATCTTCTCTCTCTCCCTCCTGGTTGTAACCGCGTTTTCACAGCAGACTCATTTCAGAGATGTTTTTTCCTCGCTGAAGCCAAGAATTTTCTTCCCTGACCAGGCTCAGCTCAGAGGGGGCTGGAGGGGAAAGATTTTTTTTTTTAAAACCCCCAAAACAAGCAATTTCTGGATGTTAAAGGGACAGGACAGTGAAGCTGGCAAGCGTCCGGGCAGCGGGAGGGAGTTTCTAATGAAACGGTCCATTTATTTGGGGAGCCGGTCTCCCCCAGGCATCTTCTGCTTCTCGAGGGTTCAATTTTCAGGGATGCTGCTCTCATCCTTCATTTTGCCCTGCTCCAGAGGAGTTTCCCACATTTCCTCCGTGGGAGAATTTTGTGAGCACTAAGCAACTTGTAGCTTTGTCCTTTTTTTTCTCCCCCATCTCAGCAAGGCCCCATCTCAGCGAGATCCTTAAGTATGTACTTCACGTTAAGGACTCACATAAGTGCTTGGCTGGACAGGGGTGGAAATCGGCACCTGCTTAAGTGCTTTGCTCAACTGCAGCCAACGGTCATTTTTCAAACCTTTGCAAAGGCTTAAAAAACCCCAATTCCAACATCAAAATGCCGGCACTTTGGAGGGTCAGAGGTTTCGGTGACCCCCAGCAGCACCTCCAAGCTACTGTCCAGCCAGCCTGACTTTAGGAGCCGGGGGTTCGTTAGCAGCCTTGAATTGCGAGACACGTCACCGTCGCCTCGGCGTCCCCGGCGTCAAATCCATGCTGACCCAGAGCTCTGGCCGTGCTCGTTTTTCCCCAGCATTTGAAATTAAAATAAAGGGAGAACTGCAGAGGGATTTGCTAATGACTTCTCCTCCCTGGTTTTGCAATCAGTGAAGAAACAGATTTGCCTGACTCTTCAGATGAAGTGATGAGAGCTTTGCATGTCTGCGGCAGTGACTCTCAACCAGGCTGCCACAGCCCCCCGGGGATGCTTTTAAGGGTGCCACGGGCTCGCCCACGATGTGAGCACTTCTAGGGGAGCAAACGCTGGTGCAGTAGGAACTCCCAACAAATATAGTCTGTTGTGCTGAGGGCTTGCTGAGTTCGTCGCAACAAAAAAATTGCTCTGGTATTTTTCCCGTAGTCAAAAATGGAGCGAAAACAAAGAGCTGGCATTTTCCAAGGGGGGCTTGAGCCTGAACTGGTTGAGAACAACTGGTCTAAAGCATTTCTTGGGAGCCTCTGAGTGCCAAGCCCCTTTCCTGCAGCGATTCCCATCGCCCGTGCACCGTGCCATTGCCCCAGTTGCACAGCTGGGGACCCGAGTCCCAGAAAGACGTAAATGGGTTCACTACAGGAAGCAAAAATGAACCCGGGTTCCCCAGAAACCTGCGGTAACCGCTGGATCATGCTGCCTTGGGAGAATCTGCTTGGCTTGCTCTGGGCTCTCAAGCATTGTTTGGGTGGCTGTGGTCCAAGCCCTCAGTAAGACCCAGCAGAAATGAAGCATCACATACCGGCAGCCACAGCCCTTTGAGAGCCTTCTCCAGCCTATTTTAGTGCATTGGAGACCCCGGCCGGTCTCGGAGCTCGTCGCTGAGCGCCTCGTCCTCGCGGCTGAAATCAGCTCCTTGATTCAAGACCAAGCCGGCCGCGGTTTGGCAGTGGATGCTGAGAGTGCGGCTGAGGGGGAGCAAGGATGCATGGGAAGAGGGTGGGAACGGAGAGACCTGCCTGGAGCTGGTCCTGTCGACCTCTGGCCTGGCTGCAAGCAGCTGGGAAAACCGGACCCCGAGCAGCCTCGGGGAGTGCAAACCCATCCCAGCTTGGCCCAGGAGATGGAGGGGTTGCAGGCAGGAGGCTCGAGAGACCTCTCAGGGGAAGAGCTATGGAAAAGCCCCTCTGAAGAGTTGTCGGCCTCTGTACAATGATTCCTCGGAGGCTGTGCTCCACGGCAAAGAAAATAGACGTGGTGCACTTATAGTTCGGCTGTGGTGTGTGGGTGGCAAGCGTGCGACAAGTGTGAGCGGTAGCTTTTCCAATACCCTTGGCCGTTCTCTTCTCTGTGCCTCCACCATGAAATTTGCTGGAAGTGGTCCGTGCCACGGCAGTCGTGATGGGGACGTACGGGCCGCGGAGCAAGCTGACCAGGGGCTGCTGGCGACTCCGAGTCCCGGGGCTAGAGAAGGGGGGGACTGAGTGACATTGAAAGGCCACGCACGTCACACTGAAATTGGGGAATATTGGTTTTAATTAATCTCATTGCCCAGAGTACAGATAAAACCAAGGTAATAATACAGAACTGGCTTGGCATTTCATTGATAATGAGATTGACTGAGCGAGATCATAGGATCGGAGAAAAGTGGGGCTGGCAGGGAGCTGCAGAGGTCACAGCTAGCCCGAGCCTTGCCGAGACAGGATCAGCCCTGTGCAAACCTGCCCAGACACATCCATCATCTAAACTCTTTGTAAAACTACAGTCGGCCCCAACACAGCACCAGACATCACCCCCAATCCTGCTACAGCCCGGGGGCCGCGGCCACCAACATCCAGCTGCTGCAAAGGGGATTCATAGATGCTCCAGAGACCCCAGGCACAGGCCGTGCTGCAACTGCAGAGGAAGGCAAAACCTCCCAGTCCAGACCAGACTGACCAGGGGGGAAATCCCTTCCTGCCCCCAGTGCAGCATCAGTTTGACCTCCAGCAACAGAGAGTCCCCCCTTCCCTGGATGTCTATCCCACAGCCTCCCAGCTCCGACAGCGAAGAAGTCTTTCCCGATTCCCAACCTAAACTTGCTTTGCTGCAGCTTCAAGCCCTTGGTCCACGTCCTCCTCTCTGCAGCAAGAGAGAAAAGCTGCTTTCCCTCTTCTCTACAGCAGCCCTTCAGGTATTTGCAGGCTGCGCTCATGTCCCCACAAGCTGAACGTGCCCAGCTCCTGCAGCCTCTCCTCTACGACTTGCCTTCAAACCCTTGAGCACCTCTGGACCCTCTCTTCACTTCCCCATGTCCTATTTAATACGTGGAGCCCAAAGCTTTAGACCAAGGGATTTTTTTTTTTCCCCAAGGATCCAAACACTCCTGCTCTGGGGCCGGCCGTGGCTCCTAATGGTTTGGGGTCAGGGGGAAATTCCCCCTCTGCAGAGCTTCCCCATGAGGGGGCACCTTGCTCTGAAGCAGCCAGCACCGGGTCTGTTTGGAGGTGGTGCCTTTCGCCCCACGCGGATGCAGACAAGATGTTTCTATTATTTTCTTGCTCAATCCTCTTTGAATCTGCTTGGAGCACTGTACTCCCATCGGCCGGACCATAAGCCCGCGTCCGGTTGGGCATGGATACTGGGCTCGATGCTGGTCCTGCTACAATCCCTGGAAGTTTTCAAAAGCAGGTTGGACAGACACGGGGCTGGGACGGGTTAGTTAGGGGTGACCCTGGCTTGAGCAGGGGGTGGACTAGATGCCCTTTGGAGGTCCCTTCCAGCCTGACTTCTGTATGATCCTAGGAGCCAGCGTCCAAAGAGCAGTCCTGCCTTAAAGCATGCGTGAGATGTGTGATATGTGGGCTCTCGTCAGGGACCTGCCTGGTGCAGGGCAGGCTGCAGCGATGCAAGGGTGATTGGGAGAGATCCTGGACAACTGGAAAAAGGCAAATCTAGTGCCCACCTTTAAGAAAAGGAAGAAGGAGGATCCAGGGAACTACAGACCCATTGTCCTCACCTCAGTCCCTGGAAAAATCATGGAGCAGGTCCTCAAGGACCCCATTTCTAAGCACTTGGAGGAGAAGAAGGTGGTTAGGAGCAGTCAGCGTGGATTCACCAGGGGCAAATCCTGCCTGACCGACCTGATGCCTTCTACGACAAGGCGACTGGCTCTGGGGATGCGCAGACCGGTGGATGTGGACCTTGATTTTAGCTAGGTTTTTGGTACGGTCTCCGACAATATTCCCGCAGGCAGGCGGAGGAAGTCCGGGCTGGATGAATGGACTGTCAGGTGGGTAGAAAACCATCTGGAGCATCTGGCTAGTGGGTAGCAATCAATGGCTTGATGTCTAGGTGGCAGCTGGCGCCGAGTGCAGTGCCCTGAGGTCAGTCCTGGGGCCAGTTTTATTCAATGTCTTCATCAAGGACCTGGAAGATGGGATGCAGCGCACCCTCCACAAGTTTCCAGTTGACAGCAAGCTGTGCGGGGGACTAGAGACTCTGGAGGGTTGGGCTAGGATTCAGAGTGAGCTCAGCACATTGGAGGATTGGACCAAAAGAAATCTCCTGAGGTTCAGCAAGGACAAGTGCCAAGTCCTGCACTGGGGAGGGAGCAATCCCATGCACCGGTGCAGGCTGGGGGGGACGGGCTGGGCAGCAGCTCTGCAGAAAAGGACCTGGAGGTGACGGGGGACAAGAAGATGGACAGGAGCCGGCAGCGCGCCCTTCGTGCCAGGAAGGCGACCGGCATCCTGGGCTGCATGGGTAGGAGCATTGCCAGCAGATGGAGGGCAGTGATTCTTCCCTCTATCCAGCACTGGAGAGGCCACATCTGGAGTCCTGTGTCCAGCTGTGGGTCCCCCACTGCAGAAAGGATGTGGACACATTGGAGAGAGTCCAGCGGAGGGCAAGGAAAATGGTTGTGCGGCTGGGGGATAGGACTGGTGAGGAGAGGAGGAAGGAATGGGCTGATTGAGTCTGCAGATGAGAAGACTGAGGGGGATTGAATAGCAGCCTTCACCTCCCTGCAGGGGGGCTGCAAAGAGGATGGAGCTGGACTGGTCTCAGTGGGGGCAGATGGCAGGACAAGGAGCAATGGGCTCAGGCTGCAGCAAGGGAAGATGAGTTTAGATGTTTGGAAAAAATTTCTGGGTGTTGAAGCACTGAAATGGAGATGGTGCAGTCTCCATCCTTGGAGGTTTTGAAGACCCAGGTAGACAAAGCCTTGGCTGGGATGATGTAGCTGGGGCTGGTCCTGCCTGGAGCAGGGGGTTAGACTAGATGTGACCTGCTGAGCTCCCTTCTAGCCCCATGGTCTGCGACTCTGTTGGGTGTTCATCCATTGTGACGGGGCTGTGCCAATGCTCCTGTGAGACCAACCCCGCAGGGCCCAGGCTGGAGGGTCTTGCCCCTGCACTCAGGCTCAGCTCAATGCTGCATTGGAGCAGGAAGGAGGGGGGGCTGCCTTCCTCTGCAGCGGGGAAACAGCCTTTGCCTGGGGTCTCTGGAGCATCTGTGAACCCCTTTGCAGCAGCGGGACATTGGCCACCGCAGTCCCCAGCTCTCCCTGTGGCGGGGTCGGGAGTGATGCCTGGGGCTCTCAGGGGTGCTGGTAGGTTTGCTCAGAGGTTGGACAGTGGGTTTGCCAGGGCTGGTTTGCACAGGGCTGATCCGGCCTCAGGCAGGGCTCGGACTCGACCTCTGGAGCTCCCTCCCGGGTCCACGGCTCTAGGAATCTGGGCTGAATTGTTACCCTGGCCTATTGAATTGGGCTGTTTTATTTTTTTTTGAAGGACCCTTTGAAAGACATCTCACCTCTAACTTCCCAAATTGTGATCCATCCTTAATAGCGACTCTCCCTGCCTTCTGTACAAGCCCACCTACTCTGTATATCTCCCCGTCTCTCTCTAGTGGCAGCGCGGCCATATAGCCACGCTTAAGCCTGTTGCATCTCAGATGGGAGAGAGTCGTGGCTGCAGCTCAGGCTGCAAAGATCTGTGCATTAAAGGTCACTGGTTTGATCCTGGCTCCTAACAACCCACCCAGGGGCATCCATGCTGCGTTAGGACAGGATAAATCCTTGGCCCCTGACCTGCAAAAGGCAGGCAGAACTGCCTGAGGGGGCTGAACTGTAAAGTTATTAAATGATTCAATGCAAAAAAAGAAGTTCATTTAACTTCATGGCTGTGATTTTGCACCCCCTGCCCCTCCCCCAGAGTCTGGGAACAGAGTGCGGTGCATCACACGCGGGGATCGTTACCTCGGCACGGCCCAGATTGTGCAGTGTATAAAACGAGGCCGGAGACGCGGCAAATAGGCTGCGGGGACCCATACCGCCTTGGCAGGCGCAGGCCAGGCGGAGAGAAGCCCAGTCGGTCCTTTACGCCTCCAGCTTTGCTAATTCTGAGCTAATAAAACACAGTTGTGCAATCCCCACCGTGAATCCCCAACCCTTCGCGGGACAGATTTGGAGTCAGTTTGTGATGGAGCAGATGCCGGTTCCCAGCGTGTTGGTTTGGGGGACGAGGGCTGCTGCAGGGAGGGATTTACTGCATGCACGGAGCAGAACAGGTGTCGAGGACTTTCCCGTCAGCCTCTCTCGCCTCCACAGCCCAGCCCCGGCGGCGTGGAGAGCTCTGCCCCAGCAAGCCCAGATCTGAGGAGCTTGCTGCCCTTTTACATGCTGAGTAGGACATGGGGTGTTTTGGGGGCTTCGGGTGGTCACAGTCCCATGGGAATCAGGGCCTGCATCCCACTGGCTCCTGCAAATATCCCAGCACGGTCGTGCTTGACACTCACTTCAGGGAAGAGGAAGATATTCTCCGCCAGGTCCCTGGAAGATGCGGTCACCCGCGCCAGCCCAGCAGCGATCCCAAGCAAGGGATCCCAAGCCCAGAGCGCCACGGGATCACACCCTTGGCACGGGACAGCAACGCTGTGCATTCAGCTGGGGGCAGATGAAGCTGAGGAGGGGGAGACAAGGGGCAGCCCAGGGCAAGTGTGTCTCCACCCTCCAAAATCACAAGTCTGCCAGGAGCCTGCCAGGACCATACATAGGGGCCCTCCATCCACCTTCAGTGAACAGACGCCGTGCAGGAAGGCCTAATCCTGATGCCTGACTGCACTGCAGGTATTCGGGGTCTCCCCTGGCTGGAGACCCCTGCCCAGCAGCCCCAGCATGCGAGCAAAGGGGCAGCTGAGCTAGCAGGGGCCAGGGGTCTGCTCTCAGCTGGCTATGCCCCCCTGCCCACGGTTGGAGTCTGAGAGCAGACATCCGGGGTCTAGATGCACGCAGCGACTTATTTGCAAAGCAAAACCTGTGCCAGAACCCACCGGGGAAGCTGCTCTCTTGTTCTCAAGCCTCTTGCTCAGGCAGTTCCCGCTTCCTCCCTTCCCCATCCTCCTCCAGTGCAGCCAGCTCTTATTAAGCCCCATGGCCAGGCCGGGATGCGAGAGCCGCTGACAGTGCGGGTTATCGCTTGTGACAACGGCATATTTGTCTGATGGCACAAGTGTCCCTTCCTGTAAGGAGGATGCTCAGACGTGCCTTCCCGGAGCATGCCACGGCTGCCTCTCCCGGGCACGCGGCTCCTGGGGACGCGGCGGTGCCGGCTGTGTCTGCATGCATCAGCAGAGAAGCAAGTGTGAGCAGGCGCCAGGCAGCGGTGGAGTTGTTTTCCCTCCGGATGGGAGCCGTAGAGACGAGGGTTTGGGGGGAAGGGGCTGCAAACTGCCTCCATGGCCCCTTCCCGCTCTCCGTGCGTGCACAGCCCTGTCGGGCGCTCCCCACCTCCTCGCCTGCCTACCTGTACACTGAGAAGTGCCCACAGTCACAAGTGCCCCTGCCTAGTGCCCAGGTAGGCTATTGCAACCTCGCTGACGTCCTTTGGGTCATAGTCATCACCGAGCCCACCCAGTTTGGGAATCGCCGGGTGAAAAATCGATCTTTCTGACATTCGTGCCCTGGCTGCATGGCCGTGAGCTGCCCCTGGACCCCCAGCTTGTCCATAGCAAAGCGGCTTCTCTTGGTTATGGGAGCAGATCCCTGCAGCGTCCAAGGACAGCTCAGCCCCCACCACTCCTGCTAGTCGTGTTGCAGGGGTTGGGGGGGGTCTCTCCATGCAGCACATGGTTCACCTATGACACTTGCTGGGCTCTCAAAAGAGCAAGACCTTTGCACCAGGGATGAGATGACAGGTAACAAGGATGCCAGAAGCCCGGGGGGGGTTTGCAAGTGCTCTCAATCCTGTTGCTTCAGGTCTGGAGCAAACATCTCACGGGTGTGGGGATGAGGGCCTGGGTCTCCTGGGTGGGTGCAGGGTGTCTGGCACCATTCGCTGGGGCTGTCTCAGAGCAAGCCGGCCTTCTGGTCCGGTCCCGTGTCACGGCACCAGTGGTGGGCAGCGGAGTGAGGCAGATGGCATCCCTATGCCAGGGGAAGAAGAGCTTCCTAGTGTTAGTTTTAAACTTGCTGCCTGCTGGTTTCATGTGGTGACCCCTCGTTCTTGTCTGGTGAGCGACAGTAATAAACCCCTCCTGACTTCCTCTTTGCCATTTAGTACACTGTAAACCCTTCTCCTGCCCCTGCCCAAGCATCTCTTTTCCAAACTGAATTGTCCTGGCCTCCTTAGTCTCTCCTCTTATGACAGCCCCTCCGTACCGCTCATCACCCTCGTTGCCCTTCTCTGCACCGTCTCTAGCTCTTCTAGCTCCCTTTGGAAGTGCAAGGACAGACCGAGGTACCATGGATTCATAAAGGGGCATCATGATATTTTCCAGGTTGCTCTCCCCTTTTTAATCATCCCCAGCGCGTTATTTGCCTTCTCGGCAGCTGCTGAGCACGGAGCTGATGTTTTTAGCAAACGGTCCACAACGCCTCCCAGATCTCCCTCCGGGCTGGTCACGGCTCACGTTGAGCCCATCACGATATAGGTCTAACTGGAGTGATGTTTGCCCAGGTGCATCACTCGACACTTATATTGACATTGGATTTCATCTGGCATCAAGTTGCCCATTTGCTCCGTCGTGCCAGATCCTTCTGTAGCTCCTCACAGTCCACTTTGCTCTTTCCCACTTCGCAGCGTTTTGTGTCATCTGCCAATCCGGCCGCCTTGCTACTCCCCTCCTTGTGCCGATCGGTTATGAATGTACTGAACAGCTCTCCTTGACGGTCAGGGCAGCTGGGCTG
>NW_017729024.1:165423017-165428380 GCF_001723915.1 Gavialis gangeticus | reverse complement strand
TCCACTTTGCTCTTTCCCACTTCGCAGCGTTTTGTGTCATCTGCCAGTCCAGCCGCCTTGCTACTCCCCTCCTTGTGCGGATCGGTTATGAATGTACTGAACAGCTCTCCTCGACGGTCAGGGCAGCTGGGCAGGAGGCTGAGCGAGTGGTCTCAGCTCCCCCGAGGCAGCAGATCCTCCTTGCCTGGTGTTGGCTTCGGTGCGGGTGAAGGGAAGGATTGCCATGAACTGCTGCAAGCGAAGGGCTCTGCTCTGGATCCGCCGTAGGAGGTGCCGGGCTGGGGGCCCAAGCAGATAGCAGACACCTTGTGGGAAGGTGTCAGGGGGTCCCATGGGGACACAGATCCCCACGCTCACGCACGTGTGCACATATGCACAACTGTCGTGAGCCCATAAGAGTGCGTCATCACCTCCTTGCCCGAAGTCAACCCCGCTGTGGTTCCAATCTCTCGCAGTGATGAAGTGGAAGTCCTTTAGCACCCATCTGTTATCTCTTAATTAAAGTTTCTTGCTAATTATTTTTCCTTGTCAGGAGAGCAAAGCTGCTGACTCGGGGGATTTACCCAAATCGAGCAAACAAACCCAGACCCGGCTCGCCGCAATTCTTCATTAGTGAACAAATTAAACTTGGAACGGCCCCTATCTTTGGCTTCATCGAGGACATTTAATTACGCCTGTTTCCTTACTGAGATATATTTAGTTTTAAATCAGTCTTCAAGGAACTGGCTCGGCTTGCCTGGAATTCCTCCTTGGAGGGAAGGTTTCTGTTGGCAAGTGGCATTGCGTGGGGACGTAGTACCACGGGAGGGAGGGTTTGGAGCAATAGTAATAAATAAGCTGTCTGCTCCACTTCAGGCCCAGCTGACGCGAAGTCGAGAGTCCCAGCCCGGTCGTCCGTGGGTATTTCGTCTGTGCTGTTGCAATGACGTGCAATTTGGCACGGTGGTTTGTCTGGAGAAAAGCAAGGGGCGGAGACGGGGTCTTTGGAGGTGCCAGCCAGCTAAGGGCCAGGACATGGGCAGAGCTGCAAGGGGGGACGTGTCTGGGCCCCCTGGCCGGGGTAGCCAAGGGGGGCTTCAGGCCAGGGCTGTGGAGCCGACACTGCCGGAGGAACCAGCCGAGCTATGTTGGCAGCTCCCCTGCACCGGTTGCTATTCTGGTGCCGCGCTATCGATCTAATTTAGATGGCGAGTCACCGGGGGGCCGAGCCCTTGTCATTGTCTCTGCTTGCAGAGCGCCCTGCACCCCCACCCCCGTGCACTGGGTAAATATGAAATGCATTATTTATGACGAGAGGCACAGAGATCTAATTAGCCACTGCCATGATGACTTGAAGCAGGGCCCGTCAATCCTGGAGAGGCAGAGGGCGGGGTCGTGTGTGTGTATCGGATCTGGGCCCCGTTCTCCAGCCCATTGCTACTTCTCTGCTTCGGGCCTCAGTTTCCCCATCTTTAAAGTGGGGTTAATGTTACTGATCCACCTGACCTACACATGGACCTTAGCAGAGGCTCTCAAGGAGAATTTTTTTTTTTTTTATGTCTCAAAAAGTGGGACCAGCCCCAACTGTCTGTGTATACTCTGCTGTATGCAGCTGCTCTGGGTCATGTTGCCTGATGGATAATAATATCCCAATAAAGTGGCGTCTGGTTTGGAGGAAGTTGCTTTGGTCTCTCTTGTGTGTCTCCAGATAAAATAAAAGCCCCCCAGAGTCACAGAACCACAGACAATGGGGGTTCAGGGGGAGCTGAGGGGGTCACATCCAGTCCAACCCCCTGCTCCAAGCAGCACCAGCCCCAACTGCATCATCCCAGCCAAGGCTTTGAAGTCCCAGCCCAGGGCTTCAAAACCTCCAAGGATGGAGAGTCCACCGCCTCTTTCCATAGCCTGCTCCAGTGTTTTACCCCCGTCCTAGTCCTCAAACCCTCTGCTTAGTCTTTCACCCAGGCTGAGGGGTGTGACATGCCCCTGTGTCTTCTCCATTGCTGCCAGAGACGTTGCCTCTTGCACAGACTAGAGGCTTCCTCATCTAGCTAGGAGCCCCGTGCACTAGGCACCTCCACTTGCACGGTGCAAAAGACACTGTCAAAGCCCTGGTCCCTGTTACTGGCACAGAGGGCACCCGGGGGCACTGGCTGCCCTAGCAGAGCTGTGCCAGGTACCGCAACCGGTTGAAGCTGTTGCTGGGAGCGAGGGCCCAGGTCATACAGACACAATGCTTCGCTCTTGATACCACCCTGAGCCAGGGGCCCAGGACCTGGGGCGCCCGGAGGCAGCAGGTTGCAGCAGGCTGGCTTCTCATTTCTGCCAAAGGCTGCTTGTGTGACCTGGGACACTTGAGCTCTCCACGCTTTGTTTCTCCCTCGGGTATAAATGTGCTGCCCCCTTCTCTGCGAAGTGCAGAGGGAAGATGTGACGTGCTGTCCCTGCTGCAGCACATGCCACACCAAAGGAGCTGGTTTCCTCTCACCACCAACCAGCCTGGAGCTGGGGGAGCACTGTCCCATTCTTACAGATGGGGAAAACTGAGGCCCCGAGTCATGGCATACCTTACCCAGGGTACTGCAGGAGGATGTTGGGACTAGAATGAATTGGGGAATTGCTTGGGGACCCCTGACCCAGGGTACTGCAGGAGGATGTTGGGACTAGAATGAATTGGGGAATTGCTTGGGGACCCCTGAAGCAGCCAGGTCATTAAAAAGGAGAGAGAGTCACTAACACCAGTGGAGTGATGAGTTAAGAAGGGATCAAGTCGATTCCTTTATTTATTCGTATGAAATACAGCACCCGCATGACAGAACGAGCTATAAACAACCACACTAAGGGGAGTGACAGTTTTAAATTTGACACCCATTGCAAAGCATTGTCAGTGGTCTGGCGCAGGTTGTCAGTGCGAGCATTAAAATAATAAATAGGACCCTCCTCCACGATGTGTGCTATAGCTTGGATTTTGCCACACTCACATTTGGGGTCTTTAATAAAATGCCACTGATGTACTAAGTCTCCATCCTTGGAGGTGTTTAAGCCCCGGCTTGACAAAGCCTTGGCTGGGATGATGTAGTTGGGGCTGGTCCTGCTTGGAGCAGGGGGTTGGACTGGATGTGACCCCTGAGCTCCCTGCCACCCTCCTTGTCTGTGATTATCTGATTCTATGAACCGTGTTCAACGTGGCCCAGCTTCACCTTGGCAAAGCAAAGCCAGGAGGGTTTAGATGTGGGGTCTGTGATAAAAAATGTATGAATGATGTCAGTTGTGCCTCATTGCTGGATCCAGTTTTTCTTGATGCCAACATTTTCCTCATTCAGCTTTTTTTCCGCACTCCAAAATAACCTTCTCAACTTTAATGCTTGGCCTAGCTGGTGGGGGGTCATTCTGTTCCTCAAAAATCAGTAGTGAATTAAATGTGAGCAGTTTTTTGTAGACTCTTAAAGTAGCCTGTTTACATCAAAGATCCGGAGGAGGAAGTTTATTCTTCATTATTTGTAGATGATGCCGATAGGGGAGACTATGGTTGAGGTGGACTCAATATTTGGGGTTGGGTTCATAGTTGACAGGTTTTGCACAAAGGCTGATTCTTACTCAGCGTTCGCTGGGCATTATTAGAGAGATGAAAAAAGGCATGAACTGTTTTGTCAGGGTTGGGCTTCAAATACTATTCATCAAAACAGTCCTCTAATTTTGCCAGATCATTACAGAGTCCCATAATGCTAGATAACGAGCCAGTCGACCTCCTCAGCACGGTGTGACTAGAAATGCTGCTGCCCCAGCCAAGCAGTTGGCTCTAAACTTTGGGGGGACTGGGAATCAAAGCAGGGTGCAAATAAAGCCCCGCATCCTCTCCTGGACTCCCCCATAACGACCGTGTCAGAGCGCACGTGCTCCTGGCTCCCGGGGCTGTGCTCAGGGCATGTCCCGCTCTGGGGTCTCCCCTTTGCTCCCCTGCTTTGGGCCCAGGTCTCAGCCAGGTCTTCTCCTTCTGCCTCCCGCAGACACCCAGGTGCAGTACGAGCGGATCGGCGCAGACGTGACCATGAAGTGCGGGGCGATGGACTGGGACGCGGCCGTGACCTGGACGGTCAACGGCAGCGACATCGACGAGTCGCACTTGAACGGCTCCTACCTGGTGCTGCGCAACGTGCACCTGGGGCACAGCGGCCAGTACTCCTGCTACGAAGGCTCCTCCTGGCATCTCAAGTACCAGACCTTCCTCAAAGTGGGCAGTGAGTACACGGGCGCGTGACCTGCATGACACGGGCGCGGGGGTCCTGGGCCTGTCCTGTGATCTTGTTCAGCGGCATGTTTTCTTTGGCGGTTTCGAGTTGCTATCCAGGCTGCCGGAGTCGGCGTGCACTGCACGCCTGGGACTTTCCAGGCTCCAAAGGCGTCGTAGAAAGCACAACTCGGGCCCATGCTCAGTAAGGTTCGCTGTGCACCAACCGGTTGGATAAAAACTCGGTGCGACCTAGTGCTGCTTGTCCTCGACAAGCCGAGACCCTGCACGATCCCACAGGTCTCTGCACCCCTGTATTTATGCTAGTGTGCCCCCCGTCTCCTTTCTTAGTGGAGATGTTCATCTCAGCTCATTTTGCTTGCCAAGTTTATACACTTGCTCTTAGTAGTTCTGTCTCATTTGTAACTTGCTTTTTACGCTGGTCCTTGAGTTTTTAAGCAAGTGGTTTCATCCTCCCTTCAGTGTCTTTGTGCTCATGAGTGCATTTTTATTTTATTTTATTTTATTTTATTTCTTCCTCCCATACTGCTTTTTGGCACCATAGCTATGGCCCAGCACAGCTGGAAGTCCTACTGAGTCACCTGCATTTAGTCGTTGCTGGCAATCCCTCTGTTCAAGGATGCTCAGTGATGGGTCTTGAAGTGACTTAAGAGTCCAATCTTTGACCCACAAATAGGTCTGCAGCATCCGCAGGGGAGAGCGGGCTGCAGGCTGGGACTCCTCTCCTTGTCCTTCCTCCACTCCCTCTTCTCTGCTTTGAGGGCAAGATGCTGTAGCTTGAAACGGGCTGCTCGGTTGAGGTTGCGGTGCCATTGGAGTTAGCTCTGCCAACGCCAACATCCTTTGTCTTGAGATCTGTCTTCGATGTGTCCTTGTAGCGCTTCCTCTGCCCAGCGCGAGATCTCAGGCCACAACTAAGCTGGGAGCAGAGCACTTGTTTGGGGATTTGAGAGTCGGGCATCCACACACAATGTCCGGTCCAGCGATGTTGGTGCTTGAGGATCACCGACTCAATGCTGGTCACATTGGCTTTAGCAAGGATGCTGGCATGTGTGCGCTGATCTTCCCATGAGATGTGGAGGATTTTCTGGAGGCATCATTGGCGGTAGCTCTCCAGACTCTTGAGATGATGTTG
>NW_017729024.1:165405133-165418017 GCF_001723915.1 Gavialis gangeticus | reverse complement strand
ACACACACACACACACACACACACACACACACACACGGAGCCTACCAGAGGTTCTCAAGGAAAAATCCTTTATTTTGCCTTTCAACAACAAGGTGCATATTTTATACAGGGGCACGTTGTACTCCAGCAGATAACAAATTTCACAGGCCAGGATGTGTTTGCCTGCAGTCAAACACGCTGCAGTCCTGGGTGCATTTGCCATGGCCTGTTCAACAGGAGTAAGCACCAACGAAGGGCGCACAAAACCCAGCCCTCGAGGGAGCCGCTGTCCATTTTGCAGGTTCCCGCATGTGCATTGGTGTGCGTGAGGCCCTACGTAATTTCTACTGCTCCGACTGTGTCTAAGTGACAGCTGCCTTGTATTGCACCGGTCGGTCAGTCGGTCGGTGTAGGGGACATGCTGTGCCAAGATCCTGAGCTCAGGTAATCGTGGTACGAGGCTGGAGAGGCAGCAGCTCCTTTTTATTGACCCTCATCTTGCCATCCTGGCTTAACAGTTCGCCAAGCCAAGGGGCCAGGGAGGCATGCCTGCGGTGGGCATGTTTAGGTGATGTCTATCCAGCCACAGCTCAAATGTCACCCGGGAGGCCAGAGCATAACATCAAATCATAAAAAATTCAGGTGTGAAGGGAGCTCAGGGGGGTCACATCCAGTCCAACCCCTGCTCCAGGCAGGACCAGCCCCAACTACAACATCCCAGCCAAGGCTTTGTCTACCCGGGGCTTCAAAACATGCTCAGGGCAGTTAGGGGGATCCTGCTGCTTCCTTTAGCCCGGGGCTCATGTGCTGCGGCTGGGGCTGGCTGCGGAGAGGTGCACGTGGTCAGGCATGGCAGGGGCCTCTGGTTCGGCCACGAGAAGGTGATAATAAGTAAATAAGCAAGTGCCCAGTGCTGTTAATGCAATTAAGTGTGCAAGGAATTAATCAGGTGAGACGCTTATAGTGGTAATTAATTTAACGGCCTGGATTTTAATTTAGTGCTCCCTGTGAGTGCTCCCCTCCCCTGCCCGTGCCCTGCCGGCTTCTGCCTTTGCAAGCTCGGCTCCTTCCTCCCACGGGCACCTGACGAATAACCTGGGGGTGGGTGCGGACAAGGGCAGATCTCCATCTGGCATCCTGCTAGGACAGGCTCATGCCCTGAGCCGCTCAACCGCAGCCAGCTCCCACGTGGCAAGATCACGGAGATGAGCTGATGGCTCCAGGAATGGTGCTGCATGCATGCAAGAAGCATGCATGGACAGAGGGCTGGACGTCCCTGAGGACCTGGGAGAAAAGGTTTCTGGGGTCTCAGGCCGGAGAGAAAGCTGAGTCCCCTCCACCCCTGGCTTGAAGACGGAGGACGAGAGAATCAGGTCAGCGCAGATGCGGAAAAAATCACATCAGAAAGGACAAAATTAAAAACAGAGGCTAGGAGGACTCATAGGATCTTACAGCGTCCAACTTAGAAGGACCCTCCAGAGGTCACAGCTAGCCCAAGCCTCCGCTTCAGGCAGGATCATCCCTGTCCCCACCGTCTGAGACAGGTGTTTGGCCAACCTAGTCTGAATGTCTTTGCAAATAGCTGTCGCTCGCAATTCGTGCTGAAATATCCAATACCCCCTTTCATCTGCTGCAGGGGATGAGGACTGGGTCCTACCGCTGCAAGGGGCGTTGCGTGCGTTCAAGAGAGCCCGGGCCCGCTGCAGAGAAAGGCGAAGCCCCCCAGTCTGGACCGGCCTGAGCGGGGGGAAATCCCTTCCTGACCCCAGTGCAGCATCGGTCTGATCCTGAGCAGAGGAGCAAGACCCTCCAGCCAGGACCCTGCGGGTTTCCTAAGTCTTTGCAGGAGGAAAGAGATCCCAATGAGAAAAGTGACCAGGGAGGTAATAATGTTAGTGAAGAGACTGGAGCTGCTCCCAGCAAACTGGACAGGACCAGAGAGAAACGGTCAAGATATTTTCCTTCTATTTTGCATCAAGAGTCTTGGCAACAAAATGGAGGAACTCGACCTACAGGTGCAGGAAGCCAAACCGGATATTTTAGCGGTAACAAAGTCCCAGTGAGACGTCAGTCGCAACAAAAACGCAGGTCCTGAGGAGCGTGCATCCTCCAGGAAGACAGAAATCCCGGGAAGGGAGGGGGTAGCATCCTACGTTAATGAGCAGGGATTAATCAGAGCTGATATGAATCCAGACATTTTGGGGGAAGAGCGGTTAAGAGACTGGTGTCGCACTGGGGGTCTAGTCTAACCCCAAGCAGCCGATTGAGATGTGGCTAGACACCTTTTGAATAGTCTTAGAGAGATAATTATTACCAGGACTCACAGTGCAGGAGACCGTCAACACCGCGGCTCGAGAGCAAAGAATAAATTTGGGGGCTCGGTTCTTTCTGGATGAAAGGGTTGACAGATTTCTTCATCGTATCATTACCGAGCCAACAAAAGGTGATGCTGTTGCAAAGCCAGCTTGAGTAAGCGGGGAGGAGATGATGGAAACCAACCTCGGATCCAGCGATTTGGAGTGGATTCAGTTTAAATTAAATGGGAGGATTAACAAACCAGGTCTGGCTCGATGGTGCTCAGCTTCGAAAGGGCGAACATGGAGCAATTACAGCAACAAGTGTGTGGAGTGAACCGGACCAAAGAGCTCAGGGACTTGAATGTGGGAAAAACTTGGAATTTCATTAAGTACAAGATGCAGAAAGTACCTGGAGCTTGCATTGCACGCAACGGGGAAAGCAGCGGTGAGGAAGGATGCCAGACCGGCGCGCAGCGCAAGGGATATTAGGCATAAGCAGAGAGCCTACAGAATGGGGAAAGGTGTCAATTAGCAAAGGAAACCCCATCTCGGAGGTCAGGAAGCGTAGGGAGGTGGGGAGATTTGCCAAAGCTCCAGCTGGGTTCGACCTCGCAGAGGAAATTAAAACAACGAGCCAAGGGTTCATTGGCCATGTGACGACGGAGAAACGAGGACGGAAGAACTGGAGCTTCCAGGCAGCGAGGGTGGAGTGGAGATTAGCGGTAATCTAGGTATGGCCCCGGTTCTCCGTGAACGCCGTGCTCGGGGTTCAATAAGGAGGGTGAGATTGCAGGTGGAGAATGGGAAGGGGCTGGAAATCAGCTAGGCACAGCTCAGGATGCTTGATGTGCTCGAGACAGCGGGGACCAGACCATCTCCATCCACCCCCAGCATATCTAATTGGGCCCATGAACTTGCAGGTCTTTTAGCGAGGAGTTTTAACCACCCTGTTGAGTTGCCAGGGCCCCCACATGACTAGAGAGCAGCAACGGCATTAGGTGCAGTTAAGAAAAGGGGGAAAACATGATCTGGGCAATCCCAGGCCTGTGCATCTCATCCCACTTGTATGCAGGGCTTTTGAACAGGATAGAGACATGGCAACAAGTGCAACGTGGTGCCATGGGTTTACCTGTGGTGGAGTGGACTGATAGCTTGCTTGGGTGAGAGAACTGATTTAATCTGTCGAGAAGCTTTGACATGGCTCCACGTTTGCTGAGGACACAAGACTGGGAGGCATCAGGGGATCAGGGGAGGAAGAGCATATCCGACTGGAAGAACGGGATAACCTTGGGTGCTGCAGGGACAGTAATGGGGTGACACAGAACAGTGCAGAGCCATGCACTTAGGGACTGATGCAAATTTCCAGTGTCATCTCTTTGGTTGGAAATAACACATGAGGAGGCCTGTTAATTAATCGCACGACAGTGATGAACCATCAATATGATGCAGCTACATGAAAGGCAAATGCGATCTGAGGATGCATCAGGAGGGGCAGGGAAGTGTTGATACCATTGCAAAAGATGCTGGTGATACCTTGGTGGAAATCCCTGGAAACACACAGGGGCAGAGAAGAGCTGCAAGGAGGATCCGGGAGATGGAGAGCCTGCCTCCAGGGCACCTAAAGGAGCTCACGCAGCTAAGCCCAGTGAATGCTGAGAGCAAGCATGATTGCTGCCTACCCCGTATAGTCGAGGAGTGTGACAACCGGGGAGGGAGAGAAGGGGTTGAAGTTGGAGGATAGTCTTGGCGCAAGAACAAGCAGGGATCCACTGGGCAGCAGCGAGGGGACCAGGCAGGGGGCTACGGCCCTGTCTCCCTGGCACTCTGAGCTAGGCAGCACCTGGCCCAAGGGCTGGGGCAGCCGCAGTACCCGAAAACAGCGCGCTTGTTGGGGTTTGGCACACGGCTGTCCTCATGGGAGCCCAGGTGCGAAGCACTGATGACAGCCACCCGGGGAGGAGGGCTGGGGGCACGGAAAGGAGGGCAGCAAGGGGCCTGGGCGCAGGGCAGCGGGGGGACCTTGTGTGCAGCGCAGCAGGAGGATTTGGGCTGCTGGCCAGGAAGGGCATGAGAGCAGACCCGGGGCATCGGCCCATTCTTATACACATCTGTCCGTCGCCCTATCCACGCAGTCATTCCTGTGTCCATCCATCTGTCTCCCCAGCCTCTTTATCTATCTGTCTATCTATCTATCTGTCCATCTCTGTCTGTTTGTTTATCCATCCATCCATCCATCTCCATCTCTCCATCCATCCTCCCATCCATCCATCTCTGTCTATTTATCCATCCATCCGTCCATATCCATCCATCCATATCTGTACATCCATCCATCCATAGCCATCCAGCCAGCCATCCACATCTGTCCATCCATCCATGCATCCATTCTTCCTCCCTTCCATCATCTCTGTCTGTCCATTTATCCATCTATCCATCCAGATCTGTCCATCCATCCATCCGTCCACCAACTTACCTGCCTACCTTCTGCCCATACCTTCTCCATGCCTGCCTGTCCCTGTTTACCCCTTCTCCCCCACTCCACACTCTCATGTCTGTCTGTTCCCATTTCCGTGCTCATCTTTATCTAACGAGGCCAGCGGTCCTCAGCCTTTTCAGACTCAAGGCACCCCTGGACAGATCTGAGCCCCCCCACAAAGCTCCAGCTCTTACTTTGCCCTTCTCTTTTGACCACAGACAAGCACTAGAGAAATTCTTCCGTGGCAAACCAGGCCACGTCAGGCCCGAGCATTTTGGACACTCTGGATTGCTGCGTGCAGTCTCTAGTGAGTCGCACCTCGCAGGACTACCACGGCGTGGTGCCCATGGCACCCTCGAAAGGATCTCCAGGCATTGCAGAGGGTCGCGGCAGCCCGGTTGAGAATCGGCCATCTAGATGCTGCTAAAGGCTCGGTCTGTGGTCTCTCACCCTCCATCCGTGCTGGCCGGGCAGGGGTGCGCTGCGGCCTCTCGTGCTCTGATGGGGGCTTGGGAAGGAGAGTGTAAGACCGAGCGTCCAAGCTCTCGGAGAGGACAGGAGAGGCTGGAAAGAAACCAGCACTGCAAGCCAGCACAGCCCAGGGGGGTCTTCCTGGGTGAGGAGCCCAAATCGCTTTGGCAGGCCCCCCATGCCCAGCGTGCCCAGCGGGGCAGGTGCCACCCCGGCTTTGCAGGGAGCACCATACGCCACGCTGCCTTCGCCTCTGCCGGCCCCGGGCGGCTGGGAGAGCGGGGCTCCGCGCCGGCCTCCTTCCCCTGCTGCCTGTCACCGAGCGGCTGGCGCGAGGAAGGGAAAAAACATGCGGTTTGACGGAAAACGACATGGAAAAACAACCAAATTAACAGAAAAACAAACAAACCCGGAGCATGCGGGGGGGACGGGACACAAGCAACAGGAACCACATGTGCGCCGGGAGACTACGAGCCTGTTCCCTGGCCTGATGAGATGGGGCCAAGCAAGCATCAGCCGCTAATGAATAAAAACAGCCCCCTCCCCGGGTCCCCTCCCACCCTCTCAGAAGCTGCTTTGCTGCTCAGCTGGGATCCAGCTGTGCCCGGGGGGGGGGTGATTATTTGGAGGCAAGGGCAGGGGCAGGGGGGTCCGCTGGTTGCAAACTCCCTCCCCCTTCAAGAAGGGAGAGATTGGAGGCAGGCTGGGGGAGCACCGGGGGTGATGGAGACATGACGCGGGGCTGGCTCTCCATGCTGCCTCCAGGGTGCCAGCAGAGCAGTAACAGGGTGCTAGGATGCAGGGGGGTGCCCCTAATACCCCCGGACTCGGGGCTGGTGTCTGATGCCCAGCCTGGTTTCTCAGGGCTGGGGGAGGCACTGGCCATGCAGCTTGCCTGGTCTCTTCTTGCATCTGCAGGACATGGGACACCCCCTTTGCCCTCCTGGGCCCTGTCCCCCCCCCAGCAGGAACAGAGGGGGGACCCCATCATAACGCCTACCTGCTGGCTGCCTCATGGGGCCGGAGCAGGATTGTATCCCTTCCCTATAAGCACCCCATGCTCTGGATCCTTTCAGATCGCTCCCAGCCTGGTCTCTGCTGCCCAGACCACCACCCCTGCCCCAGCTCCGCTTCTAGCAGTGTACCATGCTCTGAGCTGTTTGCAAGGGGCATTTTGGGCTGGGAGTGGGCAACAAATCCAGGCAAGGCAGCACAGGGAGAGTTTGTGCATCCCTTGATATGAGTAGCATGACAGTGGGTGCCCAGAGCCCATGGGACAGCCGCGGTCGGGGTTGCCAGCTCCGGCAAACGACCGTGACGGTGCTGGCTGGCAGCTGCGAGCTGGGCCAAGAAGACACAAGTCAGTGCATCCGTTTTTGCACCTTGCTGGGGCTTGTTTGGAGAGGATCATTCAGGTGCCCCTAGAGAAGCCCCCTCAGGGCTTTCCCCTGCCTACCCCTAATGAAAGGAACGGGGGGAAAGAGGGAGACCGCCCTGGGTCCGGTGGCAGTGACCGTGAACAAGCTCCCAGCCAAGCAAATAGACAGGCAATGTCGGCAGGCGACAGCAGCCTTTGAGGTGGGCGCCCTTCAGGCTCACAGAGCAGGGTCAGATGAGGAAGAGGATGGGAAACAGCCTTTCTCCAGGAGGCTGGGAACTTTGCACAAGCTGACGGTGCCCGGAGACCTCCTGACCGAGCTGCCCCTATCCCCAGGTGACAGGGATGCCACATGCCATGGCATCATGGTGGTTATCCCTCCCGCCAGCCCCTCGGCAAAGCATCCTCATCAGCAATAGCAGCAAGGAGCAGAAGTGACCCACGGTTCACTGCCACACTGCCGGGGCGGGAGTGTTACAAATGAGGCCGATTAGATTATCCCGACATCTCATCAATCTCCATCTGGCCTCGCTGCAGTTCAGCCTTTGGGTCTGGGGCTGGTCCATCACTCCAGGTTCAAAAACTCAGCCCAGAAACCTTGTTGCCCGTGCCCGGAGCTTGGCGCTGGGCACCGCGGGGAGCGGGAGCGGGAGCGGCATGCGAATGAATACAGCCTCACTTGAAAACAAAAAGGCGGCTCCCAAGCCGCACTCCCCAATGCAATTAGCTCTAATGGAATTAGGAGCAGCCCTAGGAAAACAAACATGTCCAGAGGCAGATGCAGCCTTTCTACCCCCTCCTGCGGGGCTGGCCTGGGGTGGAGACGAAACAGAGGGCTCTGCTTGTATGCACCGAATGAACTGGCCTCCTCGCACACGCACACACGTGCGTCCACCCCCACAAGCGTGTGCATGCACACACACATGCACGCACACACACACACGCTGCATTCCTTCCCTTCCCTCACAGAGCTAGGCAAGCTGCCCGGCCCCGGCATAGCAGAGTGATGCTTCCTTGGCTTGCTGCGTAAAATATGATAATCTGGGGCAGCCGATGTCAGAACCAATAAAAATATCCCCCGCTTCCTGTGGTAAACATGTCGGGACTGCTCGGGCGGGGGACGCCGGGAGCTGCGTGGTGGCAAGCAGGGGGCAGAGGGGGCTTGGGCACAGCAAGGGGTGCAGCTGGCATTCATTAGACTCTGCAAAGGGGCCGTAATCTAAGTCCGTGGTCTTGCGGACAACCCCAGCCGTCTCGACGTATACCCTGTAAAACTTCCTCCAGCTTCCCTGGTGTTTGTCCCACAGAGGCGCCTCACTAAGGGCGAGTGTCACCTTGGACGTGGCTGGAAGGAGACGGCATGGTTTGGCCTCTCGCATAGCACCAGCCCTGTCCCCGTCACCGTCCAGACAGGCCTCCCGTCTTGATCTGGAGGCTATGCCAGCTGATGCCAACTGATAATTTCTCCTTTGCATTTGCTGGCCATCACCCTCTGCTTCTCTCTCCCCTCCTGGCCTGGTGCTTTCTGTATGGGAAAGCATTGATGCGCTGAGATCCAGGTGCCAGAGCTAAGCCAGGCTCTCATGCTAGGTGCCTTGAGATCTCCAGGGCAAGTGAGAGCAGACATCCCCTGTGAACGCCCCTGTGAAGTCCTTCCTCCCATTGCCGCCTGGCCCTGGCCCTGGCCTGGGCAGGGATCGCAGGATCAAGCCCAGGCTGTGAGCTGAGCGAGTATTTCTGTCTCCAGTGGGTTGTAAAGTAATAAGAAATGCCAGTGTTGATCAGCGGGCGAGGAAGGAGCAGGAGGAGGAGCCGCATCGGAGAGGGGCTTGGAAGCTCCTGGTTTGTTCTTCTTTAAAATGGGTTTCTGTGGCCAGTGTTGGCTGCTGGCCATCCCCTCCATGCCATAGTAATCCCACCGACCCCATGTCCATGCTAGACTCTGCAAGGATCTTCCCCCCACCCATCACGGCTCTCACCCCTGCACCAGCCTGCCGGGGCCATGCAATGCTAATGCACACATGCAGGCAGGCAGGCGTAGGCACATGCACAGTCCCCGTGGGAGAAGAGAAGGCAGTCTTGCAGCCCCCTTGGGCCTGTTTTCCAGGCCCGGGTCAGCTCAAATCCTAAAAATCCTAGAGCAGTGGGGCTGGAAGGGAGCTCCAGAGGTCACAGCTCGTCAAACCCCTACCAGAGGCAGGATCACCCCTGTCCAGGCCAGCCTGGATACATCCAAAGCCTAAATTCTTTGCAAAATGACCGTCAGCCCTGACACAGCCCCGGGCATCACCCCCAGCCCCACTGCAGGGAAAGCAGCAGCCAACGAGCATCCTCCTACTGCAAAGGGGGGTCACAGATGCTCCAGAGATCCCAGGCGGATGCCGTGTCCCTGCTGCAGAGGAAAGCAAAGCCCCCAGTCCAGGCCAGTCTGAGCAGGGGGGAAATCCCTTCCCCATCTGAGCCTGAGCAGAGGGGTCAGTTCTAGCTGGAAAACGCATGAAGCTTTGCTGTGAATGTCTTTGGATGAGGCTGTTCGGTGCCCTGGAGAACCTGCCCCTGAATTCATCCATCCAGCTGGTGCCCTGATGCAAAGCCTGCCGAGGGGCTTTGCTGCCAGGGGCATGGAGGGGAGCAGGCATTGCCCCGGGAGCCTGAGCCTGCATCTGTCCCGCTGGTGTGACCCCCCAGGAGCTGCTTTGCAGTCCAAGGGAGCAAGCTTATAGCTTGAGCTCGGTCTTCCAGAAACCCTGTCCCCACCTCTGGACTTGGGGCATCAGTGAAATGAGCTGGAGGGTTCTCATTGTAATCCCCTCTGCCCCAAACTCTGTAGGGCTGCCAGCCAAGGTACCCGGGCCTTGCACTGCCCCGAAAGGAGGGGCTGTGGCATCGAGGGCAGACCCTGGCCTTGCTGCCCTAATGTGTGTGGGGCTGGCAGGGGGCAAGGGGGGGCAGTCCCTCACTCAGAAGGCCCCTCAAAGCTTGCACTCAGCATCCTTGTTGCCCTTCTCTGCACCTTCTCTAGCTCCTTTTGGATGTGCGGGGACCAGACCTGATGGGGGCTTCTGGGTCCCTCACCCAGAAGCCCCCTCAAAGCCTGGACCGAGCGGTCCCCTGAATACACGCTGGGGTCTAACACGGCCACGGCTGCCTCGGCCTCCCCAGCTCCGCAGCGCGCCAGGGCTCCGCGTCAGGCGTGGACGGCAGCCCAGTGTTTTCCCTGCTCTCGTTAGCTTTGTTTATCCTTGTTAACATGACAAACCTGGCGCAATAATTAGAGTATCCAAACCCTTGTGTAAACAGCTTCCCACAGACCCCCCCCTCCTCCCACAGGCCCCCCCACTGCCCTATGCCTTCCCCTCCAAGCTGTCGGCAGCGCTGACGGCAATTAGCAATGTGCCCTGGGAACGGGGAGCGACTGCAGCCGCGTCCTCCCCGAGCGGGCTGGGGATGGGGTGTACGTGTGTGCTGGTGAGAACGGGGCCCCTGCAAGCGTGCATTGCTGTTCCTGGCGAGCCGGGCTCTGTTTGCCCTGGCTGCCGTTCATTGGCATGGCCTACGTGAAGTGCCTCTTGCCGAAATACTTGGGCAAGCTCTCTGCTGCCTGTGGGGTTGAGGCTCCAGAGAGCTGGCTGCACCCCAGGAGGAGACCCAGGGCTCCCCGGGAGCTGTTACCGCACAGGGGCGAGATCTCCATCCCTATAAACATCCTCTCTGTGCTCAGAATCCCTCAAGGAGGCAAACAACGAGTTCAGGATGATTAAGAGGGGGATTGTGAGCACAATGGGAAGTGTCATGATGCCCCATGATAAATCCATGGTGCATCCAGCATGGTGCATGTGCTCAGGTCTGGTCCCTGCACCTCCAAAAGGATCTAGAAGAGCTGGAGAAGGTGCAGAGAAGGGCAATAAGGATGCTGAGTGCAATGGAGGGGCTTTCCTAGGAGGAGAGACTGAAGAAGCCAGGCCTGGTCAGCTTAAAAAAGAGACACTTGATGGGGGACCCAGGAAGGGTTTACAACATACTAAATAGTGAAGATAAACTCTATAGGGACTTATTATTGACTGTCTCTCACTAGACAAGAACGAGGGGTCACTACACGAAACCAGTGCCTAGTGGGTGCAGTAATTTAGGCGACAGTGCAGCAACCGAAAATTACTGTGTAGTACAGGCTTGTGTCTACACCGGCTTGGGCTTAAATTTGCTACCTGCATGCCGCAGGTAGCAAATTTACACCTGAGTAGTTGCTGCACAGTAACACACATTTAGACGCGTTACTGTGCAGGATCACTGTGTGAGGGGGGGGCTGACTTGGGACTAACTTTACTCCCAAGTTGGTGCACACAGCATTACTGCACTGTAACGCAGTAGATGTGTAACACATGGAGCATGTGGCGGGTGCAGAGATCCCACCTCAGGAACACAGCTGGGTATTTGTATCCCACTGCTCCCACCACGTGTGGTGGGTGCAGAGATCCCGCCTCACGTGGTGGAAACAGCAGAGGGATACGAATACCCAGCTGTGTTCCTGACGTGGGATCTCTGCACCCGCCACAGAGCACATGTAGATGCCGGCCTAAAAACTGCTTCCTGCTAGTCCTGGTGTTTCAGTGCTGCATCCCGGGGCCACCCTGGAAGCCAGATCCTGGGGCAAAGCCGAGGGGTGGTGCATGGGGCTGGGCGATGCACGCTACATCCCTTGTAGACAGGACCCCACAGTGCCCTGAATCAGTGGCTATGGGAGTAACTGAGTAGCTGAGGTGCAGGGCAGCGAAAGCAGCTGCCCTGGGGAGGGGTGACATCTCCTTCCTGGGAGTTCCCAGCAGAGACTGCACGGTGTCTATCTGGGCTGGGGTTGGCCCTGTGCAACCAGCCTCTACGCAGGCGGCTGGCTTGAATAGATCGCCATGTCTAGGAAAGCCTGCTCTATGCCCTCTCCGTGCCTCAGTTTCCCCTTTGTAATAGGGTGGGGTCAGCCTTCAAGCCCCCAGCGGCAAGCGATTAGGCAGAACCAAAGACAACAGGATGAGAAGGGACCTCCATAGGACATCTAATCCGACCCCCGGGCTTCAGCACGTCCCCCCTGCTCTTGCCGCGGCTCTCCCAGCCAGCTGGGTGCCCAGCGAGGGACCCAGCAAACAGCTTGCTTTGCTCAGAGCACGGACCGACCGAGGGGGGAACCGGGTGTATTTCAGCGTGAATGACATTGTCATTAGCGCCGGTTTGCAGATCCGGCCTGTCGGCTGTGCATAATTTAGAATAATAAATGTGCGATGATAACAGCAGGTCTGTGCAGCAGTGGGGGGAAAGCAAGGCAGGGGTAAGACGTGGAAGACAAGACGGGATTTTCATCGTAGGCATCCTGAGGAGGATACCCCCGCTCCGCACCTCCGCCGGGCCCGCGAACCAGAGCGCTTCCCCAGCCGCCGCAGCGCTCGCGGCCCAGGCCCTCCCGAGCTGTCAGCATCGGTACCGCGGGGAGCGGCAGGACGGTTTCCAGTCGCTCTCGCTCTGAGCGCTTTAATGCTGTTTAAACAATTACTCAGTTGATAAATTTTGACAAGAAGAGATAGAAATAGCCTGGGAGAGCACAGAGTGGAAATGCTCGAAACAGATGTCCCTTTTCTCCCCCCCACCCCGACAGCTCCCTGGGGTTCTCCGGCGTTTGCTGCCAGCTGAACAAGACAGTGTTTGCTTCAATCACGGAGGGGTTTCGGGGGGAGCTCCCTTATTAAAATGGTTTATGAGCCTGTCCCGGGGGGAGCCGTGTGCTTGCTACCCGGTCTGGTCTCGTCTCCATCCTAGGATCCTCTCGCACGTGAATGACGAGCTGCATGACATTTTGCCCCCGTCCCCATCACCCTGTGAGGCCTCTGGTTCCAGCAGCTGGAGTTGGGCAGTCAGTGGGGCCGGGGCTTTGCAATGGATGAGAAAGGCCCGGTGGAGCCCAGCAGCCGCCTGCCAGGAGGACCAGGGTCAGGAAGGGCCGCAGGAGCCCGTCCAGCCTATGCTTACCAGCACCGGTCTGCAGGCTTTCCGGGAGGACCAGCACCAAGCCGGGCAGCCTTGCAAATCCTGCAGGGCTGCCCTGGGCTCTACTTTTGCACCTTCCCGAAGGACCAGGGGGTGTAGGTGGATCTGTGCAGGATAAGCCAGGCTCCAGAAGGCTCTGCCTCCTGCATGCATGAGGATTACCTTTGCAGCTGAGCATTCCTCTGGGCTGGAAGATCAGAGACTGCCTTCACCGCAAAGCCTTCAGCTTTTTGGGAGTGTCTGGCCTCTGGGAGCG
>NW_017729024.1:165400945-165405075 GCF_001723915.1 Gavialis gangeticus | reverse complement strand
CATAGCCCTCGATATTCACCGCCCAGTCGTGCTCTGGGTCCCACCACGTTTCAGTGAGCCCCACTGTGTCCGGCCTGGTGTCGGCTTGTTCCCCATGCTACAAGCATTTGTGTAGAGGCATTTGAGGCCTCCTGTGGATGTGTGCACTGGCCCCCCAATCTCAGCATTGCCCTGGCCCCGTCGCTTACCTGGGTGTATGTGCACTCGTCGGTCTAGGCTGGGCTGTACTTGTGGGTGCTGTTTGGTCTGGTAGTCCGATGTTTCCTCCACCCTCATCTTCCCCTTCCCCAATGAGCCTAGTTTAAAGCCCACCAGGGGAGATCCGCCAGCCTAGAAGACAACACACGCTTACCTTTGGGGGGAAGGTGGAGCCCATCCCACCCAAGCATGTCTCTCGCCATGATGTGCGGGTCCTTGTCGAGGAAGCCGAAGCCCGCCTCGAGACACCGTTCCTGAAGCCGCCGGTTGGTCTCCGCGATGCACGTCGCATGCCATCTTCCACGTCCGCTCACTGGCAGGACAGAAGAGAAAACCACCTGTGCCCCCATCTCCCTCAGCACACCCCCAGAGCGTGATAGTTTGCCAGCAGGAGATCAGGGCTTCTCCTGGCCACACCATTAGCACCCCCATGGACTAGGACCATCGGTGGGATGGATCACGGCCTGGATCATCCCCGTCACGTCCTGAATCCTTGCTCCAGGCAGGCTGTAGACCTCGCGTGTCTACATCTTCTTGTCCCCTGTCCCCCCACATCCCTTTCTGCAGAGCTGCTGCCCAGCACTCAGCCCCCAGCCTGCACCGTTGCAAGGGATTGCTCCCTCCTCATTGCAGGATTTTGTACTTGTCCTTGTTGAACCTCGTGAGATTTTTTTGGTCCAATCCTCCAATGTGTCAAGGTCTTTCTGAATCCAGCCCAACCCTCCAGTGCATCTACTACTCCCCGCAGCTTGGTGTCATCTGCCAGGCCAGTGCAGAGCCTTGTAGCCTTCAAGGCGGTGGACGGGAGAACTACACAGAGATGCAGCTAGGATTAAGCTCAGCGCCTGTGATGAATCCAGGAGCACTCCCAAACGATGCAGCCCATTGTCCAGCCCCATCAAGCCAAAGAGACTGCTGCACGAAGCAGACCCTTCGCTGGCCGTCCCACCAGCTCCACCTCCGTCGGCGTCAGCCTGGAGGGGTTCTTCGTCCAGCAGCTGCCCTTGCTCGTGCCCTGGCGAGCATAGTGGTGGTTGTATGTATGGGGAAGGTCACATCAGGCCACACGTCATCTGCTTGTGGCTGACCCTTCGCTTCATGCCATGCAGGGACTTCCACTCGTGGCTGCATGTAAGTGCACGTAGGATTGGATCTGTGTGGGCACTGCACGGCGGGGCCTGGTGAGGAAGGTGCCAGCAGGACCGATGGGGTGCAGCCTCCCAGATGGACTCTAGTCTCGCTGCCCGAGCCCCTTCCACCTCTCCAGGGCAAACCCCAGGGCCGACAGCGCTGCATGCAGCAGAGGGGAGTATGAGGATGTGTGTGGAGGTCCATGCATTGGCAGGAGGGCATCACACATCCGTGCCACGGAGGCAGGGTGCATCTGGTTTCTGCCCCTGCAAAGTACCAGTGGACTGAGCAGGATTTCTGAGCAGAGAAGCTTTGTTTTCCCCCAGTCTCCAACAAGCAAAGGAAGCACCCCCCATTTCTTCATTGAGCCCTTCTAGCCCCTCTGGGAACCTCACCTGGCTTCGGGAGCTGTCTGGGAGGGAATAAATCACACGGCTGGGATATCAAGCATGCCTCCAACACTGCTTGGGCTTGCAATGGCCGGATGCTGCCAGGGTGCTGGTCCAGCGCATGGGTCCTATGGCAGGGAGAAATAAAAGCAGCCTGCAGAATGAGAGGCAAAATAGGACTCCCATCTTACCACTTGACTCTGGGTCAAGCACGAGCAGGAAACCATTCGTGTTTCTGGGAACAGGGGTCTCGCTCCATGTATATCTGCATGCTTTATGTACCTGGAAGCGTGCTGACACACGGCGCTTGACCTCAGGCACTCAATACCTGCGCAGTCAGACTCGGGGAGGGCTGATTAGACCGAGGCAGCTCGCTAGCTGCCAAATCTGATCTGATTCGTTCTGATTCCCATCGTCGTGCATCGGGCACTTAGCATCTCAGCCTGTCTCAGGAGGCTGGAAAGGACGGGGCGCCCCTCTGCCTTCTGCAAGGCTGGCCAGCCCCCCCAGTGCTGACCACGATGCCAAGGCCTCTACTTAGCTCTGGATCCCACGGGGCAGGTGATCTCTGCCCCCTCTCTGCCCGCCCCGGCCGTGTGATGGATCGCAGCGTGCCACGAGCTGACAGCTGCGACGTGCTGAGGTTCAGACGCATCATGCTGCGGGGATCCAGCGCCCTTTCCCCGATGCTCTCCAGCCGCCGAGGGCTGGCAAGTGCCACGTGCAGGATCCCTGTGGAGAGATCCCGTTCGTTCCCTCCTTGGTTTTCAATTATGGGGTTTCCCAGGCTTTGGGGCTTTGCTGGTTGCCTCCCCCCTTTCTGCTCCATGTGTTGGGGGTTTGAAGCCTCCCCCAGAGGTGCTGGATGCAGCCCAGACTGGGCTGTGCCAGTGCTCCTACTGGGACCAGCACTGGAGGGTCTTGCCCCTCCACTTAGGGTCAGACTGATGCTGCATTGGGGGCAGAAAGGATATTCCTCCCTGGTCAGACTGGTCCAGACTGGGAGGGTGCTTTCCTCTGCAGTGGGGGCACGGCCCTGCCTGGGGTCCTGGAGCATCGATGAACCCCTTTGCAGCAGCAGGACATTGCCCACCGCAGCCCCCCAGCTTCCCCTGCGGCAGGTTCAGGGGTGATGCCTGGGGCTGTGTCAGGGTTGACAGTCATTTTGCAAAGAGTCTAGATTTTGGATGGTTTGCACAGGGCTGATCCTGCATCGGGGGGGCTTGGACTAGATGCTCCAGCTCCCTGCCAACCCCTCTGCTCTCAGAGTCTGCTCCTAGGATTTCCAGGATGACTTGCCTTGGCCCAAGCTGTCGGCCGGGTCTGTGGCGCTGCCCCGATGCAGCCCAGCCGTGCCCCTCCGCCTGTGCGGGGCGGTTGGGGAGAGGAGCCAGGGTCCCACGGCTCACGCTGGGGAGGGCTCTCCAGGAGCTGGACAGGAGCCCAACCGCGGGTCTGCAACTAATGCGATTACTGTGGCGAGGCAAAAGCCCAGAGGGAGGAAGTTGTGTCTGAGGCAGCATGGGGGAGGCTTCGAGCTGGGGCATTCACTGCAAGCATCCCTGTCAGCAGACCCAGCCAGGGACCATTGCAACAGGCACCTCATTTGTCTTGTGTGTTGGTATGTGTGTGTGGGGAGGGAAAGCAGGGTCGCCCTGTGTTTGCTTGCATGCACGTGCATGTGTGCATGCAACTGCAACCACGTGTATAGCTGGATGCCTGTCTCTTCACACACGTGTGTGCTGTTATGTTTGCGTGCATGTGTGTGTGTGTGTGTGTGGGCAGCTCTTGGCTCGCGTGTGCCTGCAAGTGGGTGGGGGTGCCTTCCTCTGCAGTGGGGGCACGGCATCTCCCGAGCATCTATTAAACCTTTGCAGCAGCAGGACTTTGGGGTAGTCCTTCGGTCTGTACTTTTGCAGCCTCCAGGCACTGTGTCCACACCGTCGCCCACCCTAATCAGGCCCACCCTGGCCACAGGTGTCCAGGCAGCATTCACCTTGCATCCTCCCCACCACACACCCCACTGTGAGATGCATCTGCCCTGGTTGCCTGCTCAGCCCTAATTTCCACATTTGTCACCCCGTTTTCACCAAGCGTTTTCTGGAGGGGCTGGATGTTTTTAAGTCAGCCGGCCCAGATGATCTTCACCCTAGAGTCCTAAAGGAACTGGCTCGGGTCATTGCAAGTCCCCTGGTGCGGCTTTATGAACACTCGTGGTGCTCTGGAGAGGTGCCGGAGGACTGGAAGAGGGCCAGCGTGGTTCCCATCTTCAAAAAGGGCAGGAAAGAGGACCCGGGGAACTACAGGCCAGTCGGTCTTACCTCGATCCTGGGCAAGCTGTTTGAGAAAATTATTCTGGCACACATCCAGGAGGCGCCAGCAGGGAACTGCATGCTCAGGGGCAACCAGCAC
>NW_017729024.1:165392212-165400365 GCF_001723915.1 Gavialis gangeticus | reverse complement strand
AAAAAGAGAAGGCTGAGGGGGGATCTTGTGGCCTGTTATAAACTGGTTAGGGGGGATCAGCAGGCGCTGGGGGAGTCCCTGTTTCCCCGAGCGCCGCAAGGAGTGACCAGGAACAACGGTCACAAGCTGGCGGAGGGAAGGTTTAAGTTGGGCATCAGGAGGCGCTACTTCACGGTCAGGGCGGCTAGGGTCTGGAACCAGCTTCCATGTGAGGTGGTGCAGGCTCCCAGCCTGGGGGTTTTTAAGAGGAGGTTGGATGACCACCTTACTGGGGTCGTTTGACCCCAGTGCTCTTCCTGCCATGGCAGGGGGGCGGACTAGATGATCTGCTCAGGTCCCTTCCGACCCTAGAAACTATGAAACTATGAAACTATGAAGCAGATCCCTGGCACTACTCAGCTCTGACTGTTCCTCCATCTACCAGCAGCCACCGCTGCGATGTCCTGAGGACGGCCCCAACCAGGCGTTCCCAACCTGGGGCTTGCAAGGAGGCTGCAGGGAGGCACAAGCACCTTGCCCTTCCCAATGGCCGGGCAGGGGGGAGCTGGGGCCAGCAGGCCCGGGAGCTCCCAGAGCGTGCAGATACTAATCCAACGTGGGAAGCAGGGATTTCCATTGCTGCTCCGTTGGGATGCAGTTGGTACCTAGAAGTAGCATCTCCCTCCTGGACACGAGGCTTTTTCCCAGGCTATTTCCCAGGCAAGCCAGGTGTCCCTGCCTGGGGCTACTACAGCTCTGCGCAGCACGCTTGCAAAGTGTATGCCGTTACCCTTTCCAGCGGTGAGTCCCACAGCCAGTGCTTGCTAATGAGCTAAGCTTTTCGCTCTTGGTGAGGGAGGCTGATACTCTGGTACTGAAAACCCCAGGTTGCTTTCTGACTCCTTTTGCAAGCTTTTAGGGAGAACAAAGCCGCCAGCTGCCGGTGTTGGCAGAAACGCTGGAATTTCACCTTGACTCAAAGTCACCGGCGCGGTCTGGGCAGGCGATGAGCGTTGGGTCAGCTTCGCGCTGGCAGCGGGGCTGTTTGTGTTGGGTGCCGGAGGATGCTGAGCATTTCATCCTGGTGTTAAATGGTGGTGGACTTTTATGGCTCCTTTATGAGCTTCTTACCGGCCACGGGAGATATATTCTGTTTAGGAACCATTCTGCTGAGCTGCCTTCCCTGGCACAGGAGTAAATCCTGGGCTTCGTCCGCAGCAGGTGTCAGTGGTTTAGCCTCTGAGCTGGAAGACAGTGAGGCCCTGCCTGCTTCCCCCTCTCCATTTTTGGCCCCTCCAAAAAGCAGCACGAGCATCCTGTACCTGCACAGTCACCGAGTCCCAGAGCCACGGGGCCAGAAGGGAGCTCCAGAGATCAAGCCCTGCCTGAGGCAGAATCAGCCCCATGCAAACCAGCCCGGACAAACCCATCCTCTAAACAGCCCAGCACCCAGAGGTGCATCTCTGTAAACCAAGAAACGGACTTGGTGCATGGTACTGCAAACACAGCCTCAGCTCCCCAGACTAATCCTGCATGCCCCGGGGACTTGACTTGCACAGGATTGGGACCTGAAGCCCTGGGACCGTCTGCATGGGAGGCTGGAGAGCATAGGCAGCTCCAGGCTGCCCGTGCTCTCCTGCTATAAAGCGAGCCGGCGTCCACCACAAAAAAGTGGCGTGAGTTCATACCAGATATGTCACCACCTATATTTGGAGCATTCACGGTGCAGCAAGAAGTGTGGATGTGTGTTTGCATGGGCTTTGGGCCTCCATAGGAATTGGCCTGGTTCTCCTGCAAGCGGCATGGTGAGACCGGGGCTGAGACGCTGCAACCAGTGCAGGCCTACACGTTGTAGAAATGAGGGCCAAAACCCAGAAAGGGCAAAGGAAAAATGCTGCAGAAATCCCAAGACTGTAACGGAGGGAGATCCTTTGCATGCCACTCTGCTCAGCTTATCTAAGAGAGCACAGAGAGGGGGATAGATCGCAGGTTATCAGTGCTGTCAAGGGGAGAAAATACAGGTGTGAATCTAGCAGAGAAAGCCGTAACGAGAGCCGGTGGCAGGAGATGAAGGCAGACACGTCCAAATGAGAAATCGGGTGTGTGTTTTAATAGCCTGGCTGATTAATTGCTGGAACCAATGGCCAAGGAAAGTGGCGGATGCTCCCTCTCCGGAGGCCTTCGCATCAAGGACGAGCGCCTTTCTGAGCAGCGTGAATCACACGCAGGTTGTTGGGCTCAGCAGCGAGAGGAACGTAATGGCCTGTGATATGCAGGAAGTCAGACTAGACAGTATTATGGTCTCTCCCAGCCTGGGAGTCTCTAAATTAAGGAGCTCGTCCGTCCCTGGCTTATGGGTCACACCCGGCTTAGCACGGTGGGTGTCTGCATCAGCAACGCGTCGGCATGCAGCTCCTACCTCCTTGCTGGATCTGATGGTGGACGGCCCAGACTCAGCTGGGACAGGTCAGCCCAGGAGCCCAGCAAGACGTTTCCAGGTGCTTGTCCGACCCCAGCCCACGTGAGGCTGCAATCGGAGGATGGCAGCTTGTGACGTAGCGACCGGTCAGCATCGCCCCAGAGTGTGCAGCTTTTCAGAGACCCGGGGCCAAGCGTTGTAATGCAGAGATGGGGTTCACAATGGCAGATTACTGCTGAGAAATATCCACTAAGCTGTCCTGTGTCTGCCCGTGGGCAGCACCAGCTGCTTGGGTGCAAGAGGTGCTCACGAGCAATCGCTGCAGCTTGAGCCCGTTGCTCCTTGTCCCGTCATCTGCCCCCACCGAGAACAGCCCAGCTCCACCCTCGCCGCAACCCCCCTGCAAAGAGTTAAAGGCATCACCACATAGGACACAACGCACATTATTTTGCAAGTAAAGAGAAACTAGAAAACGTGCTAATATGCTAGGGGCCCAGCACAATATTGTACAGTTTAGGATCAAAGCAAAACCCATTACTACTTCATTGGAATGTGCATTACATTTGCTAGATGATGTATTCAATTTAAAAAACACAACAAACTCAGCAAAAATAGTCAAAAGATTGTTTCATGAGTCCTGCAGTCATACTGGTTAAATGTTTATTTCTTATTGAGATTCATAAAATAGCCCTTAGCCTTGAGCATCTCGACAGCACGTTGCTGTCAGTCGTTTGCACATGTGAGTTAAAGTTCACCCGAGATAATATGACCATCTCCGAGTTCAGGTTTTTAGCTAGAACTAAAAGCAGTCTGTGGGGCTATGAAATGGAGGATGGACATTGCCAGGAATGGCTAACACAGCAAAATCGCAAAAGAAAGGAGAGTTTGAATAGTGCAGTATCAAGACCATTAAGAAGAAGAAAGGGTTTTTAATACCTGTGGAGTGAAGGGATTAGCAGGAATCATGGAGATGATAATGAGCCATGGAGTCAGTGAGCCAACGGAGAGGTCCCTCCTGGTTGCAGTAGCCTGGGTCCAACTCTAGAGCTGGATCATGTCCTGTCTTTATTCTCCCCTCGGCCCTAAGGCATCAGCTCCAGGACCGCCGCATCTTGAGGGCTTGGGGCTCTCCCGATGGGCGACAAGCGACAGTCGCCTGCATTCATTTCACCACTGGCCACAGTCATAGACCCCCTCCTTGGCCGGGATATTGGGCCCCAGGACTTCAGAGATCCCTGAGCTGCAGCCACGAGTGGTGGCACGGGGGGGCTTGGTCTTTGGGGGTGCCCATGTACAGCTCAGTTTGGGGTCCCTGCTCTTTACTAGGCAGCTGTGCAGATCTGCCATGGGGTACCAGTTGGCATCACTCTTGTGCCACCCCTACCTCCATGCAGAGCAACCTGTAGCAGCAGAGACTGGGTCTGAGCTGCTCCGAGCGCCCCGAGGTCCCACAAAGGAAGGAGGGGAGGACAAAGCATTTCCTCAGGTTGGTGATTTTTTTACTGCCACAGGAATAAGATGATTTGAAGCCTCCCCCAGAGGTAACAAACCTTTTACCAAAGCAGGACATTGGACATCACTGTCCCCCTGGCCGTTTCGGGTGCGATGCCTGTATTGTGCCAGGTTGTGTTACTAAGAATTTAGATGATGGATGTGTCTGGGCTGGTTTGGACAGGGCTGATCCTGCCCCAGGCAGGGGTTGGACTGGATGTGACCTCTGCAGCCCCCTGCCAACGCCTTCTCTGTGGCTGGATGAGATGCATTGGCCGGGGGGACACGGCAGCCATCAAGGTCCTGCGTGGAGGGGAAGAAAGTCAGTAGCTCCATCTCTTCCAGCACGCGGGAGCTGCTTCCTTCCCGCCTGCCCCATCAAAACTGATTAAATGTGGGTTGTATCTGTCTGCCGGAGACTGGGGGAGAGAGGGGTGGGCAGGCAGGGCTCACTGTCTAGTTGTCTGCAATGGAGGAAGGAAGTGGTGGGGGGGAACAGAAATGAAAGGGCAGCAATGCAAAGGTGGGAAAGGAAGGGGAAAGGGAGAGCTAACGAGGGGCATTAGCAGTAACAAGAGGAAGCTCCCTGATCGCCCGCTAATGAGGAAACTGGCTGAGGGCTTCTGATGCAGGGCCAGCGTGAGGTGATGCAGACAGGAGAAGGGAGCGCAGAGGCCCTGTGCATCTCTCGGGACCACGGGGTGGGGGGATCCTGGGCCGGCAGCGCGTTCAGCGTCTCTGGCACGGCGCACGGGAGCAGGGCTGCAGCCTGCTGGCTCGACCCTGGCTCTGGGCGCCGCGACGCTGCACCAGGCAGGGGGGACGGGTCGGGATGGAGAACGCGGACCCCTCACCCACGCAGCCCCCCAGGCCGTGGGGTTGGGGCAGGTCAGCATCTCCTCCTGGTCCACCGTGCAGAACAGCTCGTGCGCCCAGGTCTGTTTTCCCTCCTGCTGGTCCAGGTCCCAGCAGCTGCGCTCCCGCCAGCCCCAGCCAGCACACGCTTAGGTCCTGAGCCCCCTCCTCTGATGCCTGGGCCCATATTTCACCCAAGATCAGGATGGTCCTTCCTCAGGCAGGGGGTTGAACTAGAGGACCTCCGGGGTCCCTTGCAGCCTGGCTTCTCTACGTTTCTGATTCCTTGCCCCTCCAGTGTTGTATTAGCCCATGAAATGGGTCCCTTGCAAGCCAGCACGTGGCGGGCATCGAATGCAGCTGTGAAATGGGGAGGAGCTGGCCACAGCTGGACACAGCCTAGCCATAGTAGGAGCCCAGATGCTGCATCCAGGGGCTGCCAAAAACCCTGCCATTCCAGCACCCCTAAATCCCCATCAGGGAGTTGACAGACACTCCCTGGAAGATGAAGCAAGCTGGAGGGGTGCTGCTGCAAACCACCTGGGCCTGTTATCTCTGGGAGCGCACGCCTTTCCGCGCGCTCACCCGCCGCAGGAGCGCCGTCCGTCCGTAGCCGTCCATGAAAGAGCGGCTCTGACGGCGTCCATCTGTAGACAATCAGATAAGAATTAGAGTTATTTCTCTCCGCACAAATGGCCTCACTAATCTCATAATCCTTTAATATTGTTCGCGCTGGGATGCGGCCGACGCTAATCCCCGAGAATTTGTTCGTGGGCAAATAGCAGGGAGATAACGATGTGAGTGGAGGATGGGGAGCTACATCCGAACCGCCCCCTCCTCCTCATCCTGAGGGGCCCTGCAAGAAGTTGTCGGGACCCAGCAATTCCTGAGGTCGGGGGAAAGCTAGCTGCTGGCATTAAGGTATTTGCAAAGCTGTTAAGCACAAGCTCAAGGAGGGCTCTGATGTCCTCTCAGGTGCAGGGCTAAAGCTCTTGCCGGGTTTTGCAGGTTGGTTGCTTTTCCCAATAGAGGGGCTGAGCCTGGATCTGCTGGAAGCCAGGAGCGGGGACAGCAAGGCCGTGACGCCAGGGTGATGGGCACGGTATGGGAGCCTGAATGAGCTGGGTGAGCGGGGAGAAGGTGTTTATTTCAGGAAGGTACAAAAGGCCGAGAGGTGCGGGGCAGCCGCAAGGGCAGGGGCTGGGAAGGCAGAGGTGCTGCCGGGTGTTTGGGGGCTGAGCGAACGGACGTGGTGGGTCTCCGTCCTGCAGCGCATCTCGCTGACGGCACCGGGGCAGCTGGGTCCGTGCAGCGGTAGTTCCCGAGCGGTGCTGTGCACACCCCTGGGGGTGCCAGATGGTCTGTACATGACAGCTCAGCGAGGAGATCCACATGTGACACCACACATGAAGGCACATCGCACAGCCTCAGGCCGTGGCGGTCGGAGTGACTCTGCACTGCGGCCGCTGCGGCTGCAGGGGCTGTCGGCCCTCGGGGATCGGGATACTTCCTAAACCCTTCTGGGAGCTGGGTGTCCAGATCCCCTGGGCCATGCTGAATTTCTCTGCTCCCCTCTGCTTGCTGAGGACCCCCCTCAGTAGCAGCAGCCAGTCATGCAGGGACAAAACCCCTCTCCTTGCAATACTGAGCCACCTGCCTGCCCTTGCTGCCTTGCACACCTGGTAGAGACCCTTCAGTGACCACCCGTGTGATATCCCCGTGCGCTGGGGGAAGATTGCTTCTCTCTGCCCATTTTGCTAGTCGGTTGTTTCTCCAGTCTGTCGGCCTTTGGTTCGAGTAGTTCCCATTTTTTACACAGACACCCGCTCCTGGGTTGGCTCTCTCAAGGAGAGCAAAATCCACGGGTGTCTCTGCAGCCTTTTGAAGGGCAGGGAAAGGCACAGGTGCAATTCTGGTCATTATATTAGTCCCCTGCCCCCAAGCATGGGTTTGAGACACTTTCAGACCTTGGTTTGGAAAGGAAGGTGCAAAGTCATGCTAAGGGCCTTGGAAGGAGGAAGCTCTGCGTCTCACATGCAGACACAGGCCCGAAGTGCAGATCTGCGTGCAAGGAGCCAGGGTTATAAAACACGCTGTTACTTCCATTAACATCTTGTCCTCCGACAAGTGTCAAGCTACCTGCTGAGTTACAGGTTGGCAAATTAGGAGGGAAGAATCCCCTGCACCAGTGCAGGCTGGGGACCAAACGGCTCAGCAGCAGCTCTGCAGAAAAGGACCTGGGGGGACAGGGGACAAGAAGATGGACAGGAGCTGGCAGTGCGCCCTCCGTGCCAAGAAGGCGACCGGCATCCTGAGCTGCATCGGCAGGAGCGCTGCCGGCAGATCCAGGGCAGTGATTGCTCCCCTCTATTCGGCGCTGGGGAGGTCACATCTGGAGTCCTGTGTCCAGCTGTGGCCCCCACTGCAGAAAGGGTGTGGACACATTGGAGAGAGTCCAGTGTTGGGCAAAGAAAATGGTTGTGGGGCTGGGGGACAGGACTGGTGAGGAGAGGCTAGGGGAAATGGGCTGACTGAGCCTGCAGAAGAGAAGACCGAGGGGGATTGAATAGCAGCCTTCACCTCCTTGCAGGGGGGCTGCAAAGCGGATGGAGCTGGACTGGTCTCAGTGGGGGCAGATGACAGGACAAGGAGCAATGGGCTCAAGCTGCAGCAAGGGAAGTTGAGGTTGGATAATAGGAAAAACCTTCTCACTAGGAGGGTGCTGAGGCACTGAAACAGGCTCCCAGAGAGGTGGTGCAGTCTCCATCCTTGCAGGTTTTGAAGCCCCGGGTAGACAAAGCCCTGGCTGGGATGATGTAGTTGGGGCTGGTCCTGCTTGGAGCAGGGGTTTGGACCGGATGTGACCTCCTGAGCTCCCTCCAACCCTCATTGTGATTATATGAAATTGCTGTCACCCCGTTGCACTTGAGACTGGTAAGAGCTGATGGACCCACAGTGCTTCTTCCCCAAAGCCAATGGATGCTGCGTGTTTTAGTCCGCTGGTCGTTGTGGTAGCGGTAGAGTGATGTGGCAGTCGTGATGGTCCAGGAATCACACGAAAGGCAAGGCTTTTGAATGGGGTGACATCTTGTACTGGAACAACTGCGTGGTCAGGATAAAGTCAGACAAGCTTTCAAATGCAAGGCCATTCTTGGAAAAAAAGACCATTTGAAGCTGGCCCAAAGCCAGCACATTTAAAAATGGTTTGGGGGAACCCGCGTCTCGGAGAAGAACCTCTTGCTTAGGCAAAGGCGAGGCCTGGTTTGCATTTCGAACCGTTCAATGGTTTGTGAAACGCCCTGGACTGCCATGAAAGGGAAGGCCGAAACCCACCGTGACGGAGAGCTGGCAAAGGGAGGCATTTCGCATTGAAAGCCCCGAGAGGCGACATTTTGGTTTCTGTGATACC
>NW_017729024.1:165386772-165387212 GCF_001723915.1 Gavialis gangeticus | reverse complement strand
AGGCATTTCGCATTGAAAGCCCCGAGAGGCGACATTTTGGTTTCTGTGATATCTGAGGGCTTTTACAACACGGGCCGTTCAGCAGCAAGGAGACGAATCTGCACAACGTTTTGACCTGCCCAAACGTGATGGGTTTTTGGTGGGGGGAAAAAGGGGTCTGCTCCCTACCCCTGCCCCGTCTAGCCCCAGCTGCCCTGAAGGGCAAGGGGTTTTTGCAGGGTCCCCAGCTCTGCCATTGCTATGGGGTGCGCTGTGTTGGCTCCTGCTGATTTCCAAGCAAGCAGCACAGACACTTGGCAGAGAGAGGCCTGGGTTGCAGCCTAGACGTAGGGCGTCTGAGAGCTGCGCCAGCTTTCTGAGTCGCACCCCCCACCCAGGGCACAGGGTCCCTGGGGGCACAACGTCCCCTCGGCAGGGGCGTGAGGACAGGGCATCATGCC
>NW_017729024.1:165375528-165381772 GCF_001723915.1 Gavialis gangeticus | reverse complement strand
GCCTAGACGTAGGGCGTCTGAGAGCTGCGCCAGCTTTCTGAGTCGCACCCCCCACCCAGGGCACAGGGTCCCTGGGGGCACAACGTCCCCTCGACAGGGGCGTGAGGACAGGGCATCGTGCCCTCGCCCGCCAGGCGTGCAGCCCCAAGGGAATGCAAAGGCTGCGCTCGTGCCCTGGCTGCTCACCTGTTCCCAAAGCCAGTGTTTTCCCCGCTGCCCCGCGCCGATGGTGGCTTCTCCATATGCAGCGAAGAGCTGTGGGGTGAGCCTGGGCATTGCACCGGGAGCAGCTCCAAATGCAATTCAGGATCCCGCCGGCAGGTCCAGCAGGAGTCATGGGGGGGACCAGGGGCTCCCTCCTCCTGCGAGCAGCGGGTCCATGCAGCCGCCCCCCTCGGCAGAGCGGCTCCTCTCCGGCCTATCGCCCCAAGCCCATCAGAAACCCAGCCGGTGCTTCTTAATGCCTCATTAGAGGCTCTCCAGCGTCTCCCGCACAGCCCCGGGGAGCAGCCAGGAGGGCTTTGACTCCATTTAATAACTGCTCCATGGCTCCTAATTGACAGACAGAACCGCTGCTAACTCGGTTTCGTCCAACATAATATATGGCCGGCAGCGACCGCTCCGTCCGTCGGGCTGGGCGTGGTGCAAGTCCTGATCCATTATGTTGACGCTGATCGTCTGTAATCCGCTCATCTGCCGTCGGGAGTCGGGGGGGGGAGGTTGTGCCTGGGAGCCTTGAGATGCATCTTGTGATGCTCCGGAAGGTCGTGCCCAGCTGCTTCCTGGAAACCGCCGTCCGCACAGCAGCTGTTACCCCTCCTGCATCCCACGGCCCCTACCTGCCCTTGCTCTTGCCCTTGGCCCTTCCATAAAATCAGCAGGCTGGCAGGGCCCTCAGGACATCATGTGCCCCAGGCAGGAGAAGTGTGCACCGCTGGCGTTTGCACAGCCCCTGTAGTAAAGAGGGTTCAAACCCCCCCCCAAAATTCCCCTTTCCCCTGGACATCCAGCCATGCATCATCGAGATCCCTGCTCACGGGGGCACTGTCAGCATCCCTCTCGTGCCTGTCCCCATCCGCTTGCTCCCGTTTCGTCTTGCGAGCCCTTGGGGGCAGAGCTTGTCTGAGCGCGCGCAGCGCTTGGCGCAGAGGGGTCGATTTGTCCGTGCAAATATTCCAGGCATGGCTACATTAGGTGCTTGGTTATGGGTGAATTTGGCTTTAAAAGCCTGTGGGGGGTTCCTTATTTGGCTTATTTTGTCTCTTCTGTTTTTGTGCAGTGTCTGAGCCTTTGCAGGGGCATGGTTTCAGGGATTTTCCCTGCAGCCAGGGGAGCTAGACACTCCCCTCCAAGCTGAGATGCTGGCCAAAACCCCAGCACTCCAGGAGCTGGTGATTTCAGGGGAAGGGGAAAAGCCAGTGCCGTGAGACTCACGATGACGGCATGTGGGTTGGCCGCACTGGGTGCTGCCGGGGTGATGGATGCCCTCGATTTCCTCGAGAAACAGGTGCAGCGAGACGCGGGTGCAATTACCAATGCTGTTTTGGAACCGGAGCGCCGCGTTGTATTCATGCTCCAACAGGGACGAGTCGGGGTGTATTTTCATAAACAGCAGCCTACTTTTCGGTGCTATGTAATCAGTTTGCTCAAGGGAAGATGCACGTCGACGGCGCACACTCGTTCCCTTCCGTGATTGATGTTCCCGAGCCAGGCAGCTGGGTTGTTTTCCATCAGATGGTATGGATCTGGTCTCTGCCCACGCACGGCACCGTGCCAGCAGGTTTGATGCTAACCTTCGAGGGGGTATAATCTCTTTCCTGGTGGGGAATAATTCTGCCGTGACCCCAGGGCTGTGACATGAGTTTTCTCTCCAGGGTCCAGGTGAAATCTGAGATGGGGACAGCAAAGAGCAGGGATGTGACACTGCCGGCAAAGGGAGACCCATGGGAGAGCATGGGGAGGGCGAAGGAACTGCCTTTTTGGTGCCTGGGGATAGAATAATTGCACCCACGTTACTATCCCTGGATGGTGAGTGTATTCCCAAATCCCGCCAGGAGGTGAGAAAGGAGGAAGCAATGGGCTGGAGATGGATGCAGTGAGCCAGCGGTAGAGAAGAAAAGAGATGGGGCTGCGAGGTCGAAGGAGAAGGCAGAGATGCCTGTAGCACAGCAAAAAAAATGGGCTTGTGGCAGAAGAGCCCCTGAGAGAGGAGAGGGATTATTGGCAGCGAGTGCTTCGGGGGCCCTGGAGAAGATATTGATTTAGGTAGAAATCACCGTAACGGCAGCTCTAACAGGACCCGACGGGTCCGCTTGATGAGGCTGGGGAGCTGCATTTGAGCGGGTTGAATATTTCATCCCTGCAAGCGCCGGGCTACAGATCCAGGCTTTCTAGCCTTGCTCCTGGGCAGAGTGGGAGGCAAGTCTCCAAAACCAGCCCAAATGCGCTGGCCCTGGGGCAGGAGACTGATGGAGCACACAGCCGGGCCCCTCTGACCTGCGAGGAAGATGAGAGGGTTGCATTTGCTGGGGTGGTCTGAGCTTGAAACTTCTGGCAGATCCAGCCACAACGGGTCCTGGTGGCAAGGGTGCCCCGCGCTGTCAGGGAGGGTGGGGGAAACTGCCCCCAGGAGAAGGCAGGGAGCATCAGACGACAGGACAAGGAGCAATGGGCTCCAGTTGCAGCCAGGGAAGTTGAGGTTGGATGTTAACAAAAACTTTCTCACAAGGAGGGTGGTGAAGCACTGGGCCAGGCTCCCCAGAGCGGTGGTGCAGTCTCCATCCTTGGAGGTTTTGAAGACCTGAGTAGACAAAACCTTGTCTGGGATGATGTAGTTGGGGTCGGTCCTGCTCTGAGCAGGGGGTTGGACTAGATGTGACCTCCCGAGGTCCCTTCCAGCCTTCGTTGTCTGTATGTTTCCTCTGGCATCTCTAAACTCAGACCAGTATCGAATAGGAGAGGGCTCACTCTTGAGATATTTGGCTCAGCACTCTCCCTCTGTATAACCTAAACTTGTTCGACACCATTGGAGGCAGGATATTGGGCTCAGTGGACCCTTGGTCTGACCCAGCCTGGCGCTTCTTATGTTCTCAGGTAACGCAGAGCTGGCCAGGGGGGTCCCATGCGCTGCAAGGTGTTTTTAGGATGAAGCGGGTCGGGAGCATCTGCTCAGCGCAGAGCAGCTTCTATTGCCTCCACGTTGCAGACATCCGGCCTCGTTGCAATGCCTGCGGGCGTCAGTGCCGGCCGGTCAGCAAGCCCCTCTCTGCACAGGGCTTTCCCTTAGTCTGCACGGCGCGGTTCCTACCAGCGAGTCTGGCAGCGAGGACCAACATGGGATGCATCGCTAGAGAGGTTTCTCTGTCGTGCTTCACCTTAAAAGCCCGGCCCTATTGCACTTTTCAGGCCCGGCCCTATTGCAATTTCAGGCCCCTGGGTGCGATCCTATTCCTTCCCACTCAAGCCCCTGAAGACATATGAACACGCCTGCTTTTGTGACATGCCGTCACGCCCGCCGTCCGATGCGGCCACGCACAGCAGCCAGCGGTGAATAGGGGTCTCTGCACCCTTTGCGTTAAGCTGGTTTGCAAGGACTGAAGCAAGGTGGAAGAAAATCCCATTAAGTCCACTTAGCCACCTGGTATATAGACGAGACTCTGGCTCCAGGGGTCCATTTCTACGTGGCTTTTTGACGTCTCCCTTAGAAGTGAGTCGGGCATCAGAGATTTGCCCTTGCAGAGTCCACCGGGTCAGTAAGTTGCTCGCAGCCGTCCCCGGCACCTGCTGCCGTCACGTTATCGCGTAACAACCGGCGAGCGATGAAGTAGCGTGAGGTAATAAAGTGATACGGAAATAAAAGATGACCTTGGTTCTCCAAATGAGATTCTGGATTTTATTGGAGATGAAATTTTTGACCGGAAGAATATTTCGCTTCCAGAATATTTATCCCCAGATATGTTCATCCAAACCACATGCACACACACTTGGCATTTGCCAGTGGAAAAGGCTTGCAGGGGGGGTTTCCAGCAGAGTGTGAGGGGTAGCCCAGCTCCATCCTGTTTGCAGCCCCCCTGCAGGGAGGTGAAGGCTGCTATTCAATCCCCTCAGTCTTCTCTTCTGCAGGCTCAATCAACCCATTTCCCTCAGCCTCTCCTCACCACTCATGCCTGAGAAGTCAGACCCACGGGTGCAGGGATATTCCCTGTGAGGTCTGGTGCCGTCCCCAGTCCTGGTGCTGCAGCAGGAAAGGCTTATACTGCCTCGCTGCAGACAATGGAGGGTCCTGGAGCAGCCCAGCAACTCTCCTGGGGCTCCAGGGGTTTGGCCCTGGGAATATCGAAAGGTTGGGCTGGAGACACGGCGAGGAAGAAGAAGGGGGTCTGGCACTCTGACGAGGGGAAATTCTGCCTTGGTCTGCAGCAGGAGGCACAGTCCTTTTCCTAGGAGCACCTCATAACCAAATACTTCCAGGCATTAGGTGCCCCTTGTCTCCCGCGGTAGCAGGAGGCTTGTGAAGATGGAGATATCTGCAAAGCTGCAAGCCCTCCCTCCCCGCGGCTTCCCATTCGGATTCCCACAGCCCTGCTCTCCTTTCTTGTGCAGCTCGAGCAGATCTCTTCAGCAAGGGTCAAATCCCAGGCACTTTCATGGTAGCGAGCAACTGCTTTTCCTTCAGAAACAAGCCCCGTGTCTCCCTTTGCTGCAAAACAGGCCATGTATAATCTGTGCTACGTGAGTGCTTCTCCCCTAATATTATCTCAGCACTTAGCACTCTGCAGAGATTATTGTGGGCCAGCTCCGTACCTGGTGGAAGTGGCTTTGGCTCCTTGAAGTCGACAGAGCTGTGCTGTGATTTACACCAGTGGAGACGTGGCCCACAGGTATCCTGAGCAAACCTCCACGCTTGTTGGCACTTTCATCCCATTAAAGAAATGACAGGCTTTGCTCTCTCTGTTTGCAACTGGCTCATAAGAGTTGACCTACAAAACCCCATAGATGCACAGACGGGACCCTTGTGACCATCCAGCCCAGCCTCCTGTACAGCACAGCCCGTGGAGCAGTCCTGAATTAGTTCCTAGAGTGTAACCTTTGGCCCCAAGGAGATGCTTAGAGGTTGTGATCAAGTCCTCCTTTATACTTGGCTGAGGCAAATAAGAGCCCAGGTTGGGACGTGCCTTCTAGGCTATTAAGACCCTGTGTGCACAGGCAGCCATGGACCCACAGCTTAAAAATCTCTGCTTCGAACCCAAGGTGCAACGCCGGGAACACCAGAAGCAGCCCATAACGTCCTAGAGGAAAGCAGGGAGGATGCGGGCATTGCCTATGCCTCTTTCTCCATGCAAAATCAGAGGATGCTAGGAAGACGACTGTGCCCATGCGGCAGAGGCATATCTGATATGACCCTATATGTGGCGACCACCAGAACTAGACCCTCTTATCAGCAACCCCGCAGTGTCCCAAGGGCTAGCAGGGGCATCACTGCACCCCACTCAATCCCCTGGTCTCAGCCGTGCCAGCGAGGAAGGCAAAACACCAGCAAAGAAACCAGCAGCATCCCTGGCCAAGCTCCTTAAGTCTCTCAATCATGAGGCTCATCTTCAAATCCTTCTCAAGGCTCTTCTCTGAACTTTCTTGAGCTCCCTAGCATCCTTCGTGCCACGTGGACACCAGAACTGGAGTGACCGCACCAGTGCCGAGGGCCGGGACAGACCCCAAGAGAGAAACGCAGAGGGTCCAGAGGCAGGCGAGGAAGCCGATCAAGGGGCTGGGATGCAGCTGGAGGAGGAAAGGTTGGAGCAACTGCATATGTTTAGTCTGGGGATCAAGGGGGGCTGCAATGCAGTTTTCAAATAGTTGAAAGGCTGCCACGAAGGGGAGGGAGAAGCATGATTTTCCTTGCTCCAGGGGCAGGACGAGGGACCGGCTGCCTGAAGGCAGATGGAGAGCCTATTTCGGGGCAGGCTTCCTGGTGTCTGTCTGGGCTGGGAGGTGCTGTCTCTCATTTTGGAGGGGTAGCAGGGCTAGTGGCCGGGCAGGTGAGGGTCCTGTCAGGGGAGAGGCTGGGGCTGGGATATCTTCATTGTGGGATGTGCGTCTCTGCACCTGGGCATGGAGGTGAAGGCACTGCAGGCAGGAAGGCAGCTGCTTGGCATGGAAAGCGGTGCATCCCAAGAAGCTCTCTCCAGCTAATGCCTCTCTGGATGGGATCAGGTATGACTCCTGCTCCTGTGCTTCATGCCAGGAG
>NW_017729024.1:165368915-165370528 GCF_001723915.1 Gavialis gangeticus | reverse complement strand
GGTGAGCACGCTAGCAGGGGAGAGGCTGGGGCTGGGATATCTTCATTGTGGGATGTGCGTCTCTGCACCTGGGCATGGAGGTGAAGGCACTGCAGGCAGGAAGGCAGCTGCTTGGCATGGAAAGCGGTGCATCCCAAGAAGCTCTCTCCAGCTAATGCCTCTCTGGATGGGATCAGGTATGACTCCTGCTCCTGTGCTTCATGCCAGGAGAAGCCTCTAGCCCAGAGCCCCGGCTCCAAGCAGTGAGGCTGGGCATCAGCACTGACCGCAAAGCAGCTGCAGCCAAGGAGCTTGTAGCACATCTATTGCCACCCAGAGCAGAGCCCCGTTCTGCCCTGGGCGAGGGTCCGGTGACTGCACGAACTAGCACCTTTCCTACCTCGCGCTACCGGCCTCCACCCGCACAGCCGCACAGCCGCAAGCCGTCCATGCCAGTCGTGTTATCCCAAGCAGTCTGCACCTCCACCAGCACCTTCCCAGCTCCGTCTGTGCAGACGTAAGCGGGGCTGCCCAACACCAAGGTGCGAGGGAAGAGCCCTTTCTGCAACGGGCAAATAAAGCAATAAGGAGCAAAGAGCATTTGCTCCCCGTGGCTGCAGGCTGTGACCGAGCCTGGGCTGGAGATTTGCAAGTGAAAGGTGGAGCTGCCACTGCCTGCCACCTAAACACCTGAAGGGCTGCTAGGAAGAAGAGGGAAAGCAGCTTTTCTGTCTTGCTGCAGAGAGGGGGACGTGGAGCAGGGGTTTGAAGCTTCAGCAAAACAGGTTTAGATTGGAGATCAGGAAACACTTCTTCCTTGTGGGAGCAGAGATTCTGTGGGATAGACGCCAGGGAAGGTGGGAGCTCTGCATCCCTGCGCTCAGGCTCAGACCGACACTGCATTGGGGTCAGGAAGGATTTTCCCCCCAGTCAGACTGGTCTGGACTGGGAGGTTTTGCCTTCCTCTGCAGTGGGGGCACGGCCCTGCCCGGGGTCTCTGGAGCATCTATGAACCCCCTTTGCAGCAGCAGGACATTAGCGGCCGCAGCCCCCCTGCTTTCCCTGTGGCAGGGGTGATGCCTGGGGCTGTGGCAGGGTGATGGTGTCGTGGTGCTCAGCGGTCGGACACTGGATGTGCCCGGGCTGGTTTGCACAGGGCTGGTCCTGCCTCAGGCAGGGCTTGGAGCAGATGTGACCCCACTGCTCCAGGATCTGTGATTGTGTCTCCCTCCCATGCCCAGGGCAGCAGCAGGACCACGGGGGCTCTTCACCTCTGTCCCCACGGGGACTTTGCCCCTCCGGAAGCACTTCAGCTGACACTTCACAGCTGGCTCACCAGGTCCAAGGCATGCCAAGCATGTGAGTCCCTTGAAACCCAGCCCCGTGCCCCTTGTGCACGGCCGTGGCTGCCTCTTGGACCAGGCGATGGAGACGATGCCCGTGCTTCACAGCCAGGTCGTTCCCCAGCTGCGGCTGAGCTCGCCAGATGTTGTTGCCTGGCACGCGCTGTGTGCGGGGATGCGGCCCGGCGCAGCTGGCAGAGATATATTGAGAGAGCTCCTTTTACTAGCACGTACGCGATGCAGAGAGGGCTCACATCACTCTAGCTGCGCCTGGCACATTATAAATCTCCG
>NW_017729024.1:165363612-165368905 GCF_001723915.1 Gavialis gangeticus | reverse complement strand
CGGGTGGGAGTGGTGGGGGCGGAGGGATGGAGTCCTTTCTTCCAGGGAAGAAAACAATAAAAGGGGAAGATTGCTTTTGTGGGGCCGGGCGGCTTTCTGGAGCAGCATTTGCTGCTGTTGACACTGGACAGGACTCTTTGTTCCTGGCTGGGGATGTCGGGGGGACCGCGGGGCGTGCAGGAAGCAGAGAGGAGCAGGGGGGGCAGCTGCTGAGACTCTCCAGAAGTCACGTCCAGCCGTAAATCAAGTGGGGTCCGTCCCATGTGGAGGAACCCAGAACATCTGCTCTGCTGGGAACGAATCCCACAGCAAAGGGATTCACTCTCTCAGGACCTCCCAGAGAGAGTGGGGCTAGGACTCACCTTCCTGCCCGTGGTGCTGCAGGATTTCCCCCGTGGCGCCCGGGGAGCTGGCGCTGCACAGTGCCCTTTGCAACACCACCCTCCCTACCTCCCCAGGGCTAGTGGGGACTCGAGCCCGGGGCTGAGGCCCTCGGCATTGCAATCCGTGACAAGTCTCCCGCCAGCCCTGCTCTTTGTAACAGGCTTTGAGGATATTGAGTGCTAAGTGTTAATATTGGACATCTGAATCCTGCACCGGTGTGGGAAGCCCTGGCAGATTAGCATTACCCGCCTGCCTTTCCGCACTTCTCGGCGCTGTGCGGGCACAGGTTTAGAGAGCAGAGGGCTTGGTAGCTTTGCACCCCTCCACCCCTCCATGCCGGTAGCTTCGCAGGCCCTTCTGCTGGCTGCGAGGGCTGCATTTGCACCCAGAGAAATGAAAGGGGTAGGGTGGAGAAGGGAGGGACTTTCTCAGGGTTTCTCTCTCCCACCCCAGCTCCTTCCTTGTCCTTTCAGCACAGAAAATTAAGACTGGCACCTGCTGGCATTCGTGGAGTTGCATGCAATTAGCCTGGCCAGGTATATGCACCTGGTTGCATGCAGAGGCGGCTACTGCAGCGGGGCATGCAAGCCGTGACCACCACACATGTGTGATTTCCCCGTGCGGTGGCAAAAAAGCAGACCATCCTTTTTCAAGCAATCACGCTGGGGTTTTAGCCCTGCCTACTTCTGCTTCAGCCCCGCCCCCTGGCCACGCCTAGATGCTTGAAGCATCCTGAGCATGCAGCTTTGCATCCGTGCCAACGTGCCAAGCCTCACCTGTCCTGCTCCGTGCGCCCCTCTGCTGTGCTGCCAACGCTGCCTCCCTCGGCCGGAGTGGATGGAGCAGTGATGAGGGGGCGAAGTTTGCTCCAGGCTGTGTCCACCCACCATAACTGTTCATTGCTTCGTGCCCGCGGTAATTAGCATCCTAATGGAGGTGGGCTGCCAGGCAGGAGTGTTTCCTCCCATAGCAAAGGCTGTGCTCTCATCCTGCCCTGGGTCCACCAGCATCACCAGGCCTAGGCCGGCGGGGCCGCACCGCAGCAAGGGTGGTTCATAGGTTTCCCCGACTCCGTTAGCTCTCCCCCGCCAGCCTAATAGCAATTTCCTGCAAAGTCCTTCTGAGAGGGGCCTGCTGTCTGCTGGCGCCGCTAATAACATTTCCCTTGAAAGCCCTGGGTTTTTTTTTCCTCCTCTTGGCAAAGTCTTGCCCGAAGCCCGCTGAAATCCTCGCCGATCCCCGAGAGCCCCCATGCCGTCTTGTGAGGAGCCTAGGACCACTTGGACCTTGGGGGGTTGGGGAACAGCATTGGTTTTGCCTGCCAAAATGCTCCCTGCTGCACTGAGGGAAAGGCACAGGCCCCCACCCTGCTTCCAGCTCTCTGCCTGCAGCTGGCACCTTCATGGAGCCCATCACCGTGGTCTCATGGTCCACAGCAGGGAAGTGCTGTTGTCCTGGGGGCATTCAGAGCTGTCTACACCGGGCTTGCCGCTGGCAACCTGCAGCTCTTGCAAGCCCATCAGAGCCGCTGGGCAGGTCTGTGGGCTACCGGCCTGGGCTGAGATGCATCGCTGGCAGGTGGTGGAAGAGCTCGCGATATCCACAGGGCTGGGAGTGTCTGTCTGCAGCCTGCACAGAGCTGCTGTGATGCCCAAATGCTCTATCCACTATGCCATGCTTCCTCCATGGCTCCAGCTCTGTCAGTGCCAGCTGCAGCTCTGTGCCAGGGGCTTGCAGCGATGCTGCAGGGTGGGCTCAGGGGAGCTCACCAATGCACCTGGAGCCCCCGACGAAGGCAGTGCCAGACCGGGTCATGAGTCACCCAGGCTCCAGACCCTGGGGCATGTGGAGCACCCTCCTTTCCATAGTGTGGCAGGGACTGTGAGCCCAAAAGAGATGCAGGCTTTCATGGGAGCCCCCTGCATCTGAATGCACCAGTGCATTGCAGCGCTGGCGAGAAGCAGAGAGACAGGGAACCACCAAGGGAGGCTGCCAGGGCTGCCTGGGCTCTGCTGGGACAGGCTTTGCCCACACAGCCCCTTCCTAGGCAGCCACTTGATTGCAAACTAAGCAAGGTGTTATCATAGAAATCCTAGAAAAATGGGGCTGGAAGGGAGTTCCAGCAGTTGCATCTAGTCTAAGCCAGGATCAGCCCCGTTCAGACCAGCCCAGACACACCCATTGTAAAGGAAGTCTTAGTAAAACTAATGTCAACTCTGCCACAGCCCCAGGCATCACACCCAGCCCTGCCACAGGGAAAGCAGGGGGGACTGCGGCAGCTAATGTCCTGCTGCTGCAGAGGTTGTTAATAGATGCTGCAGAGATCCCAGGCAGGGACCGGGCCCCGTCACAGAGGAAGGCAAACTCCCCCAGTCCAGACCAGTCTGAGCAGGAGGAAAACCCCTTCCTGCCCCCACTGCAGCATCACTCGGAGCCTGAGCACCCTCCAGCCAGGACCCTGCGGGGTCGGTGCCAGCAGGAGCATTGGCACAGCCCAGCCCCAGCCCCAGCCCCAGCCTGGGCTGCAGCCCCCAGCACCTCTGAAGAAGACTTTTCTTCCTGAATCAACTCACAGTGCCCTCTTTCCAGCCCAGTGAATGGAAGGAGCCCTGACCCCGTTGTGAAGCCTTTCCCAAAAGCGACTGGTTGGAGATGGGACTCTTCTTCTTTTCCTGTCCTAGATGTACCGCTTTGGGAAATGGGGTGAGAAATTTGGCGAGATGGGGTTGGGAGGGGAGGAGCAATTTCAGTGCATGTGGCCCAAGGGGACCGTGAAAAACTCTCTATGGTGCAGCACAAGGCAGCTCCTTGGGACCGAGCCCAAAACACCCCATAGGGGAGGCTGGGTTTAGGCTGCAAAATAGATACCAGGAATAGGAACTGCCGGCAGCCCAGTGGTCCCTGTCCCATCCCCACCTCCAGCAGCAGGAGGAAGGCACAAGCACTTACGCTTACCGAAGACCCTGCCTAAGGGGCGAGTTTCTTCCTGTCCCCTGTCCACGAGTGGCTGGGGTGTGTCCTGTAGCCCTCGGAAATTTCACCTGCCACAAATGTTCTGCTGCTCCAGATAAATAGCCAGAATTGTTTCCCGAATCCAGCTAAGGTCCCTGACTCTGGCCCATCCTGTGGCAGGAAGTCCCACAGGCTAAATTAAGCATTGGCATAAAATGCCCTCTGTCCTTCATCAGGTTTCATAGAGAAGTTAGGCTGGAAGGGACTTCCAGAGGTCACATCTAGTCTGGTGGGATCCACGTCTGGCCATAGGATAAAATCCCTTGCTGCCCCCAATGCAGCATCAGTTTGACCCAAGGCGAAGGAGCAAGACCCTCTGGCCAGGACCCTCGCCATTCGGTCCCAGCAGGAGAACTGGCACAGCCCAGTCCCCATCCCCAGCCTGGGCTGTAGCCAGCACCCAGTGCATGCTGCATTTCAGTTTGGATGAATGTCCCCTTTGCTTGTTCCCTGAGAGAGAGGGAATAATTCAAGTTCCTTCTTTGTGAGCTCTCAGGGTACAGAAAAGAGGTGAGCTGCATGTGGATTAATTAAAAAAAAAAGCCATAGAGGAGTAATTATTAGATGCACTTCAGCAGGGATATAATGCAAACAGCTGACAGAAGTGCCATCATCGCCATTTACAAAAATCCAGAGAATATTGGTTTATCGCAGCCCCTGGCCAGCTCAGCTGGCAAATGTGCCCCTTTAATGAGTAGCTAGCACAAAGCAGCCTGCAATGCATCCAGAGCCCTCGCTTATCAGCCAGGAGAGGTATTCGAGACTCCCTGTATAGATTGGGGGTAGACACACTTTGAAGAACTGCATCCATTTCTGAGCGTCTCATCATTAAAAGGTCATCAGTAATGTGCAGGGAACCCAGAGGAAGGGCAGAGGGAGTGAGGAAAAGCTTAGAAGATGGTGCTTGAGGCAGAGGAACGATGAAGGGTGTGCAGCGTGAGGTTCACGGCATGAGCAAGCTATGGGAGGGGAAGGTAAACACCTGCATGAGCCTTTCACAGTCTAAGGCAGGGACGCACAGGGCGCTTAGTTTGGATCACTGGCTTAATGCAGCTCAGGTTAAAGTTACACATTATCCTTAGGGCACACAAAGGGCACTTAAAATGCAAGCATCCACACGTTAATGCTCATTAACTGGTGCTAAGACCCCTCTGAGCATCCCAAAGTGACCCCGCTGCAGGTAAGGTTTAACTTATGCTACCCAGCTCATGTTAGGGTAACTTCAGTCAGCTCCACGGAGCAATTTTCAGTCCTCCAGCATCCCAGGATGCACTGCTTCCAGCACCCTAGGCCCCAAGAGCAGAGATAGAGCCCAGGTGTCCTGGCTCCTTGCCACATGCCTGCTCACCAGCCCTCTAGTAGCAAGTCAGAGCAGATCAGGCAAGAAGCAACATTAACCCTTAGTGTGCGACTGCTCACAGCGCGTTCTTGCTTTAACACTGCTTCATGTCACAGGTTTAGTATGGACCGAGTGTAACGTGGAGCTTTGCCTCTGCTTTGCCTCCACATGCGATCGGGTTCTGCTGCGCTTGCCGCCCAGACTGCAAACGGTGCGTGCCAGGACAAGGCATACCATGAATGCCAGGCAAATAGGTTGCATTCTCCTAATGCCAAGACACTGGAGGCTTCAGGCTGGGCTAGTTGAATAAACCAGACTGAGATTCAAGCAGTCGGTGATGGAGGGGGACCAAGGCAATAGTTTCATAGTTTCTAGGGTCGGAAGGGACCTGAGCAGATCATCTAGTCCGACCCCCTGCCATGGCAGGAAAGATTACAGGGGTCAACCACCCCAGCAAGGTGTTCATGTAACCTCCTCTTAAAAACCCCCAGGGTAGGAGCCTGCACCACCTCCCTTGGAAGTTGGGTCCAGACCCTAGCCGCCCTGACCGTGAAATAG
>NW_017729024.1:165356387-165363490 GCF_001723915.1 Gavialis gangeticus | reverse complement strand
GCAGAGGCTGAACAGGTTCAGGTCCCGTAGCCTCTCCTCATAGGGCCTGCCCTGCTGTCCCCAATGCTTTTAGTGCATGCCGTTCCTCCTTGAATCTGGTTTACGGGGAGTGAGATACAGAGACCTCATGACGGATGATGGCTGAGTGAAGGCTGTATTGATCGTTTCCAAATGCCAGTCAGGGTTGGGCTGTACTCGCCTGGGGAACCCAGCACACCCAGACAGCTGGGCTGAGCTGGAGGTGGAGGAAGAGAACATGGTCTTCTCTTCTGCAGACTCAATCAGCCCATTTCCCTCAGCCTCTCCTCACCAGTCCTGTCCCCCAGCCCCACAACCATTTTTATTGCTCTCCACTGGACTCTCTCCAACGTGTCCACATCCTTTCTGTAGTGGGGGCCCACAGCTGGACACAGGACTCCAGATGTGGCTTCCCCAGCGCCAAATAGAGGGGAAGAATCACTGCCCTCGATGTGCCGGTAATGCTCCTACCAACGCAGCCCAGGATGCCATTCTCCTTCTTGGCAACCAGGGCCATTATTCCCGCGGTCCTGTCTCCTAAACTGCACAATGCAAGTCCTGCGCTCCCGCTGAGCTCCTAAGCTGGGCTGGAATTTGGGAGCACAGCTGGGGCCCGCGTGTGCATTTTCAAGCAGCTTTTCTCCCTCCAAGCCCTGCTGCGGTGCCGGGCATCCCAGAAAGGCGGTGTTGTGGGGATGGAGGGCTCGGGGAGGTCCCAGCTGGCCCCTGAGCTGAAATCAGCCTTGCAGGAGAGGAGTGAGGACTGTTTGCAACTGGCCGGCGTTAGGGGACCATCACTGTGCTGGAGGCAGGGCAAATGCCCTGTGCATTAGCTGCTCAGAGCAGCTTTGAACCTCCAGGTCCTCGCTAATGAAGTGGAAGGCAGGGGAGGGGAGCAAGGGCCGGAGCAGCTCCCCGGCACTTCCTTTAATCCTCTCCTAGGTATTTATCTCCCCCTTCCAGCTCCTGTCCCGGAGCCAGCGCGGCTCTGGCCACCAGCCAGCCCTTGAGCGTTGTCCAAGCCGTGTGGACTTCGCAAAGTTCCTGAGCCCTATAAACTTGTCACTGAGACTACGGAGCCCAGGCGAGGCGGGGATTAGTGCAATGAGGGGCTGCCGCCAGCGCTGCGAGCTCTCCAGGCTGCCCCTTCCCTTCACCTGGCAAGCCCCCGGGGCTGATCCTCTTCCAGCTTCTCCTGTAACATCAACCAAGCTGCGCCCCAGCTCCGGGGAGCGTAAGGGCAGGTGCTGAAAGAGCTGCCCAGACACAAGCCCCCTTGCCCACGCCCTACTTGCATTCTTGCCAGAAATCGCCACGCAGCTGCTTTTTGGCCAAGGGTCCTGGCTGCTCCCGGGTCGCGGGGCCGGTGCTTTTGCAGCTGGCACTGCAAGAGGGCACGGGCCAGGCTTGCCTCCCTGGCTGCACTTCATTGGGGGCGAGCAGGTGAATTGAGATGATTTGAGGGGGGTTTGATTAAACATCTGGAGCTCTTGGCCGGCATCCTGGCTGTTTAATTACTGCGCCTCTGTCATCCCCAGGCGGCGCGCCGGAGCTCCTCCTGGCCCCTCGCCTTGGACGCCAGCTCTTAACCCGTTCAGGGGACATCTTCTCTGCGCCGAGGTTTTCCAGTAAGCCTTGCAAAGCAGGGGTAGGAGGGATGTGGCCACGAGGCCTCTCCTCAGCCCCCAAAGCCTTTGCTTGCCATGTCTGTGTTCCCGTGCTGTCCTCCTCAGCCCCCTCCTTGGACCTTGTCCCCACAACCCGCTGTGCTTTTTCTGCATCTAGGTATTTTACCCAGCAGGAAAGGGCTAGGAGCGCTATTGGTTCGGCGTTACCTGCTCAACTTTGCATTGCACCAAAGCAGATTTAGATCAAATCCCTGGAAAACCTCATTGCCGTACACATCACAGGGCAGGGGACCCAGCTGCCTGGGGATGTGGTGTGTCTGCCTTCCCAGATGGGCCGGCATCTGTCCGGGGCAGGTTGGGAACAGCGCAGCCCTCGTCGGTGCAGCGGGGCGTCGGACTAGATGAACCTCGACAGACCTCCCAGGCCCGGGGCTCTGTGCTTGTGTGAGCAGCAGGAGGCTCCAGGGATGGTCCAGCTGGGGAAGATGCAGCCTCCAGGTAGAAACAGAGCACAGAGCAAAGGCCTGAAGGCTCAGAGGTTCGTCCGAGTTGCCATCTCCTGAGACCCTCTGGCTGCAGCCCAGCCTTCCCTGCAGCGTCTGCAAGGCGTGCTTTGCCAATGGGCACGTGAAGCAGGCGTGGGTTAGCGATGTTTCCCGATGACACGCTGCCGGGAGACTTCATCCGAGCCGGGATGGGCTGGGATATCATCGGGGAGGAACAGGACGACCTCGAGAACCGGAGAACAGAGCCGGGGTGCGGTCAAGCCCTCAAGACCCGATCGCTGGCATTCGCTGGAAACCGCAGCAAAGGAGGGGAAAGACCGCGGGGCGTTGGCGGATCTCACAGCCACGATGAGCTGTGATGAGAAAGGCAGCCACCACCCTTGAAGGCACGAGTTGAGGCGTGCTTTCCTCTTTAGTGGGGGCACGGCCTCGGCCCGGGGTCTCTGGAGTATCTAGGAGCCCCCTTTGCAGCAGCAGGACATTGGTGGCCGCAGCCCCCCTGCTTTCTCTGGGGCAGGGTCGGGGGCGCGATGCCTGTGGCTGTGGCAGGGTGACAGGGACGATGGGTTTGCCTCAGGCAGGGCTTGGACTAGCTGTGACCTCTGCAGCTCTCTGCCAGCCCCGTCTCTGGGACCCTATGCTTGCCGTCTAGAAACGCTGTCAGGTAGGGGGGCAGAAGGAAAAGCAAGGACGCGGTTGGCACAAAACCAGATCAGGAGAAGCTGGCGCTGGATGCCTGGAGGCGGGGGATGAGGAGATGGTCTCTGGCCGGCAGAGCAGGGACGGCCTGGAGCTGCCTTGCAGATGGGGCTGAGCCAGGATGGCAGGGGCCCCGCGCCGTAGCAGCCGGGTGACCCCCGGGGCCCTGCCAGCTTGATGGTGGCATGCATTGAGCTTCTGTTCTCCAGCAGGGTGGGCTGGGAGGAGAGGCCGGGCAGCTCTGCTTGCACCTCCAAGCTGGCGCTCACAACCGAGCTGGCACCGGAGAGCCGCCTGTGAGAAGCCCAGCAAGTCCCTGTGCAGAAGGGGAGAGGGGAGGAGAGCCCCATCCCAGTGCCCTTCTCCTCACCACCCCTCTGAAGCCTGCCTCTCCTGAGCCCTGTGAAGAGACCTCACACACGCACACTCATATGCACACACCTACACTCACACACCCACAGTCATACGTACACTACTCACATGTACACATGCACCTACTTCTACTCACACACATACACATACATACTTCTAGACACATGCTCACACACACATGCACTCTCACGTAGTCACACGTACATACACACGCAGATACACAGATACCTCATACATATACTTACACTCACACATGCAGTCACACCTACACATGCTTATACACACTCACACACACGTTTACATACTTACACATACAGTCATACATGCAGGCACACATACGCATACATGCAGGCACACATACACACATACACTCATACACATACACTCACATGTAGTCTCACCTAATCATGCTTACACACACTGACACACATACACACACTCACATACTTACAAATACAGCTACACATGCAGGTGCACATACACACACATGCCTACACTTACATGCACTCACACATACACATACATGCACACAGCCTCATACACACACTCTCATGCAGTCACACCTACGCATACTTACGCACACTCATACACATGCAGTTACACATACACACACATGCATATACTTACACACACTCACACGTACATGCACACAAACACTCAGACACATACTAACACATGCACATGCACATACACTCGCACATACATACTTACACATGCACGCTCATATATATACTCACACATGCAGTTATACATACATACACGCTCACACACAGGCACGCGCATGCACTCACTGACATGCAGCCACGCACACACCCATCCTTGCCCTCACACCTGCATGCAAACACTCATAAGCACACATTTACCGTCTCACCCCCTTACACACACGCGCGCCCATGCAGCTCTCCCTCCCGCGGCGAGCAGGGCAGCTCCCAGGGGGCAGGAAGGACAGGTCCCATCTGCCAGCAGGGGCAGGACGCCGGCGGCTGAGAAAGCCCGGCCTCGGGTAGCGTGCTCCACCTGCCCCTGCCCGCCCGCCGGGAAGGAGCAAGGGAGGGAGAGCGGTGCTTAGCCTCTCCCGGCCTGTTGCTCCGAACATGACAAACGGCTCGAGCATCCCTCCAGAGCCTCCGCCTGGATAAATCTGCCGGTTCCTGGAGTTCAGGTGGGACGGCTTTGCTGAGGATACATGGCTCTGCTGATGGCCCCCATTGCGTCTGACTGTCCCTGGTATTTTCCCCCCGCCGTTGCCATCTGGAGCGGCGAGGAGGATGAATTGTCTCCTTGGAAGCTGGAACAAGGTAACGGCGAGGGCAGGGAGTCTGCTGCTGGGCGTAAATTATAGCGCTTCCTGACACGGAGGTTTCTCCCGGGAAAATCTGCTTTGTGTCTACGCAGAGGTGCTCGGGCGTCGGAGATTGCGGTGATGGGGGAGCTTAGGGGACCCTGGGGCAAGTCTGCTGCAGAGTCACAGACCATGAGGGGGTCGGGCTAGAAGATCTACTAGGTCCCTTCTGACCCTTAATCTATGAATCTATGAATCTTAATCTATGAGGGTGGAAGGGAGCTCAGGGGTCACATCCAGTCCAACCCCTGCTCCAAGCAGGACCAGCCTCAACTACATCATCCCAAGCAAGGCTTCATCTGCCCGGGTCTTCAAACCCTCCAAGGATGGAGAGTCCAGAAGTACCACCCCGATGAGCACCTCAATGCCACGCCTGGCATCTAAGGGATGGGAGAGTTACCCTAGGGGGAAGTGGCCTAGGGGAGCAGACACACAGCCTGGACCCTGGGGGGACCTACACCAAGGTAGCGTCCTCCTGACTTGCCATTTTACTAGGGAGAGGAGCAGCCTACGCTGGTGCGAGGCCACCTGCCTGCTGTGTGACCACTGCTGCCCTGGAGCAGAGTCAGATTCCTCTGGATTAAATATGCCATTTGTCTGCAGCCGGGAGCTCTTACCCAGCATCTCCAGGCAAACATGCAGGGGTATGCCCACGCCAGCCAGGAAAGGAGCAGTGCCCAGCCCTACACACTGCCCATCTCCTGGGCTGTCAGGGGATGGGTGCAGGGAAAGCATGCATGCAGACAGCACTCAGTCACTGAAGGGAAGGCGGCTGAAGGCATCCCCGGACACCGAAAGATCAGGGAAGGCTGCAGGTTTCTTTCCGGAGCAGTATATCCATAACGCTATGAAGCAGCTCGTACCCCTGCCACGAGGCATGACATGTCAGCAGCCCCATGTTGCATCACTTGGCGCAGAGAGGCAGAGAGAGAGATGAAGGGGGTTGCAAACGCTCCCTTCTCACTCATCACTGCATGCACCAGCCAGGACCCTCCCCAGGGATCAGCCCATGCCCTGGGCACAAGTCCCTTCCTCCTCAAGCAAGGAATCGCTCTTGTCCATGCAAAGCCCTCACTGCATGAAACCAGTTTAAAATGAACCAAAAGGAGTGGGTCATTAAAGGGTGGAGCTTGTGGCCACGAGACATGGTGGGAGCTGAGAGTGCAGCCAGATTCACCAAGACATTGGACACGTGCTTGGAGGACAGGGGTATCGGGAGCTATTGGGCAGGGAGTGAGGGGCACGGCCTCTGCATCAGACCCTCAATGCTGGAGGCTGCAAGGGAGAGGCACCGGACCCAGCACGTGGCAGCTCTTACGTTCTTATATTGTCAAGGTCAAGGACTTGGGTCTCTCCAGAGCCTCGGAGGAGGTCGGGGCTGCCGGGGGTCTGGTGCCAGTAGGGCTTTTCATCCAGCCAGTGCCCCAATAAAGCAGCAGGAGCTTCGTGACCAGGAGCACAGGCTGAACCTGCGACCCCAGGCGCATAAAGGGGGAAAGGGAAATTCCTCCCTTTGTTGGGAAACGGAGCGTGCTTGATCTGGCACCACAGAGGCAGGGTAAACCCGGCCCCCCTGCGGGGCTGCTCTGCAGACTGGAGCCGACTTGGCCCTGGCTTCTGGCACCCCCCTGCCTTGCTGAGAGGCCGGAGAGAAGGGGGGAGGCCGGGCAGATGCACAGCTGGGGGCCAAGGAAGGGGAGAAGGGCAGCGGGGGGGAGGGGACAGGCCCATGGTGGGGGGAAGGGGCAGTTCACGCAGTGGCAGGAGACCTGGAGGGGACGCAGTGACATGCAGCGCCATGGGGATCTCAGTGCCCATGCCTGAAAAGCTGGAGCTGCACTCAGGTCCAAGGTGCAGAGTCAAGGCTAAAAAATCCCCGGGTTTTTCTTATCCAAGGGGAATCCAGTTGGATGTGGAGCCTCTCCTCATCCCACGTCCTGAGCTGGGAGGTTGGGCCGGACGTCCAGCACCTCTGCACATCCCTGCGGTGGGAAGCAGAGGGGTTTGGCCTGATCCCAGGACTCCAGGAGCTGGTGCCCTGGAGAGTGCATCCATTAGTGCATCAGCTAGCAGCTCTGCAGATCTTCTGGTGGGATGAACCGGGGCACTGGGGCTCGGCTGGTGGGGGACAGACTTGGAGAGAGCTGGGGGCAGCAGGGGATGGTGGAGACCAGGCTGAGCAGCCTTGCAAGGGGACTGACCCCTTCTTTAGCTTCTGGCACATCTGGGTGATGTTGCCCTAGCACCATCCATCCTCCCTGGCTTTCCCATTGGGGAGAGGGGGAGGGATGGGGGCAGGGGATTGCAGAAGGGGCCCGTACATCTCCTGCATATACGGGGAAGCCGGAGGATGGATGGACGAGCTGGAGCTCATGGGGTAGGAGGAGAGGAGAGGGGGCTTTGCACCTAGCCCTTGGACTGGGCTAGCTGGCCTTCAGGGGTCAGACCCTTCCCACCATGTTGCACCTATTTCAGCTGGTGCTTGGGACAGGGCCCGTGGCAGGCTGGCTGTGCACACGCAGCGCCTAGCACCACAGG
>NW_017729024.1:165351323-165356317 GCF_001723915.1 Gavialis gangeticus | reverse complement strand
GAGGATGGATGGACGAGCTGGAGCTCATGGGGTAGGAGGAGAGGAGAGGGGGCTTTGCACCTAGCCCTTGGACTGGGCTAGCTGGCCCTCAGGGGTCAGACCCTTCCCACCGTGTTGCACCTATTTCAGCTGGTGCTTGGGACAGGGCCCGTGGCAGGCTGGCTGTGCACACGCAGCGCCTAGCACCACAGGCCCAGGCCTCGAGCGCTCCCCTTGGCTCACCAGCCCGGAGCAGCTGTGCACAGTTGGGCTGGCTGCCTCCTTCACGGGCCTGACACAGAGCCACGTGCAATGGGTCCCATCCTGCCCAAGCCATTTCTAACTCATTGCACGGGTGGGGGGTGGTCTCAGGACCTCCTGGGAACCGTGTGTCTCTTCCTGTCCCAACCTGGAGCCAAAGGGAAGCCGCTGGCAGCAGGACTGGTCTCCTGGGCTGTGCTGTCTGGTGCACGGCCCACCAGCATCCACGTTCCCCTCCAGAGGTGGCTGCATTTCAGTGCTAGGGAGGGGGTGGTGAGTGCAGTGTCTTCCCTCCCAGCCCCAGCTGACCCAGGGAGGACAGAAACCCAGCCCCTCTGCCCTCCCCATCCCTTTGCAATCAGGGGCTGAGACCACATAGACTTCATAGCCCGTGCTGCCCGCAGCGTCCAGCACCCAGGGTGGGACGGGGCCAAGCGGGGAGGGGAGGAGAGATAAGAGGCCTCCCAGCTGGAGAGCGCAGCCCCCGGGAGAGAGATTCCAGCTGCTTTCCCCCCACCGTCCCCTCTCCCGCCCCCGCCTGCCCCCGGCCAGCTCGCAGGACGCGTTTGCCGGGCCATAAACCGTGAAATACAACATCCTCCGTGCAGCAGGGAGCACACACACATGCCGTGCAACGAGGGGGGTGCCCCCTTCCCCGGTGCGGACAGGGCCCATGCAGCTCACCCAGGCCTGGTGCGGGGGCTGTTTCTGAGTCACGCCAGGCACTTCTCGGGCACCCAGCCTCCCTTCTTTCCTCAGCAAGAATCGCCCTGTTGCTCCAGGTCCTGCTGGGGCTGGGGTGGACAGTAAACCCAGTGCAAGAGGGGCCAGTCCAGGCCCCTGGTTGCAAGGGACACTCTCGCCCGACTGACGTGGGATGCACCGAATACTCAGTGCTCGAGCTCGTGCAAAACCGTTATCCCACGTGGCAGCAGAGAAGCAGCCTGGAGGACCAGGAGCCTGCACAGCTCTCTGGGCTCCAGCAAGGCCTCTCAGCAATGTGTGAGTGCAGCCTGAGGCCTCCCTAAATTTACAGCGCTTGCTCCTGAGGGTGAGCTCTCTGTGCAAGGTGTTGGCGGCAGGGGCCTGAGGGTGGGGAGAAGATCCATTGCTGTGCAACTGAGTTATAACAGCTTTAAAACGGGCCCTTCTGGGGATTTATCTCCTTGCTGAGTCCACCCTTTTAGGCAGCTCCTTCTGGAAAATAAATTCTCCATCACGGACACCTGGAAGCTGACTTGCTTCTGGAGCAGAGCAAAGCTGAGGGCGCCAGCGGCTCTGGGCGGCCACTGAAAGCCCCAGAAATGCCCTTTCCCTGGGCACAGGGTGCCCGAGAGAGACACATCAATCATCCTCCGGTGCCTATTCACCCCCTTCTCTAGCTGGGCCCTGAAACACAGAGGCTGAGTGCCTTGCCTGGGCTCTTGTGGGCTATCTGTGGCAGAGCAATTATGTGCTCTCCTGGCCCCTCTTACAGGCTACGTTGCCTGTAAAAATCTAGGCAGATCCCCTGGAAAAGACTCAGGTCAGTCACACAGACCCTGACCTCAGGGCCATCTGTGTTCATAGCAGGCAAACTTTGAGCCCCAAGAGGAAGCCCCCAGACCTCTGGGGTCGCACCAACCCTAATGCACTCCTCTTTGTCTCAACAACATCTTTCCCCTCAGACCACAAGCCAGAGGCTTGCAAACCATACTGCCACATTCAGCCATCGCTACCTATGCCGACATAGCCATAAACAAACTCTGACCTGCTCGTGCCTCAGTTTTCCCATCTGTAAAATGGGTTCAACTCAGCGCCGTGTATGTGAGCACCTGTATGGACTGCTTCGCCGACCAGCAACCCTACCTCAGAGGCATGCAGGCAGGCTCAAAACTACCCCCGTGCTTCCGCTCTCAGGCAGGTGGGAGAGCGATGATTTATTCATAGAGTCGGTTTCCTGCTGGTCTGCCGTCAAAAGACAATTTCCAGCAAATTTGCATGAGAATAAATAATGCATTGTGTGTTCTGGGCCAGAGTGCGGCAAGGACGGCAACGCCATGCGTAGCCGGGGAGAAAGAGAGCGGCAGATGCACACGCACGTCGCGACGCTTGCTGGTCTGCCTGCCATTGCACAGAGCTGTGACGCCGGTTGCATTTGGGCGTGGGTAGCAGGACGTGGCCGGCCGTGCGGCATTTGCTGCTCTTAACCTGCAGCCTCTGGTTCCTCTCCCTTTCCCCCAACGCGGGGCAGCCTCTGGTCCACCCCCACTTGGCCCGGCCGGCCGGAGACGTTCCTGCTAGCAAAGAAGCAGCTACCAAAGCCAGCTTGGTGTTTCTACCCCGTGTCGAGCAGCTGCAGTGGGGCCAGGATACACATCGCATCCCAGCATGCGCACACACCGAGTATGTCATGTTTATGTCTCCGGAGGGAGTTTGCTGATGGGGCCATGTATTACAGAGGCTTTATTGGCATGGGTTAGGGATGATGAGTTCTGCAGGTCATCTCCTGTTCGTGCCAATAAAATCTGTCTCCCACATCATCCTGCGGCCGGCGAGTGCCACATGTGATACAGAAGGAAAAACTCCCCCGGACGGGCTGGAGAGAGCTTTTAAACCTTTTATTGATACTATTTTCCGTGCCCTGCACCTGTGGAGCCCAGCTCTGTTAGCACACTCAGGCCGCAGCGGGAGAGGGAAATTATCTCAGATCCATTTCAGACCCCTTGAAAAAAATGACCGAAAATAACTTTTCTATATATAAAAATGCCATTATTTTAATTGCCGTTATCTCCTGACCTACCAGGGCTAGGAAAAGCAAGTATAGATCATTTTTAGTGGGTTCTCGACTGGATTGGCTATACTTTCTCTGCATACGATGGGACTCCAGGCACAAGGACAACTGGGCTCTCGAGATGGAGGGACGCAGAAGCCTGCCGGTCTGGGCAGGAGGCCGGATGCCTCAGGCTCTTGATCTGGAGCTAATATTGTTTGCACAAGTGCAGGGGATGGCACTGCTTTCACACCCGCCTTGCATGGGTACAAATGGCCGTATGAAGGGCAAGGCAGCAAGAATCCAGCCCCAGCATCAGGAAATCTCTTGGCACATGTATTTTACAGATGCCTGAAGTCAGGATCATAGAGTCGGAGACAAGGAGGGTTGGAGGGAGCTCAGGAGGTCACATCTAGTCCAACCCCCTGCTCCAAGCAGGACCAGCCCCAACTACATCATCCCAGACAAGGCTTTGTCTACCCGGGTCTTCAAAATTTCCAAGGATGGAGACTGCACCACCACTCTGGGGAGCCTGCTCCAGTGCTTCACCACCCTCCTCATGAGACAATTCTTCCTAATATCCAACCTCAACTTCCCTCGCTGCAGCTTGAGGCCATTGCTCCTTGTCCTGTTGTCTGCCCCCACTGAGACCAGTCCAGCTCCATCCTCTTTGCAGCCCCCCTGCAGGGAGGTGAAGGCTGCTATTCAGTCGCCCTCGGTCTTCTCTTCTGCAGGCTCAGTCAGCCCATTTCCCCTAGCCTCTCCTCACCAGTCCTGTCCCCCGGCCCCCCAACCATTTTCATTGCCCTCCGCTGGACTCTCTCCAATGGGTCCACATCCTTTCTGTAGTGGAGGCCCACAGCTGGACACAGGACTCCAGATTTGGCCTCATCTCTGAGCAGGGTCTGCCCTTTCTGATGGACGCGTGCCATCCCCAGCCCCATGGGGCCTCGCAGGCATGCCAAGAGCCACCAGTTTTTTGATGCCACGGGATCTTTTTCATGTGACGTGCCATTTTTAAGCATCGAAACCAGACCACATCCCTCTGTCTGATTATCTCAGGGTTTCAGCTTGATGGATGGTTTGGGCTGGTTGCGTGGGAGAGAAGCTGCCATCTCTAATCGAGAATCGCCAGACAGGCTCCACGCATGGGAGCCACAGACCTGGCACTGGCGCGTCCTGCCAAAGACGAGGTCCAGAAGGAGCCCAGACCCCTGGTGTCATTCATGGCTTCACGGGGTGCGCGTGGCTCCAGCTTCGATGTCGAAGCCCAGCGTGTCTGCAGCAGCTGAGCGTGCATGGGACACGCGACCCCAGCAACAGAGGTTCGATGGGGAGGTCAGGAGAGCAGGGACCGAGGATGGCTCCATGGCCAGGACAGAAAGGCCGTTCGGGTCCAGCTTTCTGTGCAGAAGAAGGGCACCTGCATCTTGCGGATGCCCCGTGACACCAAGTGCAGCGACCACACAGGCTGGGAGCAGCTCAGGACCCCCGGGATGCCCCATCTCTCCCATGCCTGCGTCCCTTGGCGCTGGGGGGGGTCTCCAGGCAGTCAGCGGGGCAGGCTGGGCTTAGCGCCTGGCCCAGCGCCAGGTGGGACAAAGGAGATGGAGCTGGCGTGCAGCCAGGGATGGATTTAGCGATCGTAATGTCATCAGCGCCGAAGGGCCGGGAGGCAAGGAAATTGCTGCGGCGCTGACAGGGCTTCGGGGCGGCTGTTCTTTGTCTCGCGGTCGGGGGGCTCGGGACGAGCCGCCCTCGCCCCCACACCCGTGCCTGGCACCCACGGGGAGGGACAGACCGGGGACCCAGTGGGAATGGAGGAGGACTGGGGCTGGGCCAGCATGGGGGAGCGGAGAGGGGAAAAGAGGTGGCAGAAAGCATCTCCCCCAGCCGTGCTGGAGGAAGGAGCGGGGTGGCGCTGGGCTGGGGGGTCCAGGCAGGGTGGAAATGGGGCTCACACCCTTCTCTCTGGTCTATCCCTGCTCTCTTCATCGCCCCC
>NW_017729024.1:165319067-165346323 GCF_001723915.1 Gavialis gangeticus | reverse complement strand
CCCTCGCCCCCACACCCGTGCCTGGCACCCACGGGGAGGGGCAGACCGGGGACCCAGTGGGAATGGAGGAGGACTGGGGCTGGGCCAGCATGGGGGAGCGGAGAGGGGAGAAGAGGTGGCAGAAAGCATCTCCCCCAGCCGTGCTGGAGGAAGGAGCGGGGTGGCGCTGGGCTGGGGGGTCCAGGCAGGGTGGAAATGGGGCTCACACCCTTCTCTCTGGTCTATCCCTGCTCTCTTCATCGCCCCCTTGGGAGATGGGGGGCAGGTCCCCAGGCTTCCCCGCAGCCCCCCTCAAGCTTTCCCCCTGCCTATCGCTCCCCAGGCCCATGGGGACCGGCCCCCAGCACCCTCCGGAGCCCCGTGCTGAGCCAGTCCTTGCTGCGCCCTCCTTGGCTTTGTTTTCCTGCCTCTCCTGCTCGCCAGCTCTCTCCCCCAACCTGACAGCCTGGCCCGTCTCCAAAGACAGCATTAAGGAGCCCCTTATCGATCAGAGGATGCTACTTTATTGTCTCTCGTTAAGAGCCTGTGATGGGCAGAGGTGCCCTGTCTGCAAAGGAGCAAGGACATTGCTCGGGGAGGGGGTTGCTCTAGGGTGGGGCCTGGAGCTGTCCGAAATGAGGGCAGCCCCATCACACCCTCCAGGGACTGGGGCTGTGCGAGCATCCTAGCATGACCAGGTGGCCCAGACCCTGTCCGCCTGCCTCCTCTCGCTGCCCCATGCTCCATCTCACTTGACCTCCCTCCTGCTGGCTTCCTAGGGGTCTCGGGGGTGGCTCCCGGGCTGGTAGGTGGTCTGCGCTGTAGCTTCCCCAGGGCCGGGAAAGCATCTGAGCTATGCACACTGCCTTTTTTTCCCATCACTGTATATCATGATGGGAGGATGCTCCGCGGGATGGCAGAGCAGCCTTGCTGCCTTGGCTTTGGCAGAGGCATTTGTGGCAGGCGCGGCAGGCAAATGTATTTGTGTGGCACTCCTGCCACAAATACCAGTGGGTGTCAAGCCCAGAGGATGCACCAAGGAGCAGTCATGGCTGAAAGAAAACCTGTATGTCTTACCCGGGTCTCTGTACTGCCCAGAGGTGCCTGCAAGGCTGCCCCCATCTCACATGTGTGCCAGGGGCTGCTTCAGTCCCCCCGTGCACTATGTAGAGGCAGAGGATGGATGTAGGAATATAAACGAGGAGCTGGCACCGTGGCGCGTGCTTAGCCAAGAGATCACGCAGCAGCCCAGAGCCAGGTTGGGCTGGGGGAGAACTGGGATCAACCAGCAACATAAATCAGGTGTCCTGAGTGGGGGGAAAGGAAAGAGGGACAAGTTTGGGGCGACCTCCTGGAGCAAGAGAGCATCTCCCTGGGGCTGGGCTGATCCCAGGGTGAAGAAGAGGCCAAGGGTCTTTGCAGGGTCTGTACTCAGGTCCTGCATGTGGCTAGCAAGCCAACCGCGGCCTTTGCCCCCCCCCCCCAGCTGTAAGTGCCCCCCTCCGCGGGAGGCATGTTTCGGGGAAGGACTTGGTGCTCCCAGCCAAGGCGGCTGAGTCAGAGGCACGGGGCGAGGGAGCGGCTGGGGGCAGAGGCCGCCGGGAAGCCCAGCTGTTGGGCACGACCTTTCAGAGAAGCGTTGACGGCATCGTGGGCCCTGGGAAGGGGGGAAGCCGGAGAGGCAGATGCTGCTGCTTCTGGAGAGGCAGAGGAGCTGTCGCCCCAGAAGCCCTCCCTGGTTCAGAGCCGGCGGGCTGGACGGTGCTCCAGCTGGCTGCGCGCATGGCCCTGCGCTTGGGTCTTGCTGCCACCCTGTGGGAGGCGTGCACTAGAGCAAGCCCGTCCATCGCCTCCGTCCCGGCTCCCACACTGCCCGCCACGCTTCGCAAGCGCCCCGTATGCGTGCTTCACCCCCAGATGCACCCACTGCCTGCCCCGGGCGGGGAGAGCAGGGGAGAAGTGGGTGCTGAAGGGAGCCGGGTACAGACAACTGTCCAGCTGCAAGCAGGGAGGTCTGGGTTCGGCCCCCTCGGCCTCAGTTTTCCCATCTGTGACGGGGTGCATAATAACCTTAACCCACAGCCTGGAGCTGAGCTCTTGGTGCCTCGAGCCAGGGGGCTAGATGGCCTCGCAAGGCCTGCTTTCCTATGCTCCTAGGCTGTGCGGGAGCTCCATTAAAAGGCAGCTCTCCTGTCTGGAGTCATTGCCGAGACCCAGCCTGGGGTACCTGGGTTAGCAGACGCAGCCCTTTGCCCCTCTGAAGCACTGTCTGCAACCCAGGCTCTGTGCAGGTCAGGGATGCGCTAGCAGGGGGTGCAAGGGCACCACGGCCGCCACTAGCTTCCTGCACACGGATGAATATACTCGCGCCTGGACTGGCACCAGGCACCCACTCCCGGGCGGATGTGCCAGGAGCCCAGAGCTCTTCTGCATCACTACGGGTTTGCACAAGCTTCTCAATGCCTGTGGCCGGCCCTTGTTCCTGCCAGGCCGTGACTCCAGGGATAATTCACAGCACCAGAGGCACCCGTGGGGCTCCACCCCGGGATGGAGGGTGACCCTGTACACGTTGCCCCAGGTTTCCAATGCATGAGGCCAAGCCAGCTGGACACAGCTTCATCCCCCGTGGCCTGGGGACCAGAGCAACCTGCCGGGAGCTCACCGCTGCCCCCAGGTCCCAGGGTCAGGGGGGCCAGCAAGAGCACCCTTGCACCCAGGGCTCTTAGCAGGTCAGACTAAATCACCTCAATCAGTCTCCAGCTGGGACACCTGCAGAGCCCCTCTGGACGGTGCTACCCGGCTGTGTGTGGCCAGAGACATGCAACACGTGGAAATAGCCTCCAGCAGAAGGGACTCGCTGCATGTGTGCACGCTCCCCCACTGCTGCTCCACAGGGAGGATGGGAGCCCTGTTCTTGCTACCAGCCCCAGGGAGAGCTCCTCTCGCTCCGGGGTTGGAAGCCGGGGTCTGTTTTGTAGAGCGACGGTGACCAGCGATTCTCAACCGGGCTGACAGGGCACTCAGGAGGGTGCCTCGAGGCATGAGGAGATAAGCAAACAAGCTCAGCCAGGCTCAGACTTGTCCCTGTCGGGAGGGTCCCCCCTGCCCCCTGCCCAGCCCCTGGGTAAGGAGGGCAGCACTGGAAGATAGCCATTAGCTTTTGAACGGGGTGCCGTGCTTCCTACAGCTCCCCGGATGGCCAAGAGCTGGCCCTTGCACACCTGATTCAGTGGGGAACCGGCAGCCCTGGAAACCAGGAGCATCCTCTTGCATTTGCTGCCTGTCCCCCCGGGCTGCGTGGAAAGGCAAGGAGCAGGCAGGTGCATGGCTAATGCGATCTGCTCTCTGTGTCCCGGCAGCGCCGCCGAAGGAGCCCGTGCTGATGTGCCGCTCCAACAACTACCCCAAGCGTTTCTACTGCAGCTGGCACCTGCCCAGCCCCACCTACATCCCCAACACCTTCAACATCTCTGTCATGTGAGTGCCCGGCCGCGGGGCCCTTGGCAGGCATCGGGTCTGGGGGGCACATCTGGAGTCGTCCCCTTCAGTCTGGGTGGGTCCCGGCTGATCCCAGGGCCGCGGCCTCCCTGCCTGCTGCTCCAGGGGAGGGGGAGGGAAGAAGGCAGCAAAGGAGCTGAGCAGCCTCTCACCCCAAAAGGAGGCTTGTAGGCTGGGGACCCAGATGGGCTCCCAGCTGTCACCCCAGGGACAGCACAGCAAGGGAGTAGGGGACCTGGGGAGGAAGATGGGGCAGGGGTCTGCATGAGGCTGCTGAGAAGTGGTGGGTTAATTAGCTCTCCAGCTAACCTGACCGAGCCATGTGTCCCCAGTCGCCCAGGTAATGCCCATTGCTTCTTGTGTTTCTGGCAGACACGGCACCAGAGAGATGGTCTGTGAGAAAGAGGCTGTGCCCAAGAACAGGTGTCACATCCGCTACCTGCAGCTCTTCTCCACGGTGAAATACAAGGTGACCTTGACCGTCACGAACGCGCTGGGCAGGAACTCCACCACCATCACCTTTGACGAGTTCGCCATAGGTAATTTCCACGGCAGGCACTTGCTGTGCTGGTTGGGGACCTGGCAGGGTGGTAGTGCCAGGAAAAGGTGCCAGCGTGGGAGCTAGGGAGTAGAGGCCCCTGGCTGTCCATGGGCAGAGCCGGTCCCCCACCCCCATGGCCTGCCAAAGCATTTCACCTTGCACAAACACAGAGCAAGGCAAGATGCAGCCCCGTGCCAGCTCTCCCCAGCCCCAACCCCTTCTGCTTGCCAGCCCTCGTGCGCCCAAGCTGCACGACTAGCAGACAAATTGAAGTGACTCCTCTCCAAAGCAGGGGCTCAGACACCTCTTGGTGGGGGGAGATGCTCGTGGGAGTCCTGCTGGGCCCATGAGGCTGGCAGCGGCTCATGTCCCTAGCAGCCATCCTGATCATGGAGAAAAAAGATCCTGCCGCAAAGGGGTGGAGGCCAGGAGGGATTCACTATCTGCACCAGATTGCATATAGGTTGGGATGCGCTCCCATAAAGCAGTGATCCTCAACCAGTGTGCTGAGGTTAGCAGTGTGAAGGGGGCTAACATGGTTCACAAGAAAAACTCAGAGATTTTAAATGGGAATCCGTCATGATAAAATCACTCTGATGTGCTGTGGGCTTGCTGAGTTCTTTACAGCATAAAAATGTCTCTATTACAATATTTCCATAGTTGAAAACAGAGTGATATCTAAGAGCTGGCATTTTCTGAGGGGTGTCTTGAGTCTATCGAGGGGTGCCTTGAATCTGCTGAGGGTGCCTTGCATCTATCAAGGGGTGCCTTGAGTCTATTCATGGTGCCTTGAGTCTATCAAGGGGTGCCTTGAGTCTATCGAGGGGTGTCTTGAATCTATTGAGGATGCCTTGAGTATATCAAGGGGTGCCTTGAGTCTATCGAGGGATGGATTGAGTCTATTAAGGGTTGCCTTAAATCTGTTGATGGTGCCTTGAGTCTATCAAGGGTGCCTTGAGTCTATAGAGGGGTGTCTTGAGTCCATCGAGCTGTGCCTTGAATCTATCTAGGGTTGCCTTGAGTCTATTGAAGGATGCCTTGAGTCTATCAAGGGTGCTTTGAGTCTATCAAGAGATTCCTTGGGTCTATCAAGGATGTGTTTAGTCTATTGATGGGTGCTGTGAGTCTATTGAGGGTGCCTTGAGTCTATCTAGGGTTTCTTTGAGTCTACTGAGGGGATGTCTTGAGTCTGTCAAGTGTGCCATGAGTCTATCGAGGGGTACCTTGAGGCTACAAAGGTGAGAACCACTGCCCTACAGCAATGAAAGATATTTAGTCATGAAGCCAGGCAAGGTAGAGGCACACCTTGTAGGCTACCCAAATCAGAGACGCAGAAGCTTTTGTGAGGAAGAGCTGACTGTATCCGATGCCGTGTGACGGATCACAAAGCGAAGTGACATGTAAACCAGTGTGGCAGGAGCTTGCTTGCCTCTGAAGCTGGGTGCTTTAGTCTTCACAACCACTGAGGTCTCGTAGGAGAGGAAACAGCCCGTATAAACACAGCAGACAAGCGAAAGCTGCTGGGATTACATAGAGTTTGCTTTGCAGTCGCCTGGGCAGGCCCCAGCCTATGGGGGGACCTGGGGTGGGGTTGTCTGAAGACTCACCATCAAGACAGTATGTACCCCAGAGAGCTCAGAGGTGTCGCGTAACCCGAAATACAAAGCCGCCGGAGAAGGAGGGGTTTTGCTGAGGTGCCAGGCAGAGACGGGAAGGACCGGCCACGCGCCTCTTGCTGCGTGATGGATCCTTCTCGTCGGTGCCGACCGAGGATAAGCATCTCGCAGAGGCCCCCGTGCTGGGCGCAGCAATAAGACCCGCAGCGGGTGCAATCTTGCAGTTCTCGAGCATCCTTTGTGCAAAGCTCTTGGCAGCCCGGAGGGAAACAACTTCACAGCGTTATCAGGCTCTCCGCTGGGCTTTGATCCTTCCCTTTCAGGTCTGGAAGAGCCAGAGCTGAGTCTAGAGGCTTTGTCAGACCCTCCTGGAGTGAGCAATTAGGGGCAAACCATCCCAGAGCAAGGGACAGGGGAAACTGTGCACTGGGTCCTGGACAAAGCCAGGACATGAGACCGGCTTTGCTTCATTTTCCATCCAGGTCCGGTGTGAGTTTGCAGGGCAGCCTCGGGGAAGGGGATATTTTTCTTACCGGAAGAAGCTAGTGCATTCTTCTAAAAAAAAAAAAAAAGAGAGAGAAAGCAAAGCCCAGAAACATGTGGAGCAGGCTCATTTAGGCTGGTTCCACAAAGTCACCAGCAATTATGGGAAGATCACAGCAAGGAACTGCTCCCCATTGAAGTGCAACCAGTGTTCAGTCCCCCTCCGGCTTGATGTAGCGTGTGCGTGTGCAAGTGCATGTGACAGCGAGATAACCGAGCAAACCGCACGCGTGATATAAGCATGTGTGACTCAAAGATATCAAGAGAGCTGTTCTTGCTCAGGACAAGGATGGCTTCAACCCCTTCGTCCTGACAGAAGAGGTTGATTCCCAGCAGCGAGAGCAGCCGTGAGCAATACAGGCCTGCAAGAGTCCCTGTGCAATATAAATTTGCACAGCGCCAAGGCCACGTGGTCCCAGTCCATGCTGTAACTGGGACGAGTTTCCCAGGAACCTGGAGGATCCTTTGAAGCCTTTGAATAAAACTTGGCTGCCTTTGCATGAGAGGCACCTCTTAAACCTCCTGCTCCTCTATGAGTTATGGGACTCAGGGTAGCAATCAACCCCTGCTGTGTTCTCCAAGGTCAGTACATTTGCTCATCAAGAAGCTCTGGACACCTGAAAAGAGTCTCCCCCCCCGCCCCCCGCCCCAGCTTGGGAATCTGACCCCAGGGCCTTGCTGGCTCGAGAGAGTCGGGAACATCTGGTGCCACTCCTCGTGCCGAGGAGGAATCCTCTCGGCCTCCTTCGAACACACAGTAGCCACCCACCCCGGATACCTGGGCTCCAGCCAGCTACCACCCAAGCTCACGGGGCAGCTAGCCAAAGGCTGAGTGCAAGCCCGTCTCAGGGCAGCTGACTTTCCAGACCCTGCACCATCTGGATTCAGGCAGGGCACAGAGATGAAACTGCTGCAGCAAGAGCTGGCCGTGCCCCGGTCGAGAGGCCGGACGCGTCAGGGATTACACAGGGACTGTCCCACAGTTGTGTGGGTCGGACTAGATCAGAGAATCAGACTATGAGGGTGGGAAGGGAGCTCACATCGAGTCCAGCCCCCTGCTCCAAGCAGGACCAGCCCCAACTGCATCATCCCAGACAAGGCTTGGTCTACCCGGAGGTCCCTTTGCAACCCCACGATTCTCTGTTTTCCTGGGCCTTTCTCCTTCGTTGGCCCTGAGCTGCAGCCAAGAAAGGTGGCGAGTGTCTAGGACAGCACGTTACCGCAGTTTGGCATCCTTCCACGGACTCATAAAATCGTAGACTCGTGGAGAAGCGGGGCTGGCAGGGAGCTGCAGAAATCACATCCAGTCCAGCCTCTGCCTGAGGCAGGATCAGCCCTGTGCAAACCAGCCCGGACACATCCATCACATCAACTGGACAGGAAACTACCGGCAACCCTGACACAGCACCAGACATCACACCCAAACCCGCCATAGGTCAAGCAGGGGGACCGCAGCCGCCGACGTCCTGCTTTTATACAAGGTAGTTCAAAGATGCTGCAGAGACCCCAGGCAGGGCCGTGCCCCGGCTGCAGAGGAAGGCAAAGCCCCCAGTCTGGGATGGAGCATGTCCGGATGCAGAGCAGCCCAGTGAAACGCTGCAGGGCATGTCTTGGATCTACCTTCTCCAACAGTGATTCCTGGGAGATCATGCCATCTTCTCCGAAACAAGACCAGGTCCTGCCTCCTCAGCGATGGGGGCAGCTCTCAGTCAAGACGTTTAAGGTACTGCCGGGAAGGGCCCTGATAATGCAGTGAAGAGCACAGCATAAGAAGAGCCGGGACAGAGCTGAATCCCTCGGAAGATGCGTCCATCCTTCTGCTCTGAAGAGCCACCCAGTCTAAGAAGCTGTGAAATTTGCCTTTCCAGGGTTTTGCAGCTGCAGGAAGATGCAGAGATGAGTGTGTTTCACGGTGGGTTTCGGAGACACTGGTGCAACTTGGCACTTGCCCTTTAGTGCGGAGGTAACCCCATCTAATCCTAACCGCGATTGCTTGTGCCGTCCGGCTGTGCCTGGTCTGCCGTGGTCACCTCCCTTCCCTGCTGGCAGTGCCACGGGGAGCAGCGTAATGTAGACAAAGTGCCTGCACCACCACCTGTAGTTGAAGTCCAAGGCAGCATTTCAAGCTTGACCTTTATAGCTTTGGTGAGTTCGAAGGGCTACTGCTGCTCTAGTCCTGGCCAGCTCCTGGTGCATTAGCACGTGTTAAACCATGCAAGCGAACACCTCTGTCCACACAACCGGGAGCCTGAGCCTAATAGACATAGCTTCAGGTGTGCACAGCTCTCATCCACAGCGGTGCAGAGGTCAGGATGGGAAAGCAGGGTAAACCCCTGCGCACTTCCCCTGTGCTCAGCTCAGCAACTACCGGCACCTCAGTGAGCCGGCCCGTGGATGTCTGCGCAGACGCCGCCTGAGCCGGTGTCTGGCAGGATCTCTGCTGGGATTAGGTGGGCGCTGAATTAGCATTAAGCCCCCTTGATGGTGCTAATTTATTTTAAAAGAAAAAAATCAAACACTTCTGGGCAAAGCCACAATCCTCTATCCCTCCTCAAGAGGTCTAAGTACCTGAGCGCTGTCTACACTAAGGCCCCCGCTGGCGTGGATCTGTTGGGCATCCTGGTCCCGGAAAATTCAGGTGGAAACACAGCCGGTGGCAAATGCAGAAGCAGGCTGAGGTTAGCGGCTCTTCCTCGGGCCAGATGCTCAGCCATGCACACGGGATGGGGTGGGGGGCGAGAAGACGGTTTTCCCAGCTCCCTGTGACCTGACTTGAACCGAATCTCAGCAGAGCGTGGAAGAGGTCTGTCACTGGTTTCCTTATTAGACCACCCAGCCATCGGGCTCATCTGAACAGAAGGACCCCCGGGAAGACCTCACCTCCCCGGGCCCAGCTTCCTCCCCCCCTCCCCGCATGCTGGATCCTCCTCCGGGAAATCCTTTCCCCGGCCGCTCGGAAGACGAACTCTAATTGAGTGGAAAATGACTGGTGCGTTCCTTTGATATCCTCGGCGGATGCCTCCCTCGCGGGCCCGCGGCAGCGGTTATTAGCAGCCAGCTGTGAGGAGCCGCTGCGGCCTTGCCGTCCTGAACGACTGGCTGGAGGATGTTTGCAAACCCGACCCAGCAGCCGTCAGGGCTCTGAGCTGCCTGCTCCCCCTCTCCTGCCTGGAAACGGTCCTTTCCATTATGCCTTCTGCAAAGGTTAATACAGGTAGAGAGAAGAGCCGGGAAGAGGGCGACGTGGAAGTGCCACATGCTGGCAACCCCAGCGCTGTTTGCCCCAGAGGGCTGGGCGTTTGGGACCAGGGGGTCTGGAAGCAGAAAGAGAAGGGGTTGGAGTGTGGACAGTTTTGCAAGTGGGGAGAGCAATGCAGAGCAGGGATGCAGACAAGGAGAGCAGGAGGTGAGGGTGGGAGCTATACCGCCGGGCGTAAGCTGACTGCTGTCAGGAGGAAACGTCGCTCCCATGCAGGCTCTTCCAGGCTCTCTTGGTCTCAAGCAAGTGGTGCTGGCTACTCTCAGAGGCCGGATACCAGGGTAGATGGACCCGGCTGTATCTGCATCCCCGCAGGACAGCCGGAGCGGAGTCCAAAGGGGAGAAATACCCATTCCCCCCTGCCCGCTGAAGACCTGAATCAGTGGCTTCACGTTGCAGCCCGTAGCGTCCGGGCAGACTTTCCAAGCCGGGCGGCACGTGTGGGGAGTCCGCGTCGACCTTGATGCTGACTTGGCCTGGAGGAGAAGGGAGGAAACCCAAGAGCAGGCCAAGCATCGTGGTAGGAAGTCCCAGGGCTTTGCCTGGAGTACGTGGGATCCAGATAACCCCAGAGCTGTTCTCTGGCAGGTCACCCAAGGCTGCTGCTTTCTGATGACTGTTTTGGGGGGCCCGTCTGCAAACGGCACGTAGCACTCAGTGGCTGTGGGACCCATCCTGAACGCCATCGGGTGCTAATTAGGCTCTTCTCATTACTGTTCTGCACTGGGGCATGGGTGGTCTGGCCTAGGGGTTACTGACCCAAAGCAGGACGTAGTCCAGGACAGTTCCCTGAGTGGCTCAGGGGGTCTAGGATCGCAACTGGATTTGGAAGCCGTAGCTCAAATCAGACAAGCGGGGCTCGGAGGCCGGCTTCGAACCAGAATTGCGAGCAGGGAACAGGAATCAGGGGATGCCAAGAGTCAGAGCCAGGAGCCAAAACAGTCAAAAGCTGCAATTTTTGCTTTTGCCAAGACAGGGAGACTGTGGGCTGCAGCAGATGGGACCTGCTGCCTGTGGCTTCTGGCAGGTGGCACTTGTTTGGGGGGGTCACTTGCCCTGATCTCTTGGCTGAGTCCAGGGTTCAGGCTGGGCTTCATTCCCATACGGCCTGGGCCATGGCTGGGATGGGAGGAAGCGGTACGCTTGCAGCACACGTTGTCCTGTGCACATACTGGCAACTCCCGGGACCTCAGCCCAGCACCTCCGAGGGAGGTTTCAAAACCCCCGACACAAGGAGCAGACAGGGGGGAAGGGGGCACCCAGCACAGCCCAGAAGCCTGGGTAAGCCCCACATCACTGCGCCTCGATCATCCCTGCCCGGTGTCTGTCCTGGCAGCCCCGCGCCTCCCTGGCGCTGGAGCAGGGCTCCCACCAGATGCCAGATGGTGTTTGCGTTCTGCAAAGCTAACGAAACGCAAACAGCCACCCCCCCACTGCCACCCCCAGATCCCACCTCAGTCCTAATGGGAGCCTTGGGCAGACTATCAAAAGGAGAGGCACTCATTAAAAATGCAGCATCCTGATGGCGCTAATTATTCTGCATATCAAAAGCGGCCGCCACTCTGTGATGCAACCTGCGGGAAGGGAAGGGAAGGGAGTTGGGCCCGTTTGGACAGGGGCGCGGGACTCCCCTAAGGTCTGGACTGGCGTATCCAGGTACCCTCCATCCTGCTGGAGCCGGGGGCACTTGCGGGTCTGGAAATTGGGCGGTGGGGGAATGGTGGCAATGCATCCTGCCCCTGCTCCCCACCGTGGCAGATTTCCAAGCCCTGGGCAGGTGGATTGTGCCCAGGCTGTTGCCACATGGCCACCAGTATTGCCCTGTTGTGGCACGAGCAGACCTGGCACCACTCGTGCAAGCCACAGGGCATAAAGTTGGGGCACCGCTGCCCTGGCAGGTCAGTCCTGTTTGAACTGCTTAGCTTAAGGTCCAAGATCTGCCTGGGCATAGCAGGCGCAGGGAAGGCATGCCCCTTTCCAGAGCCATCGAGGCAGCGATGCCGCCTTGCATCCAGCCAGCACTGACCCTTCCACGGGGCAGAGACAGGACTAAATGTGCCATCCCTCCCAACCCTGTTGGCTGCAAAACCTCGGGTTTTTTTCCTGAGTGGCTTTCTGTTCAGCAGCTGACCGTGGCTGGCTGCTGCATTTCTGAGTTATGGCTGAGGGGCAGGCTGGGATGAGAGGGAGCAAGCTGAGCTGAAGTTTGCCTGAACAGAGCAGAAGCTTTCTGGCAGGGTGCGGGGGGAAGGATATTCGCACCATGCAGCAAGCTGGAAATGAGAGCATTTACTCAGAGGGACATTTACTTGGCCTGTATAGTTTCCAGTGCTTCCTTTAGTGCTTCGGAGACTATCGAGCCAGTAACAATGGGCCTTGCTCTGTTTATAGGGGTAATTTATTTGCTACATTCTGCCTTTCTTTCTGCCTGGGAATTATCAGCAAACGGGCTTGGATTTGTGCTGAATGCCTCGGAAAAGTATTTGAAAGGGTCGATATGAACCGACCAGGCCACTGCCTCTGCACCATTTGCAAGCTAATGGAGGCTTTTATGGCTTCAGCTGTTCCTCAGCAGTATTCGGGGCTTGCAAGGAGTTCCCAAAGTCACCTGGAACGGCTGCTGCTCCGTGGCTGGAGAGGAGAGATGGGGAAGAGATTTCAATACGACTGCCCAAGGTTTACGTGACTTGGTTTTTTTGCCAAGGAATGCACCAGCATGAGCTGTCCCAAGGCTTCTTGCAAAGAAACCTGCCATTCAGACACATTTCTGCTGGAAAAGGATGAAAGCCAGGGGCGAATTCCCTCCCTGTGGGGCCCCGATAGATGGGAGAACGAAGCCTCGTGAATGCTTCCTGGTGGCAGGACTGATGTGAGCCGTGTTTCCTATCCGCTGAGCCTCTGCTTACTCTTGAGGACCGGCCTCCAGTATTACCGCCATCGCTTCCCAGAGACCTCGCGGAGATGAGAGCTGTGTGCGTCCAGACTGAGAGAGGGACCCCGAAATAGGCCATGTGCACAGAGAGAGGGAAAGAGAGGGGAACATATAATCACAGACAGTGAGGGTGGAAGGGACCTCGGGAGGGCACATCTAGTCCAGCCCCCCGCTCCAAGCAGGACCAGCCCAACCACATCATCCCAGCCAAGGCTTTGTCGAGATGGGACCTCAAAACCTCCAAGGATGGAGACTGCACCACCGCTCTGGGGAGCCTGCTCCAGTGCTTCACCACCCTCCTCATGACAATTTTTTTCCTAACATCCAACCTCAACCTCCCTTGCTGCAACTTGAGCCCATTGCTCCTTGTCCTGTCAAGATGAAATGACTTCTCCATGGTCATGGCTCGCTGAAGCCTTGTCTGGGATGATGGAGTTGGGGCTGGTCCTGCTTTGAGCCAGGGGTTGGACTAGATGTGACCTCCTGAGCTCCCTTCAGCCCTCATTTTCTATGAAATTGCTTTTGCTCTGTTGCACTTGAGGGTGGTAAGAGTCGATGGATCCACAGTGCTTCCTCCTCAAGGCTGATGGTGCTGGATATTTTAGCCCATTGGTAATACTGACAGCGTTAAAGCGATGTGGCAGCCGCGACGCTCCAGGAATTATGTGAGAGGCAAAGCAAATGACCTCCGGAGGTCCCTTCCAACCCTAATTTTCTGTGCTTCTGTGATTGTGTGCAGGAAGCGTGTAGCAGAGCTGGAAGCTGAATGCAAGTAGCTCCAATGCCTTCTCGCCACAAGCCTCCTCTCTGCGAACATGGTCATCTTGGTGGTCAAAGCAGTGCAAATGCCGGTCGTTTCCATGTGTTGCAGCCCCAAAAGGAAACCACTGGTTTCTATGTCAGTGCTTGCATTGCTTCTCCACACTCCAGCCTCAAGCGGCGGATGGGAGGTTCCCATATAAACCAAGCAAAGGCCTGGTGAGGATCACAGACCCCGCTATTGAATTGCTGCATCTTCGCCTGGTTGCTTGAAGCTTGTCTTCGCTGCAGCGTTATCTTGAGCTGGGACCTGAGCTTGACCTCTCCCCAGCTCCTGTCCACATGCAAAAATCTCGAGCTAGAGGATGAGTGGGTGCTTTCAGCTCCAGCCAGCTGGCTGTCAGGGGCCCTGGGCTGCAGCGCGGATGTTGCTGATGCTCAAATTAACAAGGCAGCAGCTGGAACAGCAGCAGGTAATCCAATCAGGTCGCTAATCCCATCACTGCTAATCCAATCGCTGAGCTAATCCAATCACTCTGTGCAGCCCTGGTGGGATCTGGAGGGAGGGTCCCTGCCCTAGGCAAGAGCGTGTGGAGCAGCCAACTATTGGGATGGGAACAGGACCTTAAAACTAGCCGGCCCCTTTGGAGATTTCATGGGGACTGTGCAGTGCACGAGACCCAGGGGGGACAACCCAACCTCCAGCCCACCATTGTCAGAGGACACGAAGCCATGCAATAGAAACGTCCTATAAGAGACAATTCCCAATGGATTGCATGCTCTGATTTTAAAAGGTCTTAATCACAGGGAGATAATTCGACAGCTAGCAGACTGCTGGGGCCAACAGTCATCCTCGAGTTTTCCCTTTCTTAGTGCATGTCGTCACGGGGGAGCTCTGCCTGTTATGAACCCCGGTAATTATACCAGCATACCCTCCACCCCGTGCGCACTCTTATTTTGTTAGAAAAGTGGCACTCGCTCAGACTAACTTAAACTCACCTTGTGCACCATAAACTAAACCCAGCCCAGCCTGCAAGAGCGTGCATGCAGCAGTGACACCAGGTTAACAGCCTCAGTGTGAGCTTTACCCAGTGCAACGCCCTGTGCAGGCAAGCGCAGATAGTGAGTTGTGTGGCCCCATGGAAGAAGGGCTCCTGTGGCCTTAAAACCTCCAACTCGGGGTAGAGAAGGTGGCTGGAACAGCCCTTGCTTTCCCTGCCATGTCTTACTAAAGTCTCAGTGATTTGGAGGGGAAATAACTAACAGCTCCAGGGCTGAGAGCACCAATTACACGAGAGCCGCTGAGGATGCTTTTGCCGCGACAAGGCGCAGAGATTTCCATGGGCTGGGAGCTGCAGCTGCTTTTTGCAGCTGGGAGATCCCCTCCGAGAAGCCTCCGCTGTCCCTGCGACCTTCTCCCCACCTCCATTTTGCACGAGACGATGCCTCAGTGCAAGCGGCCGGTCCATATGTGAGGGGCTCGTGACCAAGTCTCTGACAACATGGATGGATGTGTTCCACCCGGCGTTGCTGCTCATATGTGTGCTAGCGCCGGGGCTCTCGCTCCACCCACTGAGAGCCAAGTTCATCCCTGGTGCAGCCTTATTGAAGTCATGGGGCCACGTTCGAGGGCTCGCGCATGCATCCCTCTGTCCACCTCTGTTTTAACCCCAGGATCTGAGCTTCTCCCCAGAGCAGCTGCAAAGCAGAGTGACTCCGGAGTTACAAAGGCGAGTAGGGCTTGTCTGCAGGGGTTACACCCACAGCAAGCTTGGCCCTGAGTGTTTTGGGCAGTAAAGGAGAAACACCTGCACGGGGCCTGGATTGAAGCTGGAGCGTTTGAAAGCTTCCCCCCGTCATAATATCTCACATTCACCCAGTCCAGCATCTTTCATCCCAGGGCTCCTCGCAGGCCTGATGTTAAGCTGGATTTGGGAATCATCTGCATTTGTTCAGATCAACAGGCTTTTTGTTTTGCAAACCAAATCCGCGAAGTCCGCAGAGCCAGCGCTGGATTTATGCTTTGCCGTATGTGTTTGGACTCAAAGGCCCTTTTAATGGAAGCCGAAGTCCACCCCGAGCCCTGGGTTTCAAAGTGAGCGGAGGAATTACACCAGCCATCTGGAGTAGCTCAGAGCTGCACAGACCCGACAAATCCTCCCCCTGCCATTTGCTGATAAAAGGCAAAGCCCCCAGAGGGAAAATCGTGCCGGGCTGGACCGGGCCTCCTGGCTGGATTGCTACCAAAGGGGGTGGCTGTGCCTGGAAAGTGACCCTGGAAAGCGGCTGCATTTGCACACGATGCCCCAGGGGATAAAGCTGGGGGAGGAAAGCCATGCTGGCCGGAGAAGGAAAGCCCCCGCATCGTGCCCACCTGGGTATCGGGTGGCATGCTCCATGAATGCTGTGAAACCCTATCTCAACCCCATATGAGGCCAGCCCTGAGCAGAGAGACGGGGAAGGGGGTGGTGGCCGGGCTGGGAACCGCCTGTGGTGCACGTGCCTGTCTTCACGGACACCTTGTCTTCTCCTTTCCTGCAAAGCCACGAGTGCGAGACAGCCGGTGTGGTGCTTTTCTTCTTGAGCTGAGGGGATCCGTGGCACTTCAGCAGGACTCTGCGAGCATCTCTGCTTTGCCAACTGTGCCAGGCCCGTGCCCTGCATCTCCTTGTCTCACACCACCCCTACCTACCCCTTCAAGCTTGGCGCCACCACTATTGCCGTATCCCAGGATTAATGCCAAAGAAGTTGCACCAGCAGCATCTCCCTCTCTATTGTGCAATTGCAGGTTTTGAGGCCTTGGAGGAGAAGGCAGTGAGGTTGGGTATTATTTAATTCCTGCATGCCAGTCCTGGAACAGAGGCGGTCACGAATGGCACATAGGCTGCCCCCTCTTTCAGGAATCTCAGCCCCAGCAAGTCTGCTGCCAGCAGCAAATGCCCTTCCTGCTGGCCACAGATCCCTGGAAGAGAAACCACATTGCAAACCTGGATGTCTGCCTTCCCAGCAAGTCCCTTGAAAGTCCTGTCATCCCTCAGCTTCGTCTTCAGTCACACCCATGAGGTTTCTTGCTCTCTGATGCTGGGCTGTCTGGGAAACAGAGCAGTATTGAGGGAGAAGCCGGCGCTGTTCAAAGGCAGCTCAGAGCTGAGCTCCAGCATGGAGGGAGCCTCCTACCCCTGCCCGAATCCCCTCTCTGCCTCTCTCTCTACCTGCCTTTGCTTGCACAGAGCCGGGAAGCCTCTCTCCTTTGCTTGCTTGCAGGGACCTCCATGGGCTTTGAGACCAGAGAATTGCACACACATGGCTGTTTTCCTGCACCGCGAGGCCATCCTCCTCCGGACGGGCCGTGCCTATTGGCAAGGCTGCGCTGCGATCGGCAGATGCCAAGATCCTGCTTCCAAATGAGCCGTCCGGCCTCTGAGCCTGGGGGCTGACAGCAAAACCCGAAGGGAGGGCCCAAGCTGGCGTGCAGACAGCAGCGCACATCTGCTCAGGACAGCCGCGCTGCGCTGCCTGGTTGTCTTCACCTGCCAGGTTCCCGGCGCATCTGGCTTGGCAGCCCCCCAGCCCAGCGTTCGCGCGAACACCCGGACCAAACACATGGCGAGTTGCCGGCTTCTCCTCCCGGCCGCGCTTCTCCCTTGTTCAATAATTAACGCCCCACTCACTCCCGCCGATCCCTTCTGCACATGAAACAGCAGCCGGGGCATGATAACGCTCTAGCCCCAGCCTTGGCCTTTTGAGGACCTGATTAGAAGATGCACAGTCCTCAGAGAGAGCCGTCCCCGCACCCCATCACCTTGCACAAGGAGCGAGGACTCACCCTGCTAGCAATCCTGATGAAGGGCCACCGCCGGTTGTTATCGATGCTTCGGTACAGTGACAGCCCCAAAGCATGCTGCGCGCAGAAGCTGGTTCATCCTCACCTCAGCTGCTTGCAAAGGAGAGGGGCAATTTATTCCTGCACCCTCAAATTAAAGCTGGAAAGGGAGATGCAGGGGAGGTGAGGAAAGGAGAGACGATGCTGTTGCCCTGGGAAGGGGAACTGTTAACCACCAGCCTTGAAGCCCGTTCGGAAGTGCTTTATTCCTATTGACTTAGTTTTTACTTGGGCCAAGCACCTGCTGAGGTCAGGTCTTGTCAATGCACTAGGGAAGCTTTGGCCCCCATGACCCAAGTCTGGACTGAAACATGGGCACGATGATTTCCTCCATGCCCAGATGTCAGCTGGGCTGGTTGTTTGCAGCCAGAGAAGGGCTGAGATCCACCCCCGGCATTGCACCTCAAACACCAAACAGCCGAGACGTGCGTGTGCCCGGACAGACCCCAGATGGCTTTGAACTGCAGCACAGAATCGAAAGGAGGCCTGTCTCCACCTGCCCAGCTCGCTCTGTGCTCAGATTTGAAGTCTCTCTGTCTCTTTTCACCGTAGTATCTGGTGGACTTCTAATCAGTTCAGGAAAAAGCATCAGCTATTCCGTGTCTTTGCTCCAGGCCTCATAAAACAGATGGTAATACACCCACAAAGGGCAGGGGGGATGCTAGCAGCTCTCCTGATGTGCTGCAGAATTCGCCCGTGTTTTCTGAGAGGCAAAACCTACCGGGGAGGCTGGTTTCTGTTGGGCAGGGCTGCAAGGTGCTGGCTCTGTCCACGCTAGACCTGAGGCAGTGCAAAAGCACTGGGCAATGGCCAGGTTTTGCAATGACCTTTCTGTCTTGTTCCAGTAAAGCCCGACCCTCCAGAGAACGTGGTGGCCAAGCCAGTGCCCTACAGCCCGCGGCGGCTGGAGGTGAGGTGGAATAACCCATCCTCGTGGCCTGATCCAGAGTCCTTCCCGCTCAAGTTCTTCCTGCGGTATCGGCCCCTCATCCTCGACCAGTGGCAGCACGTGAGTGATGTCTCAGTTCCCTTCCCTCGGGTGGCCGGAGGGTGCTGGTATCGGGGAGGTCTGGTCCATCGGTCCTGCCTGACCTGCCGTGAAGCCGGCAGAGCTGGGGCTGTCATGAATGACCTACAAAGGAACTGTTCATTAGTGGCAGAGTAACGTTCGTTAAGGCCAGAGTAAAATTCATTGCTGCCAAAGTGATATCCCTGTCTGGTAACCCACCTGCGCAGACACAGGCGTTTGATTGCTGCCTTTATGCCCGGTGGAGCGAACTGACATGAAAGCGCCGTCCCTCTCTCCCTCCACGTCGCATCCGACGTCCTCACTCGCTGCATTTTGACACGGGGCCCAAGCTCTCTTCTCCGGGCATATATTCCCCATAAAACCTGCCGACGAGATGTAAATGGCACGGGGGGTATAAATGGAACCGCATCTCAACGGGCTTCACCGCGACGCCTTTCGAGCCGGCAAGCGCAGCCCCGTGGCTGTGGCTTGCGCTGTAGTCGGGAACATGGTCCTTGCCGTCACGGGGTCGTCGTTTACTTTATACTTTTGCTTTGTTTCGAAAGAGAAAAAGGTGTCAGTGATGTTCTTGGCAGTGCTGAGGGGCTTTGCTAGCTGTGAGGGACATAAAGCATGGGCCTTCTTCCATGCTGTGAGAGGTGAATTTTAGTTTTTCTGGCCCATTCAGCCCCCATCTTTGCCGGTGCTGGCTATCAGAAGGCCACTTACAGCGACTCGAGTGATGCTCTGCGATGCGGACATTCGGCCCGTGGGAAGTAGGCCGAGTGGATTCGTGCAGAGCTCACGGTTCTCTAATGTTCTTGCCCGTTCATTTGGTTTCAAATGGAAAATTTCAGTTTGTCGTGTCAAAAACAGAGCACGTGTTGGCTTCTGATTGGAGAGGGGGATTTTTTTCTGCTTTCTTTCTTTGCCTTTTATTTTTTCCAGTGGAAACCAGGGAGGAATGGGAAGTGGGAGGGGATCCAGCAAATGAAACCCAGAAATTGAAACCGATTTTTATTTTTGCCTTTGCTTTTGAAAATGCTTTCATAGAAACAAAGATAAAAATTGCCTCTTGGCTGCAACACTGCCCTGTGCTCTCAAGAAATTGGGGTCTGTGCACATGTAGCAAACCAGCTTTGCTTTGCTTTCCAAAACCCCTTTTTGGGGGAAAACATTAATGGGTTTTAGCCACCTCTGTCCTGTGGGTTCATGTGGGGAATTGCCTAAGTGACAAGCTCATCTTTCATCAGCACTAGTTTGGGATGGGATGGGATGGATGTGCTGCCCGGGGGCACTTGTACACTCCACGGCATTTAATCCTAATTAACTTAAAGATGATTAAAGAAGAGTCCAGCTGGCTACTAGGCCCCAACTCTGTCTGTCTTGTCTCTATGGACAAGTAGCCCTCACTGAGTCCAGGTGTTTGGGTGCTTGCGCCCTATGCACCCAAAGTAAAGGAGAGTGAGCAGTTTTGCAGCCTTCTGGAGTCTGTTCAATGCAGTCCCTAGATTTGGGCAATGCATGGAGAGAAGGAGGGTGCTTCAGGGGCTGAGGCATTTTCTGGGACTTAGGAGACCTGCGTGTGAGGCTTCTTCTGTGGCCTTCTTGGGCTGGACACTTATTTTCCCTGTCCCTCAGCTCCCCAGCCGTACACAGCTGGATGTGTGCTGCAAGGAGGGTGCATGGAAGGTGTGGAGTTGCTGAGATACTGTCCCATGAAAGAGCTACGGTTATTTAGCCTGGAGAAGAGAAGACTGAGGGGAGATGTGGTCACCATCTGCAAATCCCTTGAGGGCGATGACAGGAGGACGGCGATGGGCTTTTCTCTGTGGCTGCAGGGGACAGGACTAGGAGCAATGACCTCAAGCTGCAGCACAGGGAATTTAGGTTAGAGATTAGGAGGAACTCTTGATTCTGAGGGTGTCCAAGCCTTGAAACAAGCACCTAGAGCAGCTGTGGACTCTCCATCCATGGACATTTTCAGATGCAGGCTGGACAGACCCGTGCCTGGGATGCTTTGGTCAGGGCTGATCCTGCCTTGAGCAGGGGGCTGGATCAGATATGCCCTTGTGAGGTCCCTTCTGGCCCAACTTTCCTAAGAGTCCTACTGGCAATGTATTCACACCTCAAAGAAACTTCTCCATACAGAGGATGGGAACTTGCTATGCCACAACCCCACATAGCTTGGAGTCCTGGACACTATCCTAAGGGGTGGGAAGAGGTGGGTTTAAACCCACTCTACCTCTCCAGCAGAGTAAGGCATTGACTTTGGGTGCCCCACATGGGCCTAAATCATTGGGGGAAAGCTTTTGTTGCTACCACTGCAACTGCTTGTCATTTTTTGGGCTTTCAGTGTGAGCACCTGAAAATCCAGAGTCCAGGGTCGAATGCCATGTCCTGTGCAGCCCAAAATGACATGTTTCTGCTTTGCACTTTGGCAAGGGAAAAACAGGGATAAAATGGTCTCAGCTTGATCCCACCTGAATTTTCTTTTTTCAACTTTATTGTGGTTTGCTGCCAAATGCAAAACCGTGGGATTCAGACAGCCCTGGAGGCAGCATCGTTGCATCCTGGAGTGGATTCTGCATGGCGCGTTGCCATTACGGGAGCATGATGCCACTTGGAGGGGCTTGGCATTGCTTTTTGAAACCCCGGGTCTTCGGATCGTAGGACAGGGGGAATGTCAAGCTGGAAGGAACCTGACGAGGTCATGTCTAGTCCTGGCAGGATCATTCCTGACCAAACCATCCCATCTGTATGTCTCTCCAACCTACTTCTGAATGTTTCCAAGCATGGAGGTGCTGATCCAGACCCACCGCATTGTGGGCACGTTCTCTCCATCACATAAGTGGCCTGGCAAGTCCCGGCTTCCTAAAGAGGCTGCTTCTCCCATGTCATGTGGCGTGGGGCAGGCTGGATGTAGTGCATGTGTGTGGCACCATTGCACGCTGCCCCCCTTCCACACCCAGCAGTCACTAGCTCTCTGGGCATCAGTACAGGGGCAGCTGGTGAGGTGATGTCTTTCTTAGGCACTGCTTGCTCATATAAAGTGACTCTCCTGGTCGCTGGCATCAGTGGGATCGTGAAACGGGGTGCTTGGGAGTCATATGCTTGATGGCTGGCAGCCCAGATCTGCAGGATAAGGCGCAGCAGGCTGGGGACTGGGCTGTGTGCAGAGCCAAGGGGATGGCAGACAGTCTGGTTTGTGCATCACTTGCAGTTATTCAGCAGGGAAATTATTTGCGGTCACTAATGCAATCCTTGCTTTCAGGGCAGGCAGAGATAGAGCCGCAGACCCCTTTCCCCATCCACACAGGCTGGGTGCTGTGTTATGGGGGTTGTTTCAGGACCAGGCTGGAGCCATTGGGACAGCTTTGCTGCCAAATGCATTTGTCCCTGAAGTCTCCCTCCCAGAGTGGCAGAGGCCCGGCTGGGCTCCACATCCTTGCCCCTCTTCAGGCTGTGATGAGCTCATCCCCATTAACTGCTGTCTAATGCTGGATGTTTTATTGCCCTTAAAGCATCCTTAGCCACTGAATGATTGAGGTAGAGGCCTTTCCTTGTGCTCAATCTGCATGCCGTCATGGGGGGTGGGGGGGGTTCATTGTCAAAGGTGCAGCATGGAAATGGTTAACGATCCCTGTTTGCTGCCACCACGGTGCCCTGCAAAAGCCTCTGCCCAGAACATGCCCTTGCCTGACTTTCTGGCAGGAGACTTCCCCGCTGCCATAGCCTGGTCTAAGGGGTGCTCGGGATGCATAAGTGGCCTGGCAAGTCCCAGCTTCCTGAAGAGGCTGCTTCGGCCACGCCACGTGGCATGGGGCAGGCCGGACGCGATGCACTTATGTGGCACCATTGCATGCTGCCCTCTTCATTGCCCGGCACGCAAATGCCATTGCTCAGAAGCAATCTGGGCATCAGTACAGGGGCGGCTGGAGACCCAGCATAGGGTCCTAGAGCCAAAGGGAGCTGCAGAGGTCACATCTAGTCCAGCCCCTGCCTGAGGCAGGATCAGCTCTATCCGAAGCAGCCCAGACACATCCAAGATCTAAAGTCTTTGCAAAATGACTCTCAACACTGACAAAGCACCAGGCATCACCCCCAACCCTGCCCAGGTAAAGCAGGGGGACCACGGCTGCCAATGTCCTGCTGCTGCAAAGGGAGTTCATATACTCTCAAGAGACCCCAGGCAGGGCCATGCCCCTGCTGCAGAGAAAGACAAAAGCCCCAGTCTGGACCAGTCTGACCAGGGAGGAAGATCCCGTCCCGCCCCAGTGCAGTGTTGATCTGACCCTGAGCACGGGGGCAAGACCCGCTAGCCAGGACCTCGCAGGTCGGTGCCAGCAGGAGCATTGGCACAGCCCAGTCCCCATCCCCAGCCTGGGCTGCAGCACCCAGCGCCTCTGTGGGAGGCTTCAAACCCCCCCGACACATGGCTCAGAAAGGGGAGAAGGGGGCAACCAGCCTGGGAAACCCCCATTGCAGAGCACCGACATCGCTGCACCCACATCATCCTGCCCAACCTCTCCTTGACCCCTCCAGTGATGGAGTCCCCCCTTCCCTGGGTGCCTATTCCCCTGCGTCCTTGCTGTGACAGGGAAGAAGTGTTTCCTGAGATCCAACCTCAACTAAGCAACACCACTGCCATGCCCCAGCCGTCCCTCCACCCCCATTATCTTTCCCCACGTCTCCTTCCCCGCTTCTCAGCAGCCAGCCAAGCAGAATGAGCGCTGGTAGGATCAGGTGCACGGCGAGCTGTGGAGGGCAGGGGCATCTCACTCAATCACCGCCGGCGCTCAGGAGTCGAGTCACACCAGGTCTCGGCACTGGGGGTGAGACGAGGCCATCGGCCGCAGTGCTGGACATGGGGTCTCCTCAGGGTCTCAGAGAGCAATTAGGATGATGCCCACCCCGGGAGCCCCACAAAGGGTCCTCATCCCTGGCCGTGCCCCAGGCAGCTGAGACCTAGGCTCCATTCTTCTCTGGCAACTGCCTTCAGGCAGGACCTGGTGGTCTCTGCTGCACCTCTGCCAAAGTGTGTGCTCGCACGCGTGCATGCCAGGATCCGGGCCACGCCGTGGCACCTCAGAGGGAGCTGGATGCGGCTCTTTCCCATCGGGCAAAGCCAGCAGAGCTGGGCTGCCAGCTGCCAGCCTCTCCCTTCACCGCGCCCTGCATGGCTCATCCCCGGAGCAGGCGAGGCTCCTCCCTTGCTGGAAGAGAAGCCGGCACGCTCGGGTGCCAGGACAGCGTGATGGGATATTTGTAGCCTAAACAGGTTTTTTATCCTAGGCTTTTGGCAGAATCTCACGTTCTGTCTCCTAAATAGAAAACATTAAATATTTAGGGCGTCCTTTCTTTTCCTCCTGCTTTTAAGTTGGTAATTCAAGCCAGATTAGCATGGTTTCCTCTTCTGGTTTATGGCCCCGGCCTGGCCCCAAGTGAGCGCTTCTAATGCGCTCAGATGTTCTTCTAATGGATTACCTAGGCTGGAACTGGATACTCTTTCCTAATGGATCGCTAATAGCCTGTTTCTGGTTTTACAGGCTCCTCCAGCTAACTCACAACAGCAGCAGCGCTCCCCACGCTCACACATCCCATCTCCCGGCAAGCACACATGGAGGCGATCACACGTCTCTGCAGACATGCACACACACAGGTATACGGTTGGCTTGCCACCACACGCTTGTGCAAGAGAGCAGGCCCCCCCTGCCACTGCACGTGTCCGCCTCTTGACCACACTGAAGGACTGGGTATGTTTCTATGCCATGCCCAGGGACGGGGCATGGTGGCTACGTTACAGCCATGCACCCTCGGTGAGAGTCCGCGTCCCTGGGATGTAGAGACGCTGGCCGGTCCCCGCGGGCATGAAGCAGAGGCAGGCCCTGCAGTGCAGCTATTGAACCTATATTAGCCAGTTGCCTCTCTGCTATGGCAGCATTAGGGCATTATCCCTGCCCTCAGTCCTCTCACTTTTGCCTTGAAGGGAGGTCCTGGGGTTTTGCATCTTGCAGGTGGGTGTGAGTTTGAGGGTCCCCCGGGTCACTGGTTGCTCAGGGCACTGGACTCACTCGCCCCAAAGTGCCTTCCAGTCCCTCCTGTGATGTTGTTCACGTGCTTTGAGTGCCCAGCTGGATCAGACCCTTAGACAGGGCACCATGTCACTGTCCAGGACCTTACTATAGTGTCCAGAAGCCCCTTCCCCTGCAGCTCAAGTCAATGGGGAAGCCTTACAGCGGATACCCAAGCACTTTGGGTGCAGCTTGGTAGAGAGCCGTGGCACATGAGCCTGCACACGTCCATGCACACATGCATGCACAAACACACACGTCAGTGAGGTACAAGGAGATACCCCTTCTTAAGCCGCATCTGGCCCAGACACTATTGCTGCAGAGAGGTGCCTTTCCCCAAGGGCTGTTGGAAGGGGACTGAGTCACTCATTGGTGTCACACGGCAAGCCAGGACCTGCAATCTGGAGTTGGATGGAAAAGGCCCCGAAAATGTGACAACCAATCCTTCAGGGAAGGAGGAGACACCATTTGCCCTCTGGCTTTGGAGGGGCACCGGCTCAAGCTTTCCCCCGTAGCCTGGAGAGCTGGAAAGATTCCTCCTTGTAAATGGGAAGCGGAGACCCTCAGCTCCTCGCATGGCCCTCCAAAAACCACTGACGGTGACAGGGCTTGCTCTGTACCCGCAACAGCTGGCTGCACCAGGGCTGGGTCCCCAGCTCCCCGTAGCAGGGAGGGAGCAGGCTGCCAGGGCCCGTCTTGGCCCTGCCACTCACCAGAGTCAGGGGACGATGCTGAGGGTATTGCACACTGGTCTTCAGCCTTCTTGGACCACCCCCATCACATCTGCAAACTGAGCAGCACCCCCTTTCAAGTGCATGAGAAATCGGCCCGATTCACCCATCCCCGCCTAGCTCTCGGACAGCCAGTCCGACCCCACAGTCAGGACCGTGCATGCCGACAAGGGGGCAGCGGGTTGTCAAATGCAGTCACACAAGTCGCTGTCTGAACTGGGTCTTTCTCTGAGCTGGGGAGGGCGACAGGGATCAGCTCTTAGTCCGTCCTGTTGGCTGTCACTCTTTTTTCCCATTGCAATCAGTCTGTGCTGCAACCGTAGCGGTTGCAAAGCGACTCCCATCCCTCCACCCTCCCAGCGTGAGCCTAGCCAAGGTTGCCTGGGTGTGTTGGCACATAGCTCTGGAGAGCCCCTTGAGCATCAGCAAAAAAAGATAAGCCCAGCAGCAGGCCTCTATGACAGCAGCATCCTCCCGCTGCTGGAGACAGGCCCCTGACACAAGTGATAAGCGCTTAAGTGGAAAAGGTGCTAAAGAGGGGACATGAGAGCAGTCTTCAAATACCTGAACAGCTGCCAGAAAGAAGCAGGAAAGCAGCTTTTATCTCTCGCTGCAAAGAGCTGAATGGAGCAGTGGCTGGAAGCTGCTGCAAAGCCAGTGTAGGTTTGGGTATCAGGAAACACTTCTTCACCGTCAGAGCAGAGAGGCAGCAGGATAGATGCCAGGGAGGGGGGGCTCTCCATCACTGGAGGTGTCAAGGAGAGGGTGGACAGACACTGGGGGGCGTGATCTAGGGGCAGCCATGCCTGTGCTCTGCTATGGGGGTTTCCCAGGTTTCTGGCCTGTGCTGGTGCCCCATCTCCCTCTTTCTGCTCCATGTGTTGGGGGGTTTGAAGCCTCCCCCAGGGGCGCTGGGTGCTGCAGCCCAGGCTGGGGATGGGGCTGGGCTGGGCCAATGCGCCTGCTGGGTCCTGGCTGGAGGGTCTTGTTGGTCAGACCAACACTGCACTGGGGGCAGGAAGGGATTTCCCCCCTGGTCAGACTGGTCTGGACTGGGGGTTTTTGCCTTCCTCTGCAGCGGGGGCACGGCGTCCGCCTGGGGTCTTTGAAGCATCTGTGAACCCCTTTGCAGCAGCTGGATGTTGGCTGCCGCAGTCCCCCTGCTTTCCCTGGGGCAGGGTCGGGGGTGACACTTGGGGCTGTGGCCAGGCTCTCTGTCATTTTTTACGAAGAATCTGGGCCACAGACGTGTCCAGGCTGGTTTGCACAGGGCTGATCCTGCCTCAGGCAGGGATCTCTGCAGCAACCTGCCAGCCCCACTGCTCTGAGATGTCTGTAATGTCTATACTAAACCTCCTTTCACTCAGAGGGTGAAACAGGACTTGCAGCAGGGTCCGATGCACTTGGCATAGAGCAGGACTGAGAACCAGGACCAGGGGGAAGAATCTCACCCAGGGCTGATGCCACGGGAGGGGCAGCTTACAGTGGCTGGCATTGGCATACATGTTGGGGACACTAAAGGGCAATCACCGCTGGCTGCAGACATAAGGATACATGTTGAAGGTGGCTGAAGGTTAATGGCCGCTGCTGGCACTGGGATACTTGTTGGGAGCACTGGGGGGCATGGAGCTGCATACTGGGATTGCTGGGATGCCTGGTATAAGGACGGGGGGCAGTCCCTAGGGCGAGCATACAGGCTGCTCACTGAGGCTGGTAGGCAGTGATGGCTGGTCCTGGCTTAGGTATAGCCCTCGAGATACACGCCATCCCTCACTCACCGCACCCAAATCTTTCGACCTTTGATTCCCAGCCTTGTCGTTCCAACACGGAGCAAAGCATGTTCACCCAGGCCCAGGACGTGTCAGCAAGCGATGGGGGAGCTGGGCCTGGGGGGGTTAAGATCAGAGCATCTCCATTTGCCACAGCCATCTCCAGGTTGGATCAGGCCTGAGCAACACACGCACACGCACAGACACGCTCCTGATTGCATGAGCATGCACCGGTGTGCATGCCTGAAGTCACGTGTCCCTGCCCGGACCGCCATGCCTGCATACCTGCTCCCATGCATGACCACACATGTGCTGGAACACTGACTGGCATGTGCACGCACACAGTCAAGTGCTCCCCTCCCTTCTGTGCTGCTTGCAAAACTAGCCTCCCCCATTGCTTAAGGCCACACCTGGCTTTATTTGGGGGCAGACAGCGGCGGCTGGATCACATGAGAGAAATTGCCCCCTTTTTGCGGGGTTTGCTTGCTAGAAGAACCTGGCTGTCTGCCCTCCTGGCTCCACCAGGGTACATTCAAGGGATGCTTGGTGCAGGCTGCCGGGGTCTGCGTGTTTCGGATGGCCGACACTAGCAAACCGCCTCCCAGATTGTGGAGGTGATGCAGAAAGAACCGCTCAGATTCGTGTTTGGTGGTGAAAGCTCAG
>NW_017729024.1:165310599-165314067 GCF_001723915.1 Gavialis gangeticus | reverse complement strand
TAACAGAACAGATGTTCAGTGCACATAAACCAGTTTGAAAATGGCTGGAACCAGTTTGAGATAAACCTGGTTGAATGTAGTATCAGACTTAACTGAAAATCAGCCTATTTAAATTTGCTGATGATACCAAGATTGTGGAGGTGATGCAGAAAGAACCGCTCAGATTCGTGTTTGGTGGTGAAAGCTCAGGAGTTTATTGCCACTTGGATGAGTGGATGAGGCAGAGTCAGTCGTGTCCAAAATAGCCCAGACAAACCATCATCTCAACTCTGCATATGACTACCCTCAACCCTGACACAACACCAGACTCACACCCAAACCTGCTGCAGGGAAAGCAGGGGGACCGCGGCAGCCAGCAACGTAAAAGGTTGTTAACATACACTCAAAAGATCCCAGGCAGAGGCCGTGTCCCCGCTGCAGGGGAAGGCAAACCCCCTGGTCTGGACCAATGTGAGTGGGGGGACAATCCCTTCCTACCCCCAAAGCAGCATCAATCTGACCCTGAGTGCAGGGGCAAGACCCTCCAGCCAGGGCCCTGCAGGGTTGGTGCCAACAGGAGCATTGGCCCAGCCCAACCCCATCCCCAGCCTGGGCTGCAGCAGCCTCTAAAACCCCCGACACATGGAGCTGAAAAGGCAGGGAGGGAGCGACCAGCACAGCCCAGAAACCTGGAAAAACCCCATAGCAGAGCATGGGCATCGCTGCACCTAGATCATCCCTGCCCGGGGCTGCCCAGCTTCTCCTTGACACCCCCAGTGAAGGTGGTGACTAGGCCTCCCCTGATCCAGGTTCAATGTGATGACATTCAAAACAATCTTGTGGTGCCCAGGTTCTTAGCTGGACTAAGGCTCAGATTTGGACTGGAAGAAGTGCAAATCTCATGAGGTTCAACAAGGACAAGTGCAAAGTCCTGCACTGGGGAGGGAGCAATCCCCTGCACCGGTGCAGGCTGGGGGGGACCGGCTAAGCAGCAGCTCTGCAGAAAAGGACCAGGGGGGACAGGGGATAAGAAGCTGAACAGGAGCCAGCAGTGTGCCCTTGGTGCCAAGAAGGTTACTGGCATCCCGGGCTGCATCAGTAGGAGCGTCGCCAGCAGACCGAGGGCAGTGATTCCTCCCTCTATGCAGCACTGGGAAGGCCACATCTGGATCCTGTGTCAGCTGTGGGCCCCAACCTCAGAAAGGATGTGGACACGTTGGAGAGAGTCCAGTGGAGGGCAAGGAAAATTGTTGTGGGGCTGGAGGACAGGACTGGTGAGGAGAGGCCAAGAGAACTGGGCTGATTTAGTCTAGAGAAGAGAAGACCGAGGGGGATTGAATAGCAGCCATCACCTCCCTGCAGGGGGGCTGCAAAGAGGATGGAGCTGGACTGGTCTCAGTGGGGGCAGATGGCAGGACAAGGAGCAATGGGCTCAAGCTGCAGCAAGGGAAGTTGAGGTTGGATATTAGGAAAAAAATTGTCACGAGGAGGGTGGTGAAGCACTGGAGCAGGTTACCCAGAGCGGTGGTGCAGTCTCCATCCTTGGAAGTTTTGAAGCCCTGGGCGGACAAAGCCTTGGCTGGGATGATGCAGTTGGGGCTGGTCCCGGTTGGAGCAGGGAGTTGGACTGGATGACTCCTGAGGTCGCTTCAATACTCATTGTCTGTGATTCTCTGATGTATTTGGCACCGAGTCTGATCTGTGCAGCGCCGGCCACGTCACTGCCCCGTGTTACTCCTTGCCCCCAGTGCAGCAGCTGTGGTCGACCGGGCGCACATCACTGCCCTTCAATGGCGAGGGGAGGCGTGCAGATAATTGATTTTTCACTTCGCTGGCTAAGCCCAAGCGCGGCAGAAAAATCCCCTTTCAGGCTGAGCAGAAGGCTTCGCTGTGTTTTGGAGCGTGGAGGCGGGGGGTTGCATTTTGATTTCATGACCTTTAGGCAAATCTGGGCTCGAGACGGCGTCGGGAAACCAAAGAAGGCTTTGTTTGGCCTTGTTCTTTTGGGTCTTGTCCGGCTGAGCTGCTTTGCTGTGGCTACATCTTACCCCAGGCTGCGTTTCTTGGGGAATAAACTGTTTGGGCCAAACATGTCGGGCACCTGCACCAGTAAGTATTGACCTTGGCTGTGCCCTTGAGTGTCTCCAGCCTGATGAGATGTTCTGAAAGCAGAGGCCAGGCACGGTGTGAGCATCATGTACCTCTGGGGTGCCCAAATACTCAGGCTTCCCAGGAACATCCATGGGGTCAGATGCGGAACCTGACCCAATGCTCTTGTATCTGCTGTGCGAAGGTGTCCGGATCTGGTTTGTCATGGGAGAGAAGGGCCCAGCAGGGACATGGGGCATATGCAGTGGCTGTCACTCCCTCCAGGGCTAACCAGGCAGGGAACAAGGCTGGAGCACAGCAGAGACCTGCCAACCCAGTGGACCTGGGAGACCCATGTCCTTCCTGGCTCCTGTGGCTTCTCACAGGTGCCCACTGCTCCATCACCAAGACGCTTGGCACGGAGAACAGCCGCAATTGTGGGTAGCTGAGAAGCATCCCTCGGTGTGTGGGCAATGTCCAAAAGAAGAGAGAGGCTAGAAACAAGGCAGGAAAGGCTCCCCTGAACACGAGGCTCCCAGGGGAACCTCATTGGCATGAGCCCTGTTGCTTTCAGATAAAAAAAGCCAGGAAAATGAGTGGTTCTGCAATGGCATTTTCCCTTTGGGCCCCTCCAGATGTGCAGGTAAAAGCGTGGTGGGATCTGATGCAGGAGGCACATAAGCATCTGGGAGTCCCCTCAGTTGCAGCATCCCGGGGGCACGGATCAGCTGCGCGTTCATGCACCCCTGCTCCACTGGCTGATGAAGCTCCCAGCCATAGGGGCAGACCCGGCCCCACATTGAATTGAAGGTGTGATGTATTTTTTCACGGATGCAGTTCTTAAGGCGATGTCATGGCGGGTGTGAAGAGCTTAAAGGCTACCAGGTAGCATTGTAAATGGACACGAGTGATAGAAGGGTGCGACAGAAACAGCCCAAAGTTATTCCACATTTTTTGTGGAATAACATTGTGGCTTGTTCCCTGTTTTTTCACGCCATTCACCGATTGAACACGTAGCCAGGTTACAACTTAAGACATGATTCGCTGGTTAATCACACCGTAAGTGTAATGCATGGCCGGGACCTTTGCTTTAGAAATACCAGGATAACCGGCTCAGGTGCGGGAGGTTGCAGCGGTTGCTGGTGGACCTGTATATGCATACACGTACCCTGCGTGGGCACGTACACTTGTGGCAGGGAGTGCTGCCCTTCGAACACACCTCTGCAACGTCAGCAGAGCCATCACTTCAATGAATAGGTGTCCTCAGAGCCAAAGGCCCTGAACCAGGCATTATCCGGGCAAGGACCTGCACCTCTTCGCCTTACCCTCCTGCTAGCCAACACCAACCCGGACACAGTGGGGCTCACTGAAACGTGGTGGGACCCAGCGCATGACTGGGCG
>NW_017729024.1:165308108-165310588 GCF_001723915.1 Gavialis gangeticus | reverse complement strand
ATCTGCTCAGGTCCCTTCCGACCTGACCAACTATGAAACGATGAAACCTCTTCGTGTTAGGCCAGCCCCTGCTGAGTCCATGTGTCCAAGTCTTATTTTGGTGTATTCTGCACCTCTTCATCCCCTTCGTGTTAGGCCAGCCAATGCTGAGTCCATGTGTGAAAGTCTTACTTTGGTTTACCGTGGGTTTATGTCAGCTGGATTTGTGATTTCTCTGAAATCTGTGCTAATCTAGGAGGAGCAGTGAGCAGGTGGCATGCATGAGACTTCATGGTGCTCACAGCAGCACCGTGGGGGAAGGCAGTGCTGCTATCTCCATTTTACAAGGGGGAAACTGAGGCGCAAAGAGCCTACATGACTTGCCCAAGGGCATAGAGCGGTCGGTAGCAGGGCATGGGCTCAGGCCCATCTTGGGCCCATGCTCCCTGCCTCTGCCCCTCTCACTCTCGCTGGGACAGGGAGGCTTGGCTTGGGAAGCAGAGGTAGCTCCATGCCACCTGGCACCGCACTTGGGAGAGTTTCATACCCACGATTGCTGGGCTCAGAGATCAAGCCTGGAAACCCCAACCAGGGGCTGAATATTTGTGCCCTGAACTTTTGAGGTGTCCTCCCTCTGTGGGACCTTCGGTGGCCACAGTCTCCAGGGCTGACAAGAGCTGGGTTCATCCTGGGAGGAGAATTTCAGGGCTTCACCACATTTGTGTTGGTTTTCCCCTGAAAAATGGGGTCTTGGCTCCATTCGGTCTTGGGAAAGTCAGCTTTCACTTGGGGGCCTCTGGAAATCTGAAATGGTCCAGTTGCAAAATGCCGCGGCGGTGCCTTGGGGAAGGGAGGCCGGGTCACCGCAGAGGCCGGAGGAGATCAGCAAACCCGATAAGAGGGTTAGGAAATGTAACCGATGAGGAAAGATTGAAGGAATTCGCTCTGTTTAGTCTAGAAAGGAGAAGGCTGGAGGGCGTGTGAAATCATAGAAATCCTACAGCCGTGGGGCTGGACGGGAGCGCCAGAGGTCACATCTCGTCCATGTGTAGCCTGAAGCAGGATCAGCCCTGTCCAACCTCTGAGCAAAACTACCATCAAACCCGGCACCCAGGCATCACACCGGACTGCCCCCGGGGAAGCGGGGGGACCGCAGTGGCCACTGTCCTGCTGCCACAAAGGGGGTTAATAGACACTCCAGAGACCCCAGAGGAAGGGAAACACCCCCCCCCAGTCCAGACCAGTCCGACCAGGGAAGAAGGCCCCCTCCTGACCCCCAGTGTGGCATCGATCTGACCCTGAGCGCGGGGGCAAACCCCTCCAGCCGGGACCCTGCGGGTTTGGTGCCAGCAGGAGCATTGGCACAGCCCAGGCCCGTCCGCAGCCGGGGCTGCAGTGCCTCTGAGTGAGGCTTAAACACACTCTTCCAGGACGCAAAAGACTTTTGGGAAGTGTTTTACCAAGGACAGCACCCATGGTAAGGGGCTAAATCAGCAGCTGATACCAAAGAATCAAGGTTTGCTCTAAGGAAGGCAGGTGCTCAGGGAAACCTCCCAGCGAGAAGGGCCGTTTGGCAGTGCAGGAGAGACCTGGTGAGGCTGTGGGACCTCCTTTGCAGGGTTTCCAGGGGTGGGTTAGGCTGACACCTTGCCGGCATGGTCTGGGGGCTCCTCGTTCTGTGGATGGGGAAACTGAGGCACAGAGAGGGAGGAATGGACATGACCAAGGCCACCCAGTGGGTCAGTGGCAGAGCTGGGATTACCTCTGGCCTGCCCCCAGCCCCCCACTAGTCCTGCTCTGCCCCCCAGACTGCACCGGCTGCTTGGCAGAGGGCTGAGAGTGGGTCCGCACCTCAGCAGCAAGGGGCTGGGATGAGCAGGCCCTGCCCCACACTGCCTGGCTCAGCCCTCCCAAGCATAAGGCATGTGTCCCGTGTCATCCTCCCAGCTCATCCTGTGCGCTGGTGAGCAGGTGTGTCATAGGTATGTCATAGGAGTTGTGGAGCTGGAAGGGACCTCCTGAGGTCAACCCCCGGCCTGAGGCAGGACATGTCGGCTCAGCCATCCCCGAAATGGGGCAACGGGCTGCACCCGCCCCACGTCTGTCTGCAGGGAGGCTGCGGCAGAGGAAACCTCATCTAGGGCCAGCGGGGGAGGCCAGGACCATTCAAACCCTGGAGAAGCGCAGGCCAGGGTGGCGGCGGGGGTCTCCGACCGTCCCGGCGAGCTGTCAGCATGGCCGTGGATGGCTGAATGCCCCGTTTCAAGGGGCTCGGGGTCTTTTTGCAATGCTAATGGCCCCGCAGAGCGCCAGCGATTGATCCCTCGTTAATCTCGGCCCGGCTTTGCGGCCGGCCCCAGCGACTTTTGGCAGGTGCACAAAGCGTGGACCCCCGCCCAAGAGCGTTTCCATGCCTGCCTTTTGTCCCCCGGTGGCAGAGCCGCGGATTAAAGGCTCCCCCCACCCTCCCTTTGATGCCGCGTCTCTCGCCCTCCCTCCCA
>NW_017729024.1:165293646-165308000 GCF_001723915.1 Gavialis gangeticus | reverse complement strand
GAGCGCTAGCCTGCCCGGGGCAGGGACTCCAGACTCTGCAGCCTCCTCCTCCTGCACGGCTGCATCAGATGGGGAGCCGGTCCCCTCCCCAGATGCAGCCGCTCAGGACTCTGCTCCCCACAGCCGTCCAGCTTTAGAAAGCAGGCAACTTCTCATCGCATCTGGCCTTTTCAGTCTCCAGCTAGCTCCGCCGGGCTCTCTGGGACCAGTGCATGAGGCAGCTGGGTCCCCGGAGCCAAGGGGGGCAGGTGTGTAGGGCACGTCACCCCCAGGGCTGGTCTCACCCCTTGCAGAAGTGCTGCCGGGACCCAGATTCTCAGGGTTTGCCGCACAGCGCGGGAGCTCATCCCCTTCCAAAGGGCCTGTCCCCTGCCAAAACCCCGTGGGTTTTCTCTCCCTCCTTCAGCTTGGACGCTCTCGTTGTGCTCAGGAATCCCCCAGCCCTGAATGGGTCCTGCTCTCTCTCTGGATGTGGGCAGGGGCTTTTTTCCTGGCATGCATTTAGCAGGGGCATGGGGAGTGCCCACAGCTCCCTGCTTTGGCTCGTCCTGGGTTGTGCAAGGGTTTGCAGAGGGGATATGACAGATGTCTTGGAGTTGGAATAGCCTGCAAATATTTGGAATAGCCTCTCCATCCCAGACTTGGGCCCATCTGCGGGGCACGTGCCGTGCCGCCTCTCCGCTCTGCCGCTGGCCTGAATTGTGCCCAGCAAAGCACCGGCAGGGTCGGGTCTTCAGCAACCCATGACTCTGGGGTCAGGGAATGGAGCTGACTTGTCTGACCGCTGGGCACCGCACAGGGCAGGGGGCTCTGGCAGGCAGAGGGGTCTGGTTTGCCAGGGAGGGGCTGGCCCTGGAGGGAGCTGGGGACCCAGCCCCAAGACAAGCGGGCACTGATCGCACTAAACCAGGGGCATTGCAGAGCCTGGAGCAGTGCTGGTGCAGCTGGGTCGCCCCATGTCTCGCTTGGCACCGAGACCTGTGCAGCCCTGAAGAGCACCAGGTTGCGGCCACCACCGTCTGCAGCCATCCTACCAGGGCCTGGTTTTCCCCTGCCCCTAAGGGCATCCCCTGCCCAGCACTGTTAATGATCAGGGGTTAATTGCTGTGCAGAGCGATTTGGGAAATTCGTGGGTGACCTCCAGTGGCTGCCCTGCAAACCCCCTCCCCACCCGGCTCCAGCATGTGGCCGTGGGCTGGGACCCAGCCCTGGCACGAGGGTCCTGCGAGGGGTGCAGGAGCCGGGCTGAGCTGTGCTGCCATGCAAGCCCTGATCTGATCTCATCCGTTTCGTGCCCTGGAAGGGCTTTGTGAAGCTGCAGCAGAGGAAAGCAGAGGCCTGTGCCCCAGGGCCCCGATCCTGGCTGCCTCTCTCCAGCACACGGCTGAGCCTGGGAGCCTGCAGGGGACGCCTGCCCGCCCTGCGCAGAGGAGCTGGGGACCCCCGCGCCCTCCCCGGATCTGAGCTTGCGTCCTGCAGCCCCGTCTTAGGGACCTGCAGCCCTCGGGGGTCTCCTTCCTGCCCGTGGGGGCATCCAGGCTGGAGCTGAGCTGGGTGGGGGGTGCTCCCTGGGGCCTGGATGGATCAGGGCTAAGGGTCCGGGGATGCGCTGGCACCTGCCCCAGCCCGGCTCAGCCACCTCTTCATGCCCTCCCTCCCTGCCCCGGTCCTGGGGCCCTGCAGACCACCCCCTGCCCCCCTTACTCCAGCCCCGCTGCAGCTCAGCCTTTCCCAGGCCAGGAACAAAGCCGAGCTGTTGTTGCCCTAAGCCGCCTGCAGCCAAAGGCCTTTCATCTCGGGCTCATTTCCAAATGACTAGTGACACCCGGGGCTCCAGGGCACTGTTCCAGCAGCGCTTCCCAACATCAAACAGGAGCCGGGGGGAGCAGGGCAGGAGGGGGCTTACGGGAGCAGCACTCGCCTCTGGGGCCCTGGGCTGCATCGCCGGGGGGGCAGGGCTGTGTGGGGGGCAACGGGGAGGGCTGTCCGGACTCGGGCTTTTCCCCCTTGCACTTGGCCCTGCAGCCCCCCAGCCTGCTGCAAGTCCCCGCCAGTTCCCAGGAGCTCAGTGCCAGCCCCTCGGCTTCCCGAAGCCCAGCTGCTTCCAACACAGCGATGGGGACTTTCCTGCTCCTGGAAACACCCCCCACGCACCTCCCCGGCCCCCAATCTATCCGAGCTGCTGAGATCCCCAGCTCTGAGCACCCACACTGGCGGGATCGCCCACGGCGGGGTGGCAGAAGCACGAGCAGGGGATCCCGCCGCTGTGCTCGGTGGGGATGAGGCATCCCCAGCTCCATGCAGGCAGGGGAGGGTGCACGTAGGATCTTGAAAAGTGGGGTGCACTCGTCGCATCGAACACAACACCTCTTCTTCTCCAGGTAAAAAAAACCTAGAAGCTTTCTTTATCCTCTGGGGTCCCTTCCAGCCCAAATGTCTATGAAATCTATGAAATCTTATATGGCAGGGGCCTGGCATAGGACGTTATTTGAAGCAAAACCAATTACAGCTTCATTATAATGCGCACTCATTTGCTCGGCGATATATTCCATTTAAAAGCACGACAAACTCAGCAAAAATAGTCAGAGGATTGTTTCATGAGTCCAATAGTGATTATAGTCACGCATCCATCTCTTATTCAGCTTCATAAAACAGAAGCCGGTCGCCTTGGGCACCTTGACAATGCATCCAACCCTTCGCTGTCAGTCATTGCCACACCTGAGTTAATGCTCACCAGATCTTAGTATGAGCACACCTGAGTCCAGGCTTACAGGGAGAACTAAAAGGAGTCTGCAGGGCTGTGAAATAGAGGAGAGAAATGCCCTGGGGAGTCTAACAGACAGCAGCAGCCAGAAGAAAGGCTGGCTGGATTAGCAGAACATGGAGACCGCTGAAGAGGAGAGAGGGTCGTTAACACCTCTGGCGTGAGGAGTGATTAGCAGGAATAGCCGGCAATGAGCCATGGAGTCAACTGACTCCACACTGCCTGAGTAGAAATGCCACAGCCCCTCCCAGCGGTTTTGGTTTAAAGCTGGGAAGGAGCAGGAATCAAACTGCCGGACCCCCGACTGGGCCTGACCCAAGCAGCGTTCCCTTCCCCTGCCCTCTGGCCCCTTCCCTGCTGGGAGCAGGAGCCCAAAGGCCAGGGTAGATGGGCACATCCGCCCCAGCTGGGCCTGCCCACAGTCTCCATGAGCCCCAGGCCGTGCTAACTGCCCCATCCCCCCCCCCGGCAGGTAGAGCTGTCAGACGGGACGTCGCATACCATCACGGACGCCTACGCGGGCAAGGAGTACATCATCCAGGTGGCTGCCAAGGACAACGACATCGGCACCTGGAGCGACTGGAGCGTGGCCGTGCATGCCACCCCCTGGACGGAGGAGCCCAAGTACCTCACCACGGAGGCCCAGGCACCAGGTGAGGGGCTGGGCCTCACGGTACAGCTCGGGGGGGGGGGCAGGGAGAGGAAGGCTTGGCTGCAGGGGCCTGGGCACTAGCTCGAGCAGGGCAGAGGAAGGGGTCGCTGAAGGGTATGTACAGAGCAGGGAGAAAACCCAGGAGTCCGGATGCCAAGACCCTCTGCTCTAGTTTATGTATGCACGCATGCATTCATGTGCATGGACGGGCATACATGCAGGTATGTGTGCCTGCATGCATGCGTGGCAGGGCACACACGCATGTGCCTGTGCATGAGACTCATCCAAAGCAGAAGCCACACACCTGTGAGCACCAGGCCCTGGCAGCACTGGGTGCTATGGGGCACCGGGCCCCACACAGGGAGTGAGGAGAGCCCCACAGCCCATGCCCCATGCCCCCCCATATCATAGCCTTCCCCTCCCAGGCGTGGCAGTCTCGTGCCGGGCTCCCTGCACACTCAGGCAGGCACTGCTACACTCCAGCTCTGCACAGGAGGTTGGAGACTCAGCCTCCTCGCACACCCATCCCGGGGCTCCAGGCGCTGGAGCTTCCAGTCAGGGGCAGCAGTGCCATTACCCCCACCCAGCCCACGTCTCTGCCTCTGGCTGTGCCCAGCTTGGACCCTGGGCAGCCCTGAGTGCTGCCGTTGCCTCGGCCTTCCCCTCCGGACCTGCCTCTGTGGGTGCAGGGAGGCAGGTCTCCCTGGCAGGCATCAGTGCCCCAGCCCCGGTGCTCCCGGAGCACAAGAGGGGCAGGGAGGGAGCCGGGGGGCTGCACGGGCTGGGACAGAGGCCAAGTGGGTGGGAAAGCGGCAGCATTGACAAGCTGCTGTTTCTAGGAAGGGGCTGGGATCCCAGCCAGCTCCCCGGGCACAGCGGCCGGCAGCTTCCCAGAAGGGCCGGAGTGGGCCCATGCTGGACCCCCCACCCCAGCACGGGCTGCCGGGAGGCTGGGAAACGCGTCCACGGCCCCAGCCAGTCACTGCTCCTAGCAAGGGGCTGGGGGAGGCACCAGGTCCTAAGTGCAGCTGCCTCTGTGTGTGCATGTATGCATGTGTGCGTGCGCAAGTGTATGGGTGTGCAACATGTGTGCATGCACATGTTTGAATGTTGGGGGGTGTGCATGGGGCTGTGAATGTGTGCACAAACCCTTAGCACTGTTGGCTAAGGGTTGCATATGTGTGCGCATGCTTGTGTGTATGTGTGCATGTGGCAGTGGGTGGGCGTATTGCTGCGTGTGTGTATGGGTGTGTACACGTGTGCGTGTGTATGTGTGAGTGAGCATGCGCACAAACCCTTAGCACTGGTGGCCATGTGTGTGTGCATGTGTGTGTGTGTGCTTATGCACATGCACACATAGATCGAACGGCCCAAGACTGAACGGTCACAAACTCTGCCGCGACCGAGTCAGGCTGGACGTGAGGAAGAACTTCTTCACTGTCCAAGCCCCCAAGGCCTGGAACAGCCGGCCGCCGGACGCGGTTCAAGCGCCCACTTTGAACGCCTCCAAGACACATTTGGATGCTCATCTTGCTGGGGTCCTATGACCCCCTGCTGACTTCCTGCCCCTGGGGCGGGGGCTGGATCGATGATCCTCCGGGGTCCCTTCCAGCTCCGGTGTCTATGCAATCTATGAAATATCCTCCATACGTGCTGCTCCCTCAGCTTGTGCAAACACACACGCCTGCCCACTCAGCCGGTCTCTCGCACACGCACTTGTGCACTTCTGGCCACAGGCCCCGGTTCACCTGCAGCCCCGCCCAGGAAACGCGTGACACGCTTTCCCCACCGTGCACACGCAGCCCTGCGCACAGTTCCCAGGGCACCGTGACAAGCCGTGGAGCACAGCTGAGGGGAGGCAGACTCACAATCGGCACTTCCTGTGTGTGCGTGCACCCCTCATGCACACAGATGCAGTCACGCTTGCACACGCATGTGCACGCACGCCCCCCTTGCACGCACGCACACACACGGACACCCTGGAGGCACTGGAGCAGCCCCTCCAGCCCTGGCCCCAGGCCCGAGGGGCAGCTCCAGGCTGGGTGTGCTCCCGGCAGCGTCTCTGCTGACTCAGCTCCTGCCGGGTCTGGCCTCCAGCTGTTGCCCTGGCTCTGAAGCGGCTCCTGGCTCTGGCCCAGCGGCTCAGGGGGGCACCGATTACATCTCCGGCCATGGCACGAGCAGCTGTGCACGGCGCGGAGGGAGCTGGCTGCTTCCACAGTCAGGGCTGGCGCTGGGGGGAGGATGGGAGCGTCGGGTCAGGATTGAAACCAGGTGTCCCCGGGGCCCGTGTACCAAGGGGACAGCTCGGGGGCAGGCAGTGAGGCTGCGGAGGGCGAGGACAGGGCAGTGCAAGGGCCAGGCTGACGCTCAGGGGCAGAGGGGAGGGAGATGCCCTGTGACATCACCAAGGATGTCACAGATGGTGGTTGATGTCACGCGCTACGCTGGTGATGTAGTGGGGCCCCGTCCCCTTGCTGTGGCATCACGCCTGCACGGCAAGGGGACGTCGGGAATTTGGGGATTTGTGGCAGGGCTGTCCCAGGGCAGGGGCCCAAGAGACACGGCTCTGGCCGGCCGGCCCCAAGTGAGTACGCGTGGTTTCATGGCAGGGCTCGGGGGGCCCCGCGTGTGCATCCATCAAGGTGTCTTCGCCCCTTTCGTGGTGGCCTGTCCCGCCGGGTTTGCTCCCAGGGAGGAGGGCCCCATGCCACCCGGAGGGCCCCGTGGCTGCGAGCATCTCTGCCCGTGGGTACCACGCGCCCAGCCACGCGGCCTCTTCTGTGGGCAGAGGGTGCCCTCTCATGGCCACTCGCTTTAGCACATGGTCCCACCAGGCTGGGCTGCTGGGTTGCTCACAGAGGCGCAGGGCCGTGGCGCTGGCAGGGAGCTGCGGGGATCACATCCAGCCCAAGCCCTGCCTGAGGCAGGATCAGCCCTGCGCAGCCCAGCCCAGGCACACCCAGTGTCCGGCCTCGGAGCAAAATGATGCCGTCAGGCCAGACCCAGCACCAGGCATCGCCCCTGACCCTGCTGCAGGGAAAGCAGGAGGACCGTGGCCACCAATGTCCTGCAAAGCGGGACAATAGATGCTCCAGAGACCCCGCTGCAGAGAAGCCTGGGAAACCCCCATAGCAGAGCACAGGCATGGCTGCACCTAGATCATCCCCCCCAGTGTCTCCTGGACACCTCCAGTGATGGAGAGCCCCCACCCCGTCCCTGGCATCTACCCCATGGCCTCCCTGCTCTGACAGTGAAGAAGCATTTCCTAAAAAACTTCCAAGAAGAGGTGGCAGGGAGCCCCTGGGCGTGGGGCTGGATGCCCCTCAGACTGATGCCCCACATGGCAGGCGCACAGGGCAGAGGGCCCGTGTCCAGGCCCCCTCACCCGGGCACAGAGGGACGCTGGCATCGCTGGTGGTGGATGGGAGAGAAGGAGAGAGAGCGGCATGGGGAGCAAGACGCTCAGTGGTGGGTGGACAGCCGCATCGAGAGAGGTGGCTGAAGCGGGTGCAGGGGCCACCATTTATGTCCCCGGGCAAAGGGGCTGCCATGGCGGCCCCAGGCCCACCTGCCTCCCGGTCCTCTCCCCCGCTGCAGAGACGACGACCAGCAGCACCTCGTCCTTCGTGCCGCCCCCCACCACCAAGATCTGCGACCAGGAGAAAGTCGTCGGCAGCGGGGCGGTGGCGGTGGCAGTGTCCTGGGCAGCTGGTCTGGTCCTGGCAGCGGCTGGCGTCCTGTTTATTTAGTGAGTACCCCCCTCCGCGGCTGGATGGGGACCTCCAGCATAAAAGCACGCCTGTCTGGGAGGGGAGAAGTCCCCACAGATCACTGGAGCCGGGGAGGGACGACTGTCTGTCTCCCTGTTGTCCTCCACCCTTTCTCTCCTACCTCCTGCGACTTCTTCCACCTTTTCATCTATTTGCCTCTGCCTGCTTTCCATCCTCTTTCTTTCTCCATCCATGCATCCTCTTTATCTCCCATCAGGTAGGATAGGGTCCTGCACGTGCACCAGCAGTAACAGCATTAACAGTTAATTAGCTGCACGGGCCTCTGGACTGATGCCATCCAGGAGCTCAGCTGGCCTTGTGCTGGGGTGCCTGGATGGAGGGTGGCGTGGGGGACCCTCCGGCCGAGGGGGTTGCGGTGACCTGTGTCTCCCCCTCTTGCTTGCAGATCCCCGGCCGCCACAGAGGAGGACAGCGCCCGCCCGCGTCTCTTTTCTCTTCTATTTTGCACATGTTTAGGAGGACGGATCCACATTTCTCTTCATCGCTTCACTTTCTAAAGGACAGGCCGGCCGTGCCAGGGCTGGGGCAGGCAGAAAATGCCCCCCTCCCCACTCCCACCGTTCAGCCGGGCAGAGACCTTGACCCCAGAGAGAGGAAACCACCCCCCTCGGCATCCCTGGACCCCCCTGGCCCACCCAGACCCTGCATCCCCGGAGCAGAGCACGAGCCGCCGCGGGCGAGACGGGATCATACAGCTACAGCGCCATGCCAAAGATGACCAGCGAGCACGCGGCGCGCCCGGCGGGCACCCCCAGCCCCGTGCCTGCAAACCTGGATACTGATGGGGGGACCCACCCAGGGGTTCACCTCTCTTCCCCTCCAGCCCCTGCCATCCAGGCCCTGAAGAACTGGACTGGACGCCCGGGGCAAGGGGCTAAGGCTGGAGGGCGAGCCTGGAGACAGCCCTCTGGCCGCGGGGGTCATGGGGATGGACTCATGCATGCCAGGGGCGGGAGCAGGGGCAGGGGAGGGTCTGGGGACTTCATTTTTTTAATGGGAGGGAAATGGAAATGAAGAGAAAGCAGCAGCAAATCTGACACACGTGCACACACACACACACACACACACACGTGCGTGTCCCCCAGGCCTGCCCACGCAAGCCACCACCTCGCACCCCTTTGCATCTCTCTCTTTTTATCACGCCCCCCCGGTCATCACCTCCGTGTCGGGGTCGGTCTCGTGGCTCATTATGGACCAGTCATGTGGCCAGCATCACCCCCCCAACACGCCGCCCTTTCTCCCTCCTTTCGCTTCCCTCCTCTTCCTCCCCAGTCCTGTTTTGTAAGGCAGCTCCCCTCTCCTGCCCGGCCCGAAGCGCAGTATTTAATCCCGTCCGCCCCAGTATTGCCCCAGTCACAGGCTGTATTTGAATTTTTTATAGATGTATATATAAAAAAAAGAGCCAAAACAGAAAAAAAAAAAAGAAAACACCACATATACGTGCGCGCGCGCGCACACACACACACACACACGCGCGCAAACCGTGACAACCCAGGAGAGAGGTGGTTTCATTAAACGTCGTCATTTCATGACCACCCGGCCCTGGTATTCTTTCGCCGGTGGGGTGGGGAGGGGGTTTCACCCCAGACAGGCTCCAGGGATGATGGATGGGCCTGGGAAGGTGTTAGCAGGAGCCCCGATGCCTCCCAGGGCAGGACAAGTCCCCAGGGTGGGGGGTTTCAGCAGACCCCAGCATTGCAAATAGCTCCCCCCAGCTCTGGGCATGGGACCATTGGCCTTACAAGCTATGCACTGGGGCATTAGCACGGGCATCTGTCCTGCCCGGGATGCAGGGCTTGGCTATGTGACCCCCCCATCTCTGCTTTTCCCCTGCTGGCACCTGCTGTGTGTCCCTAGAGCCCACGAAACAAGTATTTGGCACACAAGGCACAGAGGAAAGCCCACCCAGCCGGCCAGTTCCCCATGCACACACCTTGGGAGCCCTGCGCGGGCTGGTTCTCCTGGGTTTGCCATGGGCAGCCTGACCTCTGCAGAGATGCACGCAGGGCTTCCCACCACCTCCTGCCTGCACTTGAGGCTGCCCCTGGCTGGACTCTTGCCCAGGTGTTGTGCTTGGGGCTATGTGGGGGCTGGCATCAGTTCATTCAGCCTCCTGCAGCGGCCACGTTGGCTGGGAGCATGAAAACGATGCAGCAGGCGTGACGCTCACCTCTGCAGCCTGTGCCTGGCTGAAGGCACAGGACCATGAAGCATGGCATAGAGGTGTCAACGGAGTCACTCATCCAGGCCTTGCACGGCTTCCTCCGGAGAAGACAAAACTTAGTCTGCAGAAGAGAAGACCGAGGGGAATTGAATAGCAGCCTTCACCTCCCTGCAGGAAGGATGGAGCTGGACTGGTCTCAGTGGGGGCTGATGGCAGGACAAGGAGCAATGGGCTCAAGCTGCAGCCAGGGAAGTTGAGGTTGGATATTAGGAAAAACTCAACTCCCCTTGCTGCAGCTTGAGCCCATTGCTCCTTGTCCTTTCATCTACCACTGAGACCAGTCCAGTTCCGTTCCCTGTGCAACCCCCCGTAGGGAGTTGAAAACTGCTATTCAATCCCCCTCGGTCTTCAAGGGGCAGAGGCAGTCCTGGGGTGGGTGTAGCCATTCAGACAGGGCCTCCAGGGACATGTAGAGGTGCAGGGAGGCGTGGACTGAGCGCGAGGCGCAAGGCCTTCGAGGCAGGTCGCTGCATATGCAACGGGGGCCCAAGCTGTCCGGCGAAGGTGATTGCCTCTCGACAAGCTTGGAGCAAAGACCTTTGCTGAGCTGGCAGAAAGGCGGCACTGGAAGAAACCCCTGTATCGCCCAGCCTGCCTGCCATCGCCGGACAGATGCAGGACCAGCTCCCAGGCGCTCGGAGCAAGGCTCGGAGCCCGAGAGCTCTCTGCCTGCGTGCAAGGCGCTCGGGCGTCATCGCTGCGACTGCCTGGGGACAGCCAGGCTGCGTGGTCTGTGGAGAGCACTGCATGGTGCATGAGACAGCACTCCCCATCCCTCCCTGCTCGTCTCCGGCCAGCTGCAGCAGTTTAAGCTGGTGATGGATGAGGCCGGACCGGCTTGGAGCTCGGGTGCAGATAAGACCCCGGTGCTGTCCTGAGCGCACCGCCAAAACCTCTTGAGTATGCAGAACTGAGAGAAAAGTTTGATGGATGGGGCTGCTGTCCTGGCATATTTGAAAGCAAGAGAGACGGATGTTGCATTGAGCACTGAAACCTTCCTCCTTGCCAGGGCTGGAGAGCTCCAGTCCTGGGTCCTGGTGGGACTCTGCACACAACCTTTCTCCTCTCTGCTCACCAGGGCTGGACGTGTGGGAGGGGGACATCAACCCCCCACTCCCTGGTGTACATCTGAGGTGCCTGGGTGCTAATAATGAGCCCTCCAGGGATGTTGAATCAGTCCTAGAGCTGTGGGGTTGGAAGGGACCTGCAGAGTCGCATCTAGTCCAAGCCCCGCCTGGGGCAGGATCAGCCCTGTCCAAACCAACCCAGTGTCCAACCTCTGAGCAGCACGATACAGGCACCCTGACACAGCACCAGGTACCACCCCCAACCCTGCCGTAGGGTGAGCAGGGGGTCTCTGGCCACCAGTGTCCTGCTGCTGCAAAGCGGTTCATAGATGCTCCAGGGACCCCAGGCTGAGGCCGTGCCCCTGCTGCAAAGGAAGGCACCCCCACCCCCGCCGTCCGTACCAGCGTGAATAGGGAGGAAACCCCTTCCTGCCTCCAGTGCAACGCCGCTCTGAGCCTGAGCAAGACCCTCCAGCCAGGACCCGGCAGGGTTGGTCCCAGCAGAAGCATTGGCACAGCCCAGCCCCATCCCCATCCCCATCCCCAGCCTGGCTTGCCTGGCTCCAGACACTGCCCTTCTGCTCCAGCAGGATTATTGCTATCGTGGCCAAGCGCACCGCACCTCTCCCAACCTCTCCCGGCATGCACGGAGCACCAGTCCCACCCCAGGGGCTGCTATGGGCTATTTCCCCCACTGAGCACCAAAGCAGCAAGTCTGGCGAGAAGGGAAAATGCATTGCAAGAGATGGGAACAGAGCCTGGGGAGCTGTGAGGAGGGGCGCTCCTGATAGCAAGCCCTGGCGGGCTGGGGAATCATCTCCCGGGGCAGGAGGCTGATCCATAAGCTGAGCTAGGCTCCAGGGTGTGGGGGCAGCCGGTCCTGCCCGGGCTCCCAGTGGGGCTGGGCCAGCGGCTCTGAGGGACAAGAGGTGCATCCGGGACAGGACAGGGGCCGCTGGAAGGGATGGAGCACCCCTCCGAGAGACATCCAGGGGCTATCCCCTTGGGCCGGGTCGGGTGGCAATGCTGGGTGTCGCAATGCCACCGCTGTTCCTACAAGGTCTTGCTCCCTGTATCGATTACACAATGGCAAACTTAAAGGGGCTCAAAAAAACTTTGTGGAAAGGGGAGTGACGTGCTGCCAGTCACTCCTGCCAGGCAGAGGACACGATGCTGATTCTCCCCAGAAACCGGAAAGAGAGGTGGATGGCGTAAAGGAAAGGTGGGGGAGCGGCCTTCAGGACATCCCTAGAAAAGAGGAGGTGGTTTCTGGCCCTAACCTCTGAGCTGGTGTAAAGACCGGATGCTCCTGAGCTTGGCTGGGCCTCGGCTAGGGCAAGCTGAGGGTTGCTGGCAGGGTGGTAGCTAAGTCAAGTCCCCTGCAGAGAGCTCGCTGGCGCAAGGCATCGCTCGAGAGCTGCTTTTAGAAGAAGCCGGTGAGAGTTTCTAGTTGGACCTTGTGTTTTTTCTCTTCTCTGTCTCTCAAACCAAATACTGTAGCTGGTTTTGCTGGTGTGCTGACTCCTTGCTTTTTTTGCTGGAAGTCCTGTTTCACCGCCCGCGGGGTGTGAAGGGGTCTTGTATGGTTGTTATAGAAATCCTAGGGAGGTGGGGCTGGAGGGGAGATCACAGCTGGTCTGACCCCTTCCTGGCACAGGGTCAGCCCTGTCCAAACCAGCCCAGACAAATCCAGTGTCCAGCCCCCGTGCAAAATGATGCGGTCAATCCTGACACAGGCCCAGGCATCACCCCCAGCCCTGCTGCAAAGGAAAGCAGGGGGCTGCAGCCGCCAACGTCCTGTGGCTGCAAAGGGGGTTCATAAATGCTCCAGAGACCCCAGGCAGAGGCCGTGCCCCCGCTGCAGAGGAAGGCAACCCCCACCCCAGTCTGCACCAATCTGACCAGGGGGTAAATCCCTTCCTGCCCCAATGCAGCATCGGTCTGAGCTTAAGTGCAGGGGCAAGACCCTCTAGCCGGGACCCTGCAGGGTTGGTGCCAGCAGGAGCATTGGCACAGCCCTTTTTTCCTGGCCAAACTAGATGACCTCCGGCGGTCCCGTCCAGCCCTACTTCTCTGTGACTCCTGCTTTGCCTTACTCGAGTAACTGCAGCAAGCGTGATCACAAAGCTTTAGGCTTGGAAGGAGAGGGCTCTGCTTCGTTTCCTTTGCAAACCTAGTGCAATCACCCCAAAGAGCAGCAGAGCTTCCTCCACCGGAGCTGCGTGGCTCCGCTCTGGGGCGAAGGAGACCAGGCCTGACGAGGGGTGAGGAGTGGCCCCAGGTGCAAGATCTAGTCTGTGCCCTGGGACATGCTGGAGAACCTAGGGGGGTAGCACAGGCTCTGGGGTCACCCCCATGGCTTAACAGCTAAGGGGCCCTTTCTAGGGTCTTTCAGAATCAGGCATCTGCATGCAAAATCCAGGCCAGCGAAGTTGGTGCTCGAGAGTCACCGACTCCATCCCGGTGACACTGGCTTCAGCAAGGATGCTGGCATTTGTGCGACGATCTTTCCGCGGGACGTGGAGGATTTTCTGGAGGCATCAGCGGTACCTCTCCAGGCTCTTGGGATGACCATTGTCCATCACCTATGTTTCACACCCATAGAAGAGGGTGGGGAGGATGCTGCAGCCTGCTCTCCCCTGGGGAAGGACCTGCAATGTCTGCAGGCAGGTCTGTGGCTCAAGGATGAGGCTCTCAAGTCACCGCAAGACTCGTCGATGAGCCGTGGGAGAGATCATCCTTGAATTGAGGGATGGCCTATGTCGACAATCTCCTGCTCCATGGTGCCATGACTGCCAAGACACCGCAAAACAGCGAGAGGCATTTCTGGGGCTCCAAACATCCTTGAGGTTTGCAGTCGGGAATAAGGGCTCTGATCCCTGAGTGCCCTGATGGACCCTGACGCTGATGAGAAAGTCCCTAAAAAGACCCAAGACTGACTTTTCCCTGGAGCTGGATCAATGGTTGAGACTGTTGAGACTCCAGGACCCCTTCGACAGACCCCAACCCCCCTTGGAAAATGCCAGCTCTGAGCTTTCACTTGTTTCCTGACTGCAGAAAAATCCTAGAGCAATTCTTCTGCTGCAAAGAGCTCCGCCAGCCCACAACGGGGCAGAAAGGTCTCACCTCTCCAGATTCCTAGTTGAAACCTCTGGGTTTCTCTTGTGAACCGTGTCTGCCCGCAGCACCCTTGAAAGGATCTCAAGGCACCTCGGGGGGTTGCGAATCACTGTGCTAGACCTATGGAAGAAGGGCGCTGGCTTTGCGATGTGCCCAGGTCCTCTCCACACTGGACTGCGTTTGTAGGCTCCCTGATATGATCCCATCCTGCTCAGAGTCTATGGGCCATGGGGATGGAAATTTCGGGGTGCTGAGGCTGCAGAGGATGCGGTAGCCAGCAAGTTGTGGGTCTCGGTGTCACAGGGACTGTCCCGGGCTTTGTCGCCTGTTAGGTGCGGAGTTGGGTGGAGAACAGCCGTGGGACCCTGCGACGCTGGCTGAAACACAGCTTGGGCCCACGTGTGAGAGAGCTTGTGTGCAAGGCCCTGGAGCTGGATGCAGCCAACGCTGGCATTTCATAGATTTTTTTCATAGATTTCATAGACATTCGGGCTGGAAGGGACCTCGGAAGATCATCAAGTCCAGCCCCCCACCCAAAGGGCAGGAAGTCAGCTGGGGTCATAGGATCCCAGCAAGATAAGCATCCAATTTGCTCTTGAAGGTGTTCAATGTAGGTGCTTGAACCACCTCCAATGGCAGGCTGCTCCAGACCTTGGGGGCTCGGACAGTAAAGAAATTCTTCCTTACGTCCAGCCTGAAACGGTCTTGTAGTAGTTTGTGACCGTTCAAACTC
>NW_017729024.1:165287337-165293562 GCF_001723915.1 Gavialis gangeticus | reverse complement strand
ATGCTTTGCCCCAAAGTTTGGTGTCATCAGCAAACTTGGCCAGTCCGCTTCTGACACCAATGTCCACATCATTGATGAAGATGTTGAACAATATGGGTCCAAGGACAGAGCCTTGGGGGACCCCACTGGTTACAGGACACCATGATGAGTGACTGCCATCAATCACTACCCTCTGGGTCAGACCACGGAGCCGATTCCCCAGCCAGTGGACTGTGACATAGCCGAGGCCACAGTTGACCAGTTTTACTAGGAGATGATCAAGGGATACCAGACTGAAGGCTTTTTTAAAATCAAGGTATATGACGTTTGAAGCTGAGTCTCTCTTAGCCTACGTGAATGCCCCGAGCACCGGGTGTCCTGGGGTCTTTCCACCGGGGATTCCTGCTCCCAGCCGCTCTCTCCTGGCTGAGCAGCAAGAGCCCCCAAACCTGGGAGTGAAGGCCCCAGGGGCTGGAGAAGCCGCCTTGCCCTGGGCCACCTCTTAGGACTTTGCCCCTTGTTTCCAAGTTGGAAATGCTTCAAGAGTCACCGACCCGTGCCTCTTTCTGCACCCACCATCCCCGAGCTGAACCCCCGGTGTCCCAGCCAGGAGCAGACCCATCACAGTGACACAGCTCCATGCCAGGCAGAGACCCCCTCCCAGCTGCATGCCCCCATCATTCCCCAGGAGGGTGTCCGGGGCCAAGACCATCCTCCGTTTGCTACCACAGGCCCAGGCTGGGCTGAGCTGCATGCTCACGGATGGTTGCAGCAGACACGGCGATGGAGGGGCCCCCGAGCCGGCGTGGGGGGGAGCAGAAACAGGCTTTGATGTGGAGTCTCCCCTCTCCCCATCACCACGAGGAATTTTGTACGCACCGTTACTGCTGCTCCAGCCTGTCCAGATGGTCCGAGGTCCCCACTAAGCCTTTCCCCCCCGCCCAGAAAGGCTCCGTTATCCCAGTGCTCCCCGGAGAGATGGATCCTCCGGTTCGAATAGCAATCGATGGTGGGGGTCTGTTATGTGGCCCAAGGAAATGCACTCTGCTCACGGGCACGGGGACGTGGGCACGGCCCCTCTCCCCATGCTCCAGGCCAGGCTGCCGTCCTGTGCATCTCAGTAGGTCCCCTCAGCCGGCGTTTCCATGCACGAAGCAAGATGCCTGGGTTCGAGGCCCGTGGCCGCCTCGGGGGCAGCATTCCCACCTGGGAAGGGGCAGAGATAAGAGCCCTGCTCTCCCAGGGTGCAAGGAGCTTGGAAAGCCTTAGCAGCAAGGGAGATGGAGCAGGGGACCGATGCCATGGGGCCGAGGGAGATCGCCAGCAGCTCCCAACTCCCCCAAGATGGGGCAGGGGGCTCTGGACACCCTATGCCGGGAATGGGCAGGTGCATCAGAGCTTGGGCAACAGCCGCTGCAGACAGGCCTGGGGGGAATCACCGCGCTGGGCTCCCACATGCACCCAGCGCGGTCGGTGGCCCTGCCACGGCTGTACAGGCCCTTGCACGGCACAGCCCGGCAGGCTCCAGCTGCTCCTTGCACCTCGGCGGGGCCGGAGGCAGCTCCTCTCCGCTGCAGCTGCGGGGCCGGCGCCGTTCACACCCATCCTTCACTTCCACTTCCCCCCCCGGCTCCCCCCGCCTCACTCATAACCAGGACCAGCCTCACGCTGTCCATTGCTCCGGCCTCGTCCATCACCAGACACGTCCTGCAATCTGCCCTGGCTCCCGGCCGCCGGAGAAGCGCGCGGAGGACCGGGATGACTTCATCCCACCTCCCGCGGATGGGGTGACCCGGCGGGCTCTGGAGCAGGGATGCTCGGCTTCCCCAGGTAGACCCCAAACACCCCCTGCTTTCCCTGGCCGAATGAGGCAGCTTCGTGGGCACGGGTGGAGGAATCCCAGCTGGCTGGACCCATGCATTGCCCCACTGCAAGGCGAGCTCGTGGTGCATGCGCATGGGGCCCCCACGGGTACCAGCAGACCAGCTGGCCTGGGCTCCAGTGCTGGGGAGGTTTATGAGGCCTGACCCCAGTGCAGCAAAGTCCCTCCCCAGCTCGGAGCGCAGGTGCATGGGAAGGAGCCGCAGACACAGCCAGGACCTGGGGAGGGGGAGCTGGGCTTGGCTGCGTGCACACAGCATCCTCCCACATGGAAGGAAATGGCCCCGGCGGCCACGGGCCTGGTGCAGGGAAGCCAAAGGGACTGGATGGAGGGGGACTGGGGAGCCCCAGGGCATCCTTATGCAGACAGACCCCGCAGCACCTTGCTAGCCCAGCCCGGACCCCCCCTGCTAGCCCCCAGCAGCACACGCCTCTGCAGACTCCCGGAAAAGGGGGAGGGCAGGGAGGGTCCGGAGCCTCCCGGCGCACGGCAAGCCTGGGTACAAGGGAACGGCCCGTGCCCCCTTCTGAAACATGCCTCAAGCTGGAAGAGCAATGGGCAGAGTCGCTCGGCCTCGGCTTCGGACGCTGCATCCGTCTGGCCCATGGGCCCTGCCAGCCCAACGCAGGGAGATGGCCCCGGACCCATGGGAAGAGGTGACGGCGCATGGTGAGACCCCCCGACGCTGGCGGTGTAAGGCCCAGGGCTGGGGTGGCTCCGTCACTCCGTGCTGCGAACAGGAGGCCAGTGGCTTATCATTGCAGCAAAGCAGGTTTAGGTTGGAGATCAGGAAATGCTTCTTCACTGTCAGAGCAGAGAGGCCGTGGGAGAGATGCCAGGGAAGCTGGGGGCTCTCCAGCACCGGGGGTGTCAAGGAGAGTCTGGACAGGCACAGGGGCTCGGACAGCAGGCGAAAGCAGCAGTTTGCAAGCAACCAAGAGAGCGCACGGGGTGGACAGGGCTCGCACCGGGAAGCAATCCCTCGCCCCGGCTGACAACCTCAGTAGCCCCACGGGGCTGCGGGCTCCGCGCACCCCAGCCGCCGGGCGAGCTGCTGCTTGCAGCTCTTCTGTCCCAGATGGAGCAAGAGGGGCCAAAGCAGGAAACAAGATAAAGTCACCAAGGGGATCCGAGCGGGGCATCACCAGGCCTCCTCCCTGCAATGGACCCGATCCTGGGCAGTCTGGCCTAGTGGTGAGGCCAGTGGGGGAAGATGCAGGAGCCAAGACCCCCGGTTAGGTGCAGTTCACTAGGCAATACCTCCCCTCTGGATGGACCAATGCAAATGCTGGTAATAGGGGTGTTGCCTAGGAAACCCCTGATGAGGTTGCTACGGGAGACGGGATGCTGTGGTGACGCCCCCTTGTGCATGACACTGTGGCCTGTTTCCCTGGGGCCGTGCAGCTCCTGGCACCATGGGGCCGCGTGAGCAAAGCCAGACGGCCATTTCAGTGGCCAGCCCTGGGCTCCGTGCCCTTGGCGGAGCTGGGCCTGGTTTTGGCAAAGCCTGCCATTGTGGTGCAGGAAGCGGGACGACGAAGGAGGAGACCCACCTGCTCGCGGGCCCGCAGGGACAGACGTGCGGGGGCAGAGAGGAGCACCCAGCTCGCCGAGTTCACCAGGAGACGGGACGAGTCCAGCACGTCGGAGCATGGCTGGAAACCCAGCCTGGAGATGGACCAGGGGGAAGGGGCGGAAGGGTGAACCGTGCGTTGGGCGAGTAGCTGAGCAGGTCGACCGGCCCTTTCTGCCCATTGTTTGCAGGCTGCATTGGTGCAGGGCGTCCCCAACCTTTCTGGGACACCAGGCTGCCCTGTTAAGCCTCCAGGCCCCTCGCAGAAAGGGTCAGCTCTGAGCTTTCACGTGGGTTTGGATGAGGGGTAGCTCCAGAGCAATTCTTCCGTGGAGTTGCGCTAATAGGCTTTTTAAACCGCAGGCTGCCCTCCTTAGACTCGAGGCCCCGCTTGGAAAAGTAGTTTTCCCTCTTGGTTTAACTACAGAAAACTAATGGAGCAGCTTTTCGATGACCTCCCTTCCAGCCCTGCTCCTCTCCCGTTCTGCTGCAGCGAGCTCAGCGTTGAGAGCGGGGATGCTAGCTGAAATCTCTGGGTTTATCTCGTGAATCCTACGTAGGGGTTTGCACACCTCATGGGCACTGCAGCACCCCGGCCAAAACTTGTGCTAATGGCCAGTTTGAAGTCCAGAAGGCATTTCCACCTGATCAGATTGATGGCTTTTCCATGTCTTGCTCCCCCCCAGCTCTCTGAGCAGCCACACATTACTGGCACGTACAACTCTGTGAATGCTTTTAGCTCCCTCGTGTGTCACCCGTTTGGTTTTCAACCGCTCGGCACCGCAGCGCTGTCCCCTGCCCTGCAAGATGAAGCCTGGGCTAGGAGCCCTCGTAGACTGAGAGGTGTCTGAGGGAGGCCCGGGTCCCTCCTGGACAGCCCTGCAATAAATGCGGACCAGCCACACGGGCAAAGGATTGATCACACCATAAAAATGACTAACAGCTGCAAAGTGAGTGCTCGAAAATGTGTAACCACTCCGGGGCTGTTTTCTATCCAGCTGTAAGGACGTGTAACAGGACTCTAATGTCTCCGGCCGCACTTGGCGGGCACGTGGCACGGTGGCATCAGCTCAGCCATGACATTGCCCATGGGCTGGTCAGTGCCATCGTTCATCTGGCTTCCTGTAAGAGACTGTGGTCAAGTTCAAGGGCTTGATCCGTCTGCTTCAAGGTTTTCCATGGTCTGAGAGCAAGAGATGCTGAGAGACAGGAGTTCCTGATGCTTTTGTCCCCCCGCACAGCCTCTGAAATGGGCAGCTCAGCCCCAAAGGTCCCCGGCCTTGCCTCGGCCTCTAGTTGCTACCCCTTGCAAAGCACGTTCCTGCCGAGATGCATTGCTTGCAAATACCGTTCAGCTAAGTCTGAGCTCATGGTTGTCACCCTTGTCCTCTGTCTGGCCTCCTCGAGAACTCTCCAACCCCTTTCTCTGGTTTCACGCTGCTGATATGCATCGCTGGCTTGTTCGCGTCCTCGTGGGGGATCTGCTTTTCTCAGGCCAGTGGGAAACAGCGAGTTCAGGTCATGGGAGAAGAAGCCGCGGTGCGTGTTGAGACCACGGTTAGCACGACGCCGTCTGCAGGTGATGCTTCTCCTGCACTGTCATAAAAACATATGATTGGCAATGTAGCCTCTGCTTTTCTCAGCCCTACATACCCGTGCTCTGCACCAACCACCCTCCCATCCTCGTGTCCCACCCAGACACCCTGGGCGAGGGCAGGGGTGAGGGTCCTTGGTGGACAAGTCTGTACTCCACCCTGAGCCCACAACCCGCCGGGGACCTCAGCTAGCGGCTGCTCCACGGAGCCACGGCCACAGGCACGTATGTGGCACAGTTCATGGGTGCCCTGCGACACCTGCCCCTTGTGCGAGCAAAGCAAGACCCTGGTGTGCACCTACCTGCAGCGCGCCAGGCTCCGGCCCCTGCACCGTCTCCTCTGTAAGCACTTGCTGAGGCTTTGGCTGCACGACTCCCTGCACCGGTGCATGGCCCGGGACCTCCTGGGCAACCTCCTCCTGCCCCTGGCCAAGCTGGCCATGTACCCGACCAGGTGAAAGGAGGGGAGGGTCTGTGGGGACTGCGGGGCCACTTTCCTCGTCCCGCTTCGTTCCCATCTCCCAGTGCAGTATCACTGGGCAGCATCTGCCGGCTCCTTGGACTGGTTGAGGGCCAGTGGGCACTGCCCGGTGTGCTCTGCTCAGTGCCCCCCCGCCTAGCACTCTTGTTTTCAACCGGTGACTTCCACTGCTGTCCCTGTTCTTTTATTGTTTGTCCCCAGTCATGAATTGCCAAGGCAGGAGATCAGAAAACACATAGACGGGCTGGAGCGAGCCACCGAGGATGGAGCCATGGCCAGGACTGGGTTTTTCCCCACTCTCCCCCAAGCAGACGGATGAGGGGGGCCGAATTGCATCCTCTGAGCCGGGGGTGCAGTTGGTCTAATAAAAGATACCACGTTTACCCAAAGAGCCTCCTCTGAGCAGGGCAATCGTGGCGGGGGGGAATGAAGCCGTGGGAGCCTCGAAGCCAGCAGCTCTGTGAAGCCCAGGGAAAGCAGGGGCTACGTCCCTTTTCCAAGGGCAGCACCGAACCCCACAATTCATGGTGGGGGGAGCCCCTGGCCAACCCCAGACTAGGACCTGGCCCTCTTCAAGCCCTGGGAAGATGCAAGGACTGGCTCCAGGTACCCCCCAGCAGGGGGGCTGGCTTCCCCTAGTCACTGCAGGGGCAGGTCCTGAGGCTGGGACCCCAGCGGGGCAAGGGGTAGGATGCAGACCTCTGCTCCTGCCTGGC
>NW_017729024.1:165280748-165287187 GCF_001723915.1 Gavialis gangeticus | reverse complement strand
TGCAGACCTCTGCTCCTGCCTGGCCCCTTGCTGCCCTGGAGCGGGGGGCGGTGGTGAGTGATGCTGGTGCTGCCCCAGGGGATGGGGGTTGCAGAAACCAAGGGAGAAGGATGCAGGCATGCTGCTCTCCCTGCTGTGCTCATGAGAGGGCAAGGCAGGTGCAGGCAGCTCAGTGCAAGGAGCTCTGGAGCAGGCTGGGAAATGCTCCTAGGGCAAGCCTGAGGTGTCCCTGGCAGGCTTCTCCCTCCCTGGCTCTCCTTGGGCACAAGCAGAGCTAGGGGAGCGGGGAGGCCCCTCCTCTCTACTCTACAGCCTCCTGTTGCAAAGCTGGGGGCAGAGAATGAGTGTCCAGGGGTCCTTACTGCCCGAGCAGCGATGCTGAGGCCCTCTGTATCCTCTGCTGTCTCCCTTGCTCCTCTCCTGCTGCCCCATTAAGACTGGGAGATGGTTAATCCATTCAGCCCCAGGATATAGCAACACCTGGGAAGCCTGGGAAACTGAGGCACGCCCCATAACCATCCCCATGTTCTCCGCACAGGCCTCGCAGCGCTGTGAGGGGTCAGGCACCGAGCTTGCTGTGCTGTGGGAGAGAGGGGGACAGCCGGTGAGATGCCCAGAAGGGCACGGTCATGCTGTCTGGCTTCTGGAGAGGGGAGGCAAGTGCAGCCCCTCGTGTCTAGCCCGAGTAAAGTAATGCAATAAGGGGGAGGGGGGAGCTGGCGACTGTGACATGGCAGGGGGTCTCCGTGCCCAGAAGCAGGCTGCACATGCCGGATCCAGGTAAGCCAGGGGCAAAGGTCTAGCTAGCACTGGGGCCCCCCCGAGGGCATGCGCTGCAGGTGACGTGCCACCATGCATCAAGCCAGCTCCCTGCTCCAATCTCTCAGGCCCGAGGCAGCAGCAGGCCCCAGAGCCCCTCTGCATCCATGCATCAGTCCAGGAAACATTGCAGGACGTATATAACTCCTGCAACCGCCAGCTCGGGGGCTCCAGGGGGTTGACCCCGTCCTGGACCTTTGCTTGGGCTCTGAGCCACGGCTGGGTCCCCAGGGCCACTCCAGTGAGGAGACTTCAGCTGCTGGAGGGGGCTTTCAGCTTGGGACCCCAACGCCTCCATGCACACGTGGCGGCTGCTCTGTCAGACCCTTTGATCCAACCCTCGTGCTCCTTCTCGCTCATGGCTAGAGCCGGCGTCCATCCCCCCGGCCTCAGGGAGCCTCTCCTTGTTAATCAGCCCAGCAACCCCCAGCCCCTCCATGTCCTCGAACTGCAGTTCCTCTCTGCGGCCACCAGGAGTCAGTGTAACCACGTCCAAGTGCAGCCGGGGCAGCTGGGGCTGGGGAGGAGTGGAGGAGGCTCTGTGCCCAGGATGGCTGGGTGCTCCCCCCTGCACCCCAGGCTTTGCCAGCTCCCTCCCTCCCTCCAGATTGTCATGCTTTAAATAGGGACCTTCATTTCATTCCCCCCTGGGCTTCAGAGCCCTGCCCAGGCCCAGCACCCCCCGGGACCTGCATGAGCAGGATGGTTTGATGCACATACCCGTGGCCAGAGGCCAGCAGGGCTGGGGTGCGCGGCTCCATGCCACAGGATGGACGGAAGCGGGGCCGGGGGTGGCACGGAGTGGCCTGCAGGGTTGCATTTGGCCTTGGGGAGAAGGGACGAGGGCAGAGCTGGGCTGGTCCGTGCAGCGGTGCTTGGGTTGGGACCGAGGGGCGGGTGGGAGCTGCTGGTTTGCAAGCCAGGGGCATAGTCTGGGAGTTAGGGATGCTGGAGAAGGCATGGGGGCAGCCAGAGCTCCCAGGGGACATTTCTAGGCAGAGACCGGTGCAGGGCTGGGGATGTTTAATGAAGGTGCTGGAGGGAGCTCCCCGGTGTCCTGCCCTCCTCCTTGCCTCCGTGGCTTGTCACCAGACACGGGTCCCAGGGTCCTGGCTGGAGGGTCTTGCCCCTCCACTCAGGCTCAGACCAATGCTGCACTGGGGGGCAAGAAAGGATCTTTTCCCCCCGGGTCAGACTCGTCCAGACTGGTGGGGTTTGCCTTCCTCTGCAATGGAGGCACGGCCTCTGCCTGGGGTCTTCTGAGTGTCTATTAATCCCTTTGCAGCTGCAGGACGTTGGATGCTGCAGCCCCTCTGCTTTCCCCGGGGCTGGTGCTGTGTCATGGTGCTCAGAGGTCGGGCGATGGGTTTGTCTGGGCTGGTCTGGACAGGACTGGTCAGTCTGTCCAAAGCAGCAAGGCCTGGGGCTGGGGCATGTCGTGAGAGAGAAGCTGCAGGAGGATAAAACCTGGAGGGCTGCGCAGGGAAGCTTTCAGCCTTGAGGGGACCGAACAGAGCAGCGCCCTGTTTGGGATGGGTGTCGCCTACCAGGTTTTAACTGCGCGGAGGTCGAGACCTTTCAACCGCCGGCAAAGAGGCGGACGAGGCCCACCAGCCTCTGCAGGGTTTTCTTTCTGGGAACATCCTTTTGTGGATGATGTCGGAGGACTCAAAGGCAAGATCCGATCTGCAGCTCCCAGGATGACCGTGGACGGATGGCTGCTCCTTGCCGGGCCCCCCGGTACAGCAGCAGTGACCACCGTTCCTCCCCGCTCGCAGCCCTGCCATACGTATGCGCTGCCCTGCGCTGCCACCGCCGTCCTGCAGACCTTGGTCAAGTCACTTCATCTCCCTTGGCTTCAACTCCTCCCCCACCGTCCCAGCACTGTCTTTATTAAGAAGGGGCTTGTAAATCAAATGGAAAGTGTTGCGACTCCCTCTTTATAAAGCAATGGGGCATCCACACCTTGAAGCCCAGGTCTGGTCCCCACACCTCCAAAAAGATCTGGAAGAACTGGAGACGGTGCAGAGAAGGGCAGCAAGGAAGGGGCCGTGCTCCTATCAGGGCTGGAGGACAGGGGCACCGGTCGGTATTGAGCAGAGGAGCGAGGGGCACAGCCTCCGCATCAGAGCTTCAATGCCGAATGGAGGCTGCAAGGGAGACAGGAAGAGAGGAAAACCCTTCCAGCTGCCGCGTGACACAGGAGATGCAGCGGCAGGAGAGCCCGGGGGTCTGACCCAGCCCACGGCAGCTCAGATGCTCTTACGGACGGCCGTGGCTCCCCGGCATTGGCCCGCTGCCCCGTTATAGGATGGGGCACCTCCTGCCCGGGTCCTCGGGGGCCCTGGGGAACAGCAGGCAGCCTGTCCACCAGCCACAGCCACACGGCAGGAAGCCGGTCCCCTGGGGCGTGTGTGCCCTGTAATTAGCCCTGGCCTTGCAGAAAACACAGGCACCCTGGTCATGGGCCGACCTCAAACATGCGGCCGCGGGAAGCCAACGCAGCCTCAGGAGCTCTGCACGGAGACTCACCATATCAAAGCCCTGCACAGGCTGAGAGCCCCAGCCCTGGCACTGGAAGTGCTTGGGAGGGGGGATCTGGTCCTAGCTGAAGCAGCCGCCCCTGGTGTGGACAGGAGGCAGCATCAGGGCGAAGAGACCCCATAAACCTAACTTTACTGCCCACCCTTTCCTGCAGCCCCCATCACTCCCATCACTGGGAAGCCCAGCACAGCTACCACTGAGTAATTTACCCCCAGGGGGGAACCTTACTCCAGATGCAGCTGTGGGCACGTGCCCAACCCAGACACTGGCACTGGCTGCTATTAAAGACCCTGGTCAGTAGGCAGAGCAAGGAGCTGGTTTGCATGGAGGGGGGCAATGGTGAAGGGATGTGGCTGGGGGTAGGGGCTGGAAGGGGCCCAGCCACAGGCCTGCGTGATGGGAAGGTGGCGTGAGCTTGGTGGTACTCACCTGGCTCGGGGTAGTGCCACCTGGGCCTGGGCAGAGGGCTCCAGATCCACAGATACCCTGTGCTGGGGAGCATTTGGGGGTGAATGCCCCTGCCCTGACCTGGAGGAACCTACCCCCCAGGGGGAAGCCAGCAGATCCCTCCCCATTTCACCCCATCCCTCTGGGAATGAGAGCCAGCCACTGCTGTTGGCATTTGAAGTCCTATCTACATGGCTGAGTGCCACCAAACCTGCTGCCCCTGGGGTTCGGGCTGCCATGGTGGGGCAGGGAGGGTGTTTATGGATCCCTCTGGGTTCAGTCTGTCCTCTTCCAAGGTGGTATCTCACGCCGCCAGCGAGGGAGGTTACACAGCCCCTGCTTCTGTCTGGGCCTATCTGATGAGAAGCAGACAGCCTACAGCCCAGATAAGATAAGGCTTGTCTTTTGCTCCATAAGTAAAGGAAAACAGGCCCTGAAAGCAAGGGAGGAGACTGCAAAGTAGGAGCCAAAAGACTCATCATCAGGAGGAGTTTCAAAGGCTGAGAAGGGCAGCTGAGTAGATCAGCTAATCCGGTCATCAGCGCTGGCTGGAGCCGTGCTGTCCTGCTCCCAGCCCTGAGAGGAGCAAGGCCCCTTCCTACAACGGTGGGCTGAGACCAGAGGAGTCACAAGTGCAGTAAAATGTTTTGCATAGTCAATCAAAAGCTTGGGCTGGTCCATGAGTTTTGCAGAGTCAATGAGAAGGTTTGCATGGTCAATGAGATGCTTGGCATGGTTCATGAGAAGCTTTGCATAGTCAATGACAAGGTTTGCATGGTCCATGAGAATGTTTGCATGGTCAATGAGTTGCTTGGCATGGTTCATGAGAAGTTTTCAGTGGTCCATGAGAAGATTTACATAGTCAATGTACAGCTTTGCATAGTCAATGAGATGCTTGGCATGGTCCATGAGAAGCTTTGCATAGCCAGTGAGAAGGTCTGCACACCCCATGAGACGCTTGGCATGGCCATTAGTACTGCGCATAGCCAATGAGAAGTTTAGCATAGTTGTTGACGAGTTTTGCATAGTCAGTATGACAATTTGCAAAATGAATCCCAAGTTCTGCATAGCCCCGGTGCTGCTTATGACCACCTGGGCACGGCTCATAGCCCCCAGCCGAGCGACATGGGGGGCACCGAGCGCCCCCCTTCCTCCGGGACATATCATATCCCCTTATGGGTCGCAGGCAGCACCCCCTTCCCAGCGCCCACAGGAAGGAAGCGGCGCTGATGGCTTCACAGCGGGGGCACGGCGGGATTGATGCCAGCCGCGCAGCAACACCCGCCTGCGTCTGCCGCCAGCGGCACCTGCTTTACAACCTGGTTTACAGCCCTGTTAAAACAGAGGATCCTGCCAGCCCCGCGCACAAGAGAGACGCTCCAGCGAGGAGCTGCAGAGGCGTCCGCTGTCCCCCAGGCCTGCGTGCCGCAGCCTCCAGCCTGCGTGGCATCTCCCCGCCAGGACCCGAGGGCACCAGCCAGGAGCCGCCAGCGGAGGGGCTCGCCAGCTGAGGTGGGGTGCCGCTCCTCTAGCAGCAGTTGGGGTGGCAGAGCAGGCGGGCCCTGCAGCTCCCGGTGCCAGGGCTCCACGGGCTGCCAGCTCCCCAGCCCCGCTCTGCCTGGGGGAGCTGCTGATTTGCAGCTGCCATCACCTGGCAGAGCCCTCCGCGCCCGTGTGCATCCTCCAGCCTGGCTCTGTGCCCCCGCCTGCCTCGGGGCCTGCTCCTCCAGCATCCCCCCCCGCCCCAACCTGGTCCCACTGCCTCGATGCGTGAAGGTGCCAGAAGCGATGCCTGGCCTGCAGCTCCCGAGCTCTGCCAAACCCCGGGCAGGAGCCTGCCTGGTCCCTGCTAGCTGCCAGAGCCAGCATCCTCCCAGGTGCTGGGGAAATCGCCCGGCTCTGGGGGATCCCTGGGAGTCGCCTGCCTCTGCCGCAGGCTCAGCCCTCCCCTCCACCTCGCCGGGCCGGGCGCTGAGCTCAGCACACCGGCTCTCACTGCAAGGCGTGAAGGACACTGGCAGAGCCTGGGGGAGGGCACTGGCACGGCCCCAGCCCCAAGGGCCCTTGTGCCAGCTAAAAACGAGTGACCCCTGCATGTCTCCAGCCCCAGATCTCCCTTGGTTTAGCTGCCAGGCCTCTGCGGGCGCCTCCTGGGCTGGGAGCGACCACAGCCGCCTGGCCCGGGTGCATCAGACCCCGGGCTCCTACTGTCCTTCTCCTGGGGGGCAGCGCCTCCATGCCCCCCTGAGCCGCGGTGGTAGGCCCGTCTCCAAGTGTCCTTGGGGTGCCACTTTCTACCCCCCCCGCCCCCGATGACCAGCTCTGAAACACCCTGGGAAACCCCAGTCCCTGGGAGGGTTGTGGGGCGCGGGGCTGTTCCCTTCCTGCTTCCCTGCGCCCACAGCCTGGTGCCCTGGGCACGCAGGCAGGGAAAGCCTGTGCCCCCCAGGGAGGGGGAGACGAGGCCGCCCCACCACCCCTTGCAAAGTTGGCTGGAAAAGTTTTGGGAGAAAAAATAGGAAGGCAGGCAAGGAGGAGACGTGCTGCTGAGCCGCTTCATCGCCTCACAGGCTGCTCCGGGGCCCTCGTCACCCGGGGGGGCACGGACCGGGGGCACGAAGGCGGTGGA
>NW_017729024.1:165277421-165280737 GCF_001723915.1 Gavialis gangeticus | reverse complement strand
CCCCCGGCTCTGCCCCCCGTGCCTCCACCCCCCAGCTGCCAGGGGGCACGGCCCCCGCCTGGGCCCCTCCAGCCCCGGGCACGCTTGCCCGCGTGCCCCTTGGAAGCGGGCGGGGGTCCCCCGCGCTGCGCAGAAGCCCCCTCCGGGCTGCTCCCGCGCCAGCCCCGCAGGGCTCCGGTAGCTCCCTGGCGCTCGTCCCCGCCGGTATTTATAGCCAGGGACTAGACTAAACAAGCCCAGCGCGCGGGCCCTCGTCTCGCCCTGCTTTGCTGGGCGCCCCTGGCACGTGCCTCTCGCACGTCTGTGTCCTGGGACGGCCGGACCCCCGGGCGCTTCTGGCCGGCTCGCCTGGCGGGTCGGCAGAGCCAGAGCCGTGGGCGCTGGGGTTCCCCGTGGCACGATGCTGCTTTGGCATCAGGCCGGCGGGGCTCGCCCACCGTCTCCGGTGCAGCGCGGGCAGATGCCAGGCCCTTGTCTGGTGAGAAGTCAGGGCAGGGTGGCACCTTGCAGACTGACTGGTTCGGAAAGGCAGATTAAGTGACGTGACCGGGGTTGTGCTGGGAGTCGGTGGCAGGGAAGGGCATTGGGGCTCGGCGTCCCTCCTCCCTTGGCGGATGCAGGCCTCTGTGCTGAGCCTGCAGAGGAGACTCACGCCGGTGCTTGCCTTGGCCCTCAGGCGGAGAGCCCATGGGGTGAGGGCGCTGCTGTCTGGAGCCGCCGTCGGGTTTCCCTGGTGCTTCCCTTGCACCTCTGACCCGGAGCAGCCGGGCGCAGAGGGGGAGGCAGCTCTCCGGGAGCTTTCTGCCCCGCTGCCATCAGGGCCTGGGCGCGTAACGCGCTGTGCTGCGTGCAAAGCCAGGGCTGCTGCCTGTGCGCACTCAAACCCGCAGGGTCCTGGTCTTGCCTCTCTGCTCAGGCTCAGACCCATGCTGCATTGGGGGCAGGAAGGGATTCCCCCCTCAGACAGGTCCGGACCGGGGGGTTCGCCTTCCTCTGCCTGGGGTCGCCCTTTGCAGGAGCAGGACGTCGGCGGCCGTGGCCCCCCTGCTTTCCCGGGGGCAGGGCCAATACCTGGCACTGCGACCCGGCTCTCGGTGTAGTTTTGGCAAGAAGCTGGGCCGTGGATGTGTCTGAGCTGGTCTGCACAGGGTTGGACTGGATGTGACCCCCACAGCCCCCTGCCAGCCCCTCTTCCCTAGGACTTTACGAACGGCTCCGAGATGGGCTGGTGCCGAGGCTTTCTGACGTCGGGCTGAGTGAGTCCCTATGTTAAAAAGGGTCAAAAATCATAAGAATAGTACAAATCGGGCTGCTGCTGTTCGTGCTCTGAAAGCCGCACGTTCGTCCAAGGGCAGAAATACGGGGAGGAAGCCCAGGAGTTTCGGGCATTGTTTCATTTCCACTCCCAGCAGAGATAAATGAGTTTAGATCGTTCCTTCTCCCCGTTTAACGCCTTTTGCTGGGCCTCAGCTGCTCTCCTGCTTTTGGTAAGATCCCATCCCCAGCTCATCGCCGAAATACCAGTGACAAACCCCCGTCACCGTCAGAGTCCGGCTGCTACGGATGGAAAAAACCCTCTGTCCAAGCGACTCGTGACCCGGTGATTCTCAAGCAGGCGGCCACGGCCCCGGGGTGCCTTGAGCTCCTTTCAGGGGTGTCACAGGGAGGCTTCCAAGCGCGAGTCACAAGATAACCCCGGAGATTTCTAGTAGGAAAAACCAGGGAGTTCTTTTGCAGCCAGAAAAAACTTCTGTTGTTTTTCTGTACTCAAAAAAAAAAGTGAAACCTGAGAGCTGGCATTTTGCAAGGGTGCATTTAGGAGGCCAGAGGCCACTAATGCTACCTTTGAGGGCATGCTTTGCTCTGGGGCAGTGGCAGGAAAGCCCCTGGAGCCGCGGGTGAGAGACTTCCAGGCAGAGCCCCCCTGGCTTGCTGGGAGACACTGGCACGGAGGGGACTGTTTAGGTTTCAGACCAAAATAGCGGTTGCGGCGAGCTCCAAGCCGGGGCCTTTTCTTTTTTTCCACCATTATTTCTCCAAACAAAAACAAACCTCCCGGGGCCCCAGCCCGGCGCGGGGCAGCCGTGGGAAGGCAGGCCGCGCCGTTCTGCGCGAGGGAGGAGGTGGAAAATCAGAGCCTCCGTGCCCAACTTTGCAGGCGACGTGTGTTCCTGGAGGCAGGCAGAGGCCCGGGGCGTGCAGGAGACCGGCCCTGCTGCTTGCTCGCAGCTCTGGCCCCTGCGGCCTGGTTTTCCCCCGCTCGCCCCCGTCGCGTCGGGAGGTGGGAGAATGTGCAGATGACTGAGCATCGCGGTCGGGTCTCGTGTTCTGGCTCCAGCCTTTGGACGGGTTCCTGGAGACTTTATTCTGCTATTTTCTTCCCCCTCCCCTGCAAAGCAGTTTACGACTCAGCGGGGAGGTGTTTCCTCCTCCCGTCGCAGCAGCGGGGGCAAAGCCCCTGAGCCGCTTGCTCCGAGCATTTGGGAAGGGGATTGGGACGGCAGGGAGGTCTCTCCCGGTGCCATACGGCAGATGGGAGGAGAGAAGACCGGGAGAGCGACAGGCCAGGGGTGCGCTGGCCAAGGCAGGATACGGCCCGTGGGAAGCATTGGGATGGACCGTGGAGCAGAAAGGGGGGAACTCCCCGCCGCAGGGCCCAGGGCGCGCAGGACTCGAACCCAGCTCCTGCCATCTGCGGGGATGCTAAGAGCGAGGAGGTGTGCGAGTAGGGGGTTGCTTCTGCAGAGCAGACACGGGCCTAGCACCCGCATGTGCAGGCGTGTGCATGCTCCTGCGTCCTGCTGCCCTCTGGATATGCAGGGACGTCGGAGAACCCCCCGCAATGGGGGGAGCTCTTCTTTGGGGGGCACGTGGCCGCTGCAGAGTGCTGGTCCGGTCGGAGCCAGTGGTCCCGGGTGCTTTCCTCTGGCCCTGAAACTTCAAAGGCGCAGAGAGGATGTGCTAAGCCGGAGCCGGCTGCTTCTTCCTTTGGCTGCTGATGAAGGAGAGGGGAGGGGAGTGTCTCTGCCCTTTAGAAAAGGTGAATCAGTGCCTTTTTCCTGCACAATTAGCTAGAAACAAAAGCGGCGGAGGGAGGGAGGGAGGTCGGCGGGGGCTGCCCTGCAGAGGGGAAGGCAGCCTGGGCCTGGGGCTTGCTCGCAGCACAGCGATGCTCCTGGCTCCCTGGCGGTCCAGAGCAGCTGTGCTGTCGGGTGAGGCTCCCCGCTGCATGCCGGGGCAGGGGGCATCTTCCCCAGGGCTTCCCGCCACTGCGGGTGAGGGGCTGCGGGGTTGGTGCCAGCAGCAGCATTGGCAC
>NW_017729024.1:165262508-165272421 GCF_001723915.1 Gavialis gangeticus | reverse complement strand
CATGCCGGGGCAGGGGGCATCTTCCCCAGGGCTTCCCGCCACTGCGGGTGAGGGGCTGCGGGGTTGGTGCCAGCAGCAGCATTGGCACAGCCCCATCCCCAGCCTGGGCTGCAGCAGCACCAGCGCCTCTGGGGGAGGCTTCAAAACCCCCTGGCACAGGGAGCAGAAAGGGGAGAAGGGGGCACCCAGCACAGCCCAGAAGCTGGGAAATCCCATAGCAGAGCACGGGCATCGCTGCACCTGCATCATGCCCAACCAGTGTCTGCTCGACCTCTCCTGGACACCTCCAGCGATGGGGAGTCCCCCTTCCCTGGCATCTGTCCCACGGCCTCCCTGCTCCGACAGTGAAGCATTTCCTGATCTCCAGCTTCAACCAAGTGTGCAACTTCAAGCCATTGCTCTGCACCCTGGGCCAAGGGCTGCGTCCCAGGACGAGCTGCTGTTCACGAGTCTGAACGGGATGTCCTACCTGTGCACCCCCCACCTCCCCAAATCCTCCTGCCTGGTGCTTGCAGTGCCTGTTCTCCAGCTGAAGCTGGCCCCTCTCTGCAGGAAGCTGGTGGGGGGAGATGTCATCAGGTCCTGTTGACACAGCTCCTGGCTTCAGCTGTGAAACCCCCCTGAGGCCAGAGATAAGCAGCCGCACTGCAAGAAACTTTGACCTCCTGGTTTGCTCAAAGGGCCTCAACTTCCCCAAATTTGCTCAAAGGGCCTCAACTTCCCCAAATTCCTGCTGGGCCTCACGGGAGGCTGGAGTCAGTACAGATGCATGTCACCAACCTGTCCTGTCCTTCCCTCCCAACCCGCAGCGGGATGCACCTGGGGGCAGAGCAGCAATTTTGGAGGAGCGGAGACCCTCCGGGAAGTGGGGAGGGCATGCACTCTGCATCCCAGCTGCCACAGCCCTTGGCAGTGCCCTGGTGCAAACTGCAGCCTCAAACCCTGTAGAGAGAGAGACGCCGGCAGACGCCTGGTCTGGGACCCCACGGTAACATCCGGCCTGGTTAGGTGCTAAGAGCAGGCGCCGGTCTTGGTGGAGCTGCCGGCGACAAGGCTGCCAGCTCTGCAGGGTGCATTTCACCCCCAGCTTCCCCCTTCCCCTGGGGTCCAGGCTCCCCAGACAGCCCATCTCTAGCACCCCATGCCCAGCTGCACGCGTGTCCAATTAGCGGCTCACCGCCGAGGAAGCGAAAGCAGCCAACCCTGGAGCCACCGGCTATTTTTCTCCGTAATTTAATCGCGGGTGCAGGCTCCTTCCTGTGCTCCAGCCCGCCACGGGGCCCAGCTGCCGCAGGGAACCTGTCCTCCATGGAGAGGAGCATCCGTGAGCCAGTGCAGCAGTGCAAGGTGCCAAGGGGACCTTGGGTGTTGCTGGCGGAGGTGGGGTCGTTGGGGAGCAGGGGGGTCGTGCCTGTGTGACCCCATAGCCCCATCCTGGCTTATTTCCCATTTCCTGCCTCCCTGTGGGGGGTTCACCTTTTCCCAGGGGCTTCTGCAAGCACGAGCCTCATGGGGACATGAGCGCACCTGTGATGGGTCGGAGAGCACCAAGCATGGCCCTGAGCCCCGGGAAGGCTGCCCTTGCATGGGCAGCCAGTCAGTGTTGGCACCGAGTGTGCTGGGCCAGGGGGCACGTGGGGGTGAGGTGCAGGAGCTGAGCGTCGTGGCCGGGGGTGCCACACTGGGACAGCCCCTTGCGCCCAGCTGGTGCCAGGGTGCAAAGGAGGTGGGCACGGGGGCGCAGGACAGCTCTGTCGCAGCATCCCTCGCTCTGCTCCCAGCCCCGCTGACGCCTCCTGGCCTCCGATCCAGACAGGACAAGGCCGAGCCTCTCCCTTGGCCCGTGGCTGGGAGCAAAGCCCGGTCTGCAGCTAGAGGCTCCCTGAGTCATCCGGCACCTGATTCCCAGCGGCTGCTTTTTTTAGAGCGGGCCGGAGCTCGGGGGAATTCCCCGGCCGGTCTCTGATCTCCAGGCCCGCAGGCCGCGGTTCCTGTGGCCTTGTCGGACCGGGGAGCGGAGGCCGCAGAGACCAGCGGGAGGGGGAAGGCGCTCAAACCATAAACCAGCTGCACGCGCCCATTGCCTGGAAGGGCACGGACGGAGCCGCGTTAGTCACAGCTGCCTGCTGAGCCAGGGGTCAAGCCCCTTCTGGCCACGGGGCCGTTGGATGCTGGGGGGGGTCTGGCTGCAGCTGGCCAAGGGGGTGAGGGCACGTGTCCCTGGCGGGATGCTCCCGTGGTTGGCGTGTCTGGCACCAGGTGCTGGGTGAGTGAGGGGCCCCGACCTGAGTGCCCGTGCGGGGCCCGGCTGGGGTCAACCCATGTGTACATGGAGCCTGGTGCCAGCTCCCTGGGGTGCACGCACATTAGTGCCTGTGGTTCCATGGCTGGGCGTGCTCTGACCACGGCTGGGCGTGCAAACAGCATGGGCTGTGGTGGGGCCGCCTAGGGAGGTGCACACAAGTGTGTGCATCTGTGTTTGCACACGCATGTTTGTGCATGCACACATGCGGGTGCGTATATGCTGCTGTTCATGCATGCGTGCAGTGTCTGTGCACGTGTTTGCATACAAGCTTGTGTGCGTGCATGTGTTTGCATGCTTGTGTGCACATGCACATACCTGCAGGTGCATATGCGCGTGTGCATGCATGCTCGTGTGTGCATGGGTGCACTTTCTCCGCAGCCTCGGGCCCTTTGTGTGGCGTTGCCCTCTTTGCCTGCTGTGGGTCAGCTCGGCGGCCTGGCGCTCCCGTGGCACACGCACCCTACCCGGAGCCCGGCTGGCAAAGGCAGTGCTGAGAGTGGGTGCCTGGGGCAGTCCCCTGCAGCTGGCTGCATGTTCCTGCTGCTGCCACGCGTCCCCGCCACACTCCCGTGCACAGTGCAGGGGTGGGGGGGGGGCTCTCCCTTTCCCAGCAGCCACCGTAAAGCGCTTCCTGTTGCGGTTCCCTGGCCCCCGAGGCCACGTGCGTTTCCCCAGGAAGGAGACCAGCGTGGCGGCTGGCCCAGCAAGGCCACGGCGAGGACCCAGGCATCCCGATGCCTGGCCTCCCAGCCCCATGCCACGTCTCTGCAGCACTGGGAGCTGAGCCTGCTGTGTCCGGGCTTCGGCCGCCTGGCCGTGAAGAAGAGCCGGGCGGGCCAGAGGCTCGTGCGTGTTGCGGGGGGGATGTTTATGAGCCTGCAGCACGCCTGGCCACGCTTCCGCTCCCACGGGAGCCCATTATTTGCCCTTTGCCCCTCCTCTCCGCCGGCCTTGGAAGGCCCCGGCTCTGGCCGCCCACGGCTGGCCCCACTGGGAGTGCAGGGAGCTGCTTGCCAGCAGCCGGGGCCGCGGGAGCCGGCCACTGCATCCCCCAGGACACAGCCGGGAGCCGGTGCGCAGGGCCCCGGGCTCGTCTCCCACCACCATCTGCAGCCTGCAGGCGTGGGGGAACGGGGGTCCTGGGATTTGTGTGCGCACGCGTGTGTGTGGGCCATGCATTGCGTGTGTGTGTGAGAGCGAAATTGGCAGGCCTTAGGCCAAGGTGTGTGCGTGTGTGCGTGAGAGCTCAGGGCCAAGCTCCGTGTGTGCATGTGTTTGCACGCTCCTTCCGTTCACACGGGTCTGGGGAAGGCACCAGCTGGCCCGTCTGGCACTGCGGGACCCCTCCACGCAGCTCGGCTGCCAAGGGACCGGGTGCTGCGGGTGCCGGGCAAGGCAGGGCGTCCCCAGCTGAGCGCGGGGAGCTAGGCTTGGGGCGGGCGCTGGCAGGGGCAACAGAGCTGGGGGCAGGCACCCGGCTTGTAAAGCTGGGCCCGGGTGCGGGAGAGGGGCCGCCACAGCAAGAGCTCATTAGCCCAGCTCCGGAGGGCATGGAGCAGCCCTCCTGGACCCGCTGTTTTATAGGGCTGTGGTATTACCCACAATCCCCCCCTCTTAAAGGAGAATGCCCTCATTTGAATGGCTCTCACATGGGATCTGGGGGGCCGAGCCCCACGCAGCCCCGGGGGTTGGGGTCCCTTGCGGTGCTTCGTACCGGGCTCTAGGGTCCCAGAGGTCCCGGGGGCAGCTCCGGGGTGCAGAGTGGGGGAAACTGAGGCACAGAGGGGCTGCCCCACACCCCCCACAGTGGTCCCCTGCTCGGGAGGAAGGTGCTGGGGGCTGCATTTACAGAGGCGTCCGCCCGGGGCCTGGCCGGATGTGGCCACCGGGGTTGGGTTCTCAGCTCTAATTATAAACCCCACAAACACTGCCAGCCTGTTCTGCCTCCCCACAGCAGGCGGGCAGGGCCCGGGGGGGCATGTGCCTGCAGGCAGCGCTGCTCAGGCCCTCGCCTCGTCCCTGCCCTCTCTCGGGGTCCCCAGAGCAACATGCAAGGCGGAGGGGGTTGCACTTTGCAACCGGATTTAGCAAGCACGAGGGCCCCCTGCTTCCCCCCACGATGTAGGAGGGGCAGGATTTGATTGCTCCAGGCATCTCGGCAGCCTGGGGGGTTGTGACAAGTTTGCAAGAGCTCAGCTGGCCGTTCAAAAGCCCCCCCGCCCCGCCACCTTCGCAGCCCGGCCTGTTCTCATCCCTGCAGGCGGGGGTAGCTGGTGGCACCCTGCCCGGGCGGGGAGCCCGGGAGTCCTGCCTCGGTCCTTCTCAGGCTGGGCAGACCCTCAACCCCGCCGGACTCAGCCAGGGTGGGCACGAGGGTTGTCTCGACTCCTCCTGCGGCTTCCTCCTGTGCAGCAGGGATGCCGCTGCAAATGGTGCGGAGCTGGCCCCCAGCTTTGGGGTGCAACAGCCCTCCCCCCCCATACTCCAAGGGGTCTCACTCCCCGGCTGCTTCCAAAGGAGCTGGGGGGGCTGCACAGAGCGGCTCGGCTGCTCCCCGCCGGCGCCCCCATCCCGGCCCCGGCGCGGGGCATGCCGGGAGCAAGGCAGACTGCGGAGACTCGCTGCGAAACAAGGCCGCCCTTTTATTCTTTTACGGCTGTGGTTTTGCAGCCGCCGGCGCCCCTCCCTGCCAGCTGGGCCCGTACGGGGCCCCGGAGAAGAGCCCTGGCGGAGGCGCCGGGCCCCAGCCGGAGAGCGCGTGTGTTTTCGGCAGCCCTAATTGGCTTGGCTTGAGCCGGGGCCAAGGCGAATGCTGCGTGGGGAGGCTCGGCTTACACACCGGGGGCCCCTTGCACACCCCCACGCTGCACATGGCCTCTTTTAATGGGGAAGGGGAAGCGGAGCTGGTTGTGGGGGGGGGTGATGCACACACAGGTGCGCACATGTGCATGCACACAGATGCGTGGGTGCACGCACACACGCTTCAGGCAGGAGCAGCCCAGCCAGGTGCGTGTGCAGCCTGCACGTAGATGCTTTCAGGGACTGAGATGGCATCCTGCTCCGGGGGAGGTCCCTAGGTTGAACCCCAGGCTCCTCCTCTCTGCACCCCGGAGCCTGCTGGGGGCTGGGAAACCCACGAGGCAAGCTGGCCTAGTGGTCAGAGCCTGGGCTGTTGAGGACAGCTGCGTGCAGCAGGCACCTGGGGCCTGATCTCTCCCAGCGAGAGATTACCAGCTCACTGCAGGCTCAGCCTCTTGCCTCAGTTTCCCCATACATGCCTGCTGGGGTAATGGCCTCGGCCCCCCGACTCGGGGCTGGCTGGGGGCGCGTCTTGGGCCCTGTCCAAGCGCCTTTTCCGGTTTTGGATGGAAATGTTTGGGCTTCAGCCTCTTCTAGAAGAGCAGGGCCTTGGAGGGACACATGCATGCATGCATGCACATACATATGTGTGTACCCATGTGCACATACGCACATGCACTCCCACATGTGCATGCTGACATGCCTGCGCATGCATGCACACAGGCACATAGGCACACCCCCAAAAACACATGCATGGGCACAGACACACACACACACGCACACACACGGGCACTCACGCTTCAGGCAGCACCAGCCAGCCCAGCCAGGTGCGTGTTCAGCCTGCACGTAGACGCCTCCAGTGCGAGCGCATCCTTCTCCCAAGGTAGTTCCTGTGTTTCCCTGGTCTCTGCTCATCCGTGCTGCTCTCCCCGGGGCTCTTGCCAATCCGCTCCTGTCCTTCTGCCCAGGAGCATGTGCGATCCTAGCAGCCAGCCCCCGGGAGGAGTTGAATGCCACCTCCCGGCGGACGGTGCCAAAGCGGTGCCCTTCTTCGGGCCAGGCACAGGGGACCGGGGAGAGTTTCTGCCTCATTGGGAGCTGGGTCTGGCTGGCTCAGAGCAGCACCGAAAGGTTTCCCCGAGCTCCTCCGCCGTTGTCCCCGCAGGCAGGGCTGAGCTAGGCGAAGTGCCCCAGGCACGGGGAGCACCCCTGCCAGCACCAGGCCAGGCCCAGCTCCCCTCCGGCTGCAGCCTTTTCCCCCTGGAGCCATCCAGACGTTCAGCCCCTGCCTTGCTCTGCTGCAGCCACCAAGGGGTTAATGGATCCTGTGATCCAGAGCAGGGATCCCTGCATCATCCTGCTGCCCCGAGCCACTGCACCTGAGCCCCGCCGGCCCGAAGGGGCCCCGTGTGTTGGCTGCAGGGCGGCGAAGCCAGCGGCCCCGAGCCCAGCGCCCGCTGTTTGCTTTGGCTCCCAGGCTTGGCTGACCTGCTGCCTCCAGGCTCGCCGGGCGAAGGAGAGCCTGGGGCTGGGGCCGGCTGGGCGCTGAGCTGCCGCGTGGTCCCGTCTCGTGCTCCTGCCGGCACCGGAGCAATCCCGCCCCTGGCCCAGGGGCCGAGTCCAGGGGTGCGCTTTTGGGACAGAAAAAGGGGTCCCAGCGCGTGGCCAGGGGACAGTCCTGTCCTGCCGAACTCAGACCAGGGCCCCATGTCTCCCCGATCCTGGGTGTAATGGCTTGGCTGTTGGTGCTGGCTCCGTGCCTCGCCCCCGTGCCCTGACCCCCGTGCCCCGGCGGCTGCCTGCATTGAAAAGCAACCGGCAGGGGGATCATTTTTGCAGCAGGGGAAAGGGAGCAGGGCAGGAAGGACTTATTTTTCCTACAAATAACACCCCCCCCCCCCTTCCTCTCCCCCAGCCCTGCTCCAGCTGGCAAGACCCAGGCTTGGCCGCGGCCCCGAGCTCTGCAGTTGCTGCTCGACGCCTGCCAGCGCCTCGGGTTACCGAGCCGGAGCCAGGACTCGCCTCCCGCACAATGGGGCCAAGGGGGAGGAGGAGCAGGAGTAGCGGGTTTTTCTTGGAGCGCCTTTCCCAGGCTCCAGCGGCAGCCGGGCGAGGACGGCCGTGCCCTGCCTGCCCGCAGCCGTGGGCCAGCCCCGGGCTGCCATGGGGAGCCGCGGCGCGGGCTGCACCCCCAGGCGATGAAGGTATGTGGGGGGCACGCATGCCCCGCCGGGGCACGGGGTCAGGGACTCCCTGCGGCCGGGGCGAGAGGGTGGAGCCACTTCCTAGGGTGGCGTGGCACGGGGCTGGGACAGCCGGACCTGGTGGCTCCGGTTCTGCCCCGAGGGGCTACTTTGGGTGTTACCCCGTGTGCGGCTGTAGCTGGATCTGTGGGGCTGTCCTGGGTGTTACCCCGTCGCTGGATCCGTGGGGTTGTGCCGAGTGTTACCCCATGTGCAACTGTAGCCGGATCCATGGGGCTGTGCCGGGCACTACCCTGTGTGTGCTTGTAGCTGGGGCCACGGGGAAAGCCCTGCTCTGCCACGTGGGCACCGGCATCTCACGTGGGTTCACTGCAGCCTTCCCACACGCCGCTCCAGTGCCCGCCCAGCTCCCTGGCCTCTCCGTGGCCTCTGCAGGCCCCCGCCTGCCACGATGCCTGCGGGCGTCGGGAGCTCGTTAATCTCCTGGCGTTGACATTTTCTCCGCCGCCGTCTGTTGTTCGCTGCCTTGTCGCCGTGCCCGAGGCTGTCGGGCGGGGGCCTCCGTGCCGGCATCCCCAGCCGTGTGGGGAGCTCCAGGGCAGCCGCACTCAGCCATGAGCCGGCATCGCTGCTGGGCTCCAGCTCCCAGGATGGTGGCCCCGTGTCTCCAGCCTCCTGCTTCGAGGATGGCCAGAGCCTCGCGCCTCCCCAGCGGGGTCTGGGCACCATCCGTGCTCCCCAATCCCCCGTATATCAGGGGGATAATATCTGGGGCACCGTCTCCACGTCGGGGGTCCAGAGCCGGGTGGGATTCTCCTGCCAGCTGCGGTCAGGACGCTGGCGACACAGCCCTCTCCCGGGCACCGCAGCCCTGGCAAGGGAAGAAAGGAATGAGGCGCCGGTGGCTTCCCAGGCAGCCGACCCCCTGCGGGCACCACAGCTGGGGGGGAGGCTGCCCCAGCCTGCCAGCGCCAGGCATCCCGGAGCCAGACCCTCCTCCATGGGGCCGGGCTGCCGCGGCTGGTGCCAGTGGGATCTGGCTGGGCTTCCCCCGTGGCAGCGGGTCACGGTTTCATTGTGGTGCCTTCAGAGCCAAGCAGGGGGGCAGGCCTGGCACCCTGGTCCCACACAGCCTCCCATGCCCCTGCCCTGCTCCGATTGACCTGGGGGAGGCCCAGCCTTGGCCAGAGCAGGGCGACAGGGAGGGCAGCAGGGATAGAGGCCCTGTGGCTGCCCCATGCATGGTGAGCCAGAGCCTCGCCACACTGAGCACCTCTGCAAGCCCACCTACCACCCTGCTGCAGCCCCCAGCAGCATACAGCCCCCCCTGCCTCCAGCCCTCCGTCACCCCAGCACCTAACAGCTGCTTCATGTCCCTGGCACATGCGTGATATACATGCATGCATGTAGAGTGCACAGGCATGTATACACACATGTGCCTGCACATGCACACACATGCATGCATATGTGTGGCCACACACGTATCTGCACACCGATGCATGCATTCACTCACGTGCATGTACACACTCCTACACATAGAAGATTCACAGATGCACATGTTTAGGGCTGGAAAGGACCTCATGAGATCATTGGGTCCAGCCCCCCTACTCCAGGCAGGAAAGACTGCAGGGGTCAAATAAGCACATGCATGCACACATGTATGCACATGCACGCATGCATATACTTGCATGCGCATGCGTGCACATGCACACAGCCCTGCTACTGCAGGCCTCCAGCTCTGCATGTCTGTGGGCTCTGCACTCAGTGTCTCGTTGGCCCGCGGTGGGAGCCCCTCCCTTGCCGGCCCTGCGGTGCGTGGGTGGGGGGCCCAGGGCCGGGCGGGCGGGCGAGCAGGCGGACCCCCTGGAGCTGTGCCCAGCGACAGCCGCCACAGGCGTGGCCAGGGCCTAAGTGCTTTGGCAGGCACCAGAGGAGGAGGTCGAGCGTGTTTGATTAGTCCAGGCCCTCTGCACTCCCGATCTCACCCCATCTGGCTGCGGTGCCCTCCTGCGGAGTTGTGGGGGGGGGCAGCCAGGCTGCCAGGGAGGGCTGGGGGCAGCCACCGGTCTCCAGCACACGTGGGCTTTTCACCATGGTGTCCAGGGCATGGAGCTGCCCCCAGGTCAAGTCACTGCCCAGGGTTTTGTGGGCATGAAGGTGCCAGGCTGTGATGCCGGGCGCTCTGGAGGGGGAAGGGAACGATGCCAGGCCCGGGGGAAGAGAAGGGATATAGTGGCTGTGGGAAGTCAGAGGTGTGTGTGTGCGCGCGCATGCTGCCATGTGTGCACAGTGGCATGTGCGTATCCACGTGTTGCTGTATGTGCACATACAGTTCCCGTAGGCAGTTCACGTGTGTACATGTGTGCTGCTGCTTGTGTATGCCCTATGCCATATCCATATATGCACCTACAGTGCACATGTGCGTGCAGTGCACGTTTTGTGTGTGCTCTGCGGACATGCATGCGCTGGGGGGGTATGTACAGCACGTGTGCACAGTGCTGTGTGCGTATGCATAGTGCCATGTGTGCATGGGTAGCGTGTGTGCCCAGTGCACGTGTGCGTAGGCAGCGTGCATGTGTGTTCTCTGTGCTGCACACGTGCACGT
>NW_017729024.1:165253918-165257508 GCF_001723915.1 Gavialis gangeticus | reverse complement strand
AGCCCAATTTTTGCCATTGTCATTCCATCTATTCCTTGTAGGATCTTGCATAATTGTTTTCCAACTTTCATGCTTACAGATTGTTATGTCTTTCCATTCTACATTTGTTTTTTCCTTACTCCAGCTAGAGGGGAGGGACCCTTTGAGCTCCCTACAACAGTATGAGAAGCTGGGAACCAAGCTAAATAAATATCAAGACATTTGATTATCTCTGTATGCATGATTGTGCAAACCAGGTCTCTGGAAACACGACACGCACAACCCAGCCAAGCAGCAGACGTGTCCCAGCAGCCAGGCTGGGAGCTGCTGCCTGGCACAGGGGAGGGGGCCGTGCAGGGAGCAGGACTGGTGGGCTCCTGGGGTCCTGCGGTGACACGAGACCGGTTGCTGGCTGGGGTGGGGGGTTGGAGCTGGCACCCAGGGGCACACCCAGCCACATGGGCCGCGTATGTCTGCGCTCGGGGCTCACCGGCGTCCCCTTTCCCAACCATTGCTCTGGGGATGGAGAAACAGAAATCCTCCCCATGCTCTTCTCCTCCTCTCCCTGGGGTGGTCACAGGCCTGGCTGGTGGGGTCCTGGGTATGTCGTGTTCACCCAGCCGGGTGCTGGAGGCCCGAGCCCTGGCAGTGCAGTGCGTGGTGCAGCTCTGGGCTGGGCTGGGCTGAAATGACCCCAGCCGGGGCTTGGGACAGGGAGAAAGCCGCCCATTGTTCCCTGGCGAGGCCGGCGGCTGAAGACCCCCTGGGCCCGGCATGACACCAGCCCTGGTGCGGACAGAGCCAGGCATTCTTCCGCCAGCTGCTGAGCCCCTGCCCGGCCCCGGCCCCGGCCCCGGCCCCGGCCCCGGCCCCTGCCCAGCCCGGCAGCCTCTTTGTGTTGTGTTAGCACGTTGGAGCTGCGTGCATGCGTCTGCATACGCGTTTATGAGCACGTGTATGTGTACACGCTTGTGTCTAATCATGTGTGCCTGCACGTTTATAAGCACTGGGGTGCATGCATGTGTTTATGAGCATGTGTGAGCGCATGTGTGTCTATGAGCATGCGTGTGCATGTATGTGTATGAGTGGGTGTGTGTGCAGTTCACGTGCGTGCGGATATTGATGCACGTGTGTATGTGTGCACATATGTGTGAAGGTATGTATTTGTACGTGTGTGGATGTGTGCGACTGGGCGGGCATGTAAGCGTGCACCTGTGTTTGCATGCGTGTGTGCATGTCTCACCCCATTAGGGAGCCAGACCCTCGCTGCGTCGCCTCTCAGCTGTCAGCAGGTGCCCATCCCCAGGGCGTCCAGGCGCCTTCCCCATGAACCCCACGCCAGCAATGGGGAAGTTCCTCGGGTCAGCTGGCTGCAGGGGGAGGTCCCCTGTGCCCCTTGGTGACATGTCTCTTGGTCTCCCTGCCATGGTGCTGAGGGGGCAACCCGTCCCTGCGCTGACACTGGTGCCATTCACAAGGAGACCCCAGCTGCAGAGACCTGGCACACTCATCATCCTGAAACCTGGGGTGAGGGGGAGAGTGCACACAGGGTGGGGGGCTAGGAAACTAGACCTCTGCCACAGAGTAACTGTAGGACAAGCCCCCTCTTCCACAGCCTCCTGGGCCTCGACTTACCCATCTGTGCAATGGGAACAATGGGTCGTACACACCTTATTGGGGGTGAGGGCAGCACTCGTGGCCACCAACCGCACTGCAGCTCCCACCGGCTTCGAGCCAGCCAGCAGCTCTGGGGTTCCCGCCTGGGCCGCTCTCTGCCTTGACCTTTCGCAGACCTGGCTCCAAGGGGAGCTGCAGCCAGCACCTGGCTGGGCTGGACTGGCTAATCCCTGTGCTCTGTGTGGAGTCTGGAGCAGGTTTTGTTGGCATGTCTCCCAGCTCCCTCGGTGTGCCTGTGCCTGGGGCAAACTGCTCTGCCAGGTGATTAGAGACCCAGGGGGAGAGATTAGGGACCTTGTGCTGGGTGACCCGTGATGCCCCTGGGTAGACCCGTGCCATGGGAAAGGCTGGTGCTTCGTTTTCCCTCGCTCTCTGACTCCCGAAAAGGACCAGAGCAGCTTTTCTCTTGCAGAGACCCCAAAAGATGCAGCTGTGGGTCGCCTCCGGGTCTGTCACCTGGATTGCGTGTGCAAACCTCCCGGGGCTGGCGATGTGCAGCATCTCGAACAGGTCTCGGGGGCGGGGGGCCCTGGCTGCTCCGTCCCATGCTGTTGTTAAGCTGCTTAAAGCCTGCTGTAGTCTGGGCACTGAGGACCGTGGCTGGTCCCCCCCCTCACCTTAACTCTGCCCCTCGGGGGGTTGTTCTTAAATGCCTTTTCCACCCCGGTCCCGCCTGGCAGCTGGGGTGGGAGAAGAGCACCAGTTCCTCTCGGATGCCAGAGCTGCTGGTGGGACGCCGACAGCTGCCGTTGCTCGAGAGCCGTGTTTATCCCTGCGGTTCGGCCGGAAAAGCCTGTGACTGCCTAATGATTTATGGTGGGACGATGTGCAGGCCTGCGCCGGGAGCTGCTGTGATGGTGCCGCTGCGGCCGCTGGCCCGCCCGAAACCCAGGCATCCTGCGCCGTGTTGGGATGGAGCGCGGGCGGGTTTCACCTCATGCCTTTGGGGCTTTGCACAGCGTCAGGGGTCCTCGCAGGGGGGCGGCGGACCAGCAGAGCTCCCGGGAGCATGGCAAGGGGCTGGTGGCGTGCAGCTCCCGGCGCGCGGGCCAGGCCCCGGCCCTGCTGCTGTTGATTTTTCCATGCAAAAATATTCCAGGCATCTCAGGGCCTGGCAAGGCGGAGAGAGGCCACGCGGCCGGCCGGGGGCCCTGCCCTGGGATGCAGGCGCCGGAAGCCCTGAGCGCCTGCCCCTGGGGCCGAGAGCCGGTGCCCCCCGCCATGCCGGGTAACGCAGCCCCGTCTCTCCACAGATGCGCCGTCCTGCCCTGCGCCTCGGCCGGCTGATGGTGCTCCTGGCTGCAGCGCTGGCGTCAGCCCCGCTCCCCACGGCAGGAGACTGGGGGGACGACGGTGAGTCCGTTTGTACCCCCCGACTCCACCTGTCCCGGCCTGACCCTGCCGTCAGTCCCTGGCGGTTCAGTATCCGGGGAAACTGAGGCAGGCTGGGGCAGGGCAGCTCCATGCAGCCTTGGGCGGGCGGGTGGAGGGAGACTCCCTGTCCTGCACGGCTCACGCCAGCTCTCTGCCCGGCAGCGGTGGAGTACGGCCAGCTGGGCACCGACGTCGTCTTGCCGTGCACCGGCGGCCGGCCCGGGTAGGTGTCTCCGCGGGGGGAGCGGGGGCGCGGGGTCTTTCCTGCCTTGGAGCCCGGTGAAGCAGACCCAGCCCCTCGCTCCCGACCTGCAGCCCCTGCACTCAGCCCCAGCCCTGACCCCCGGGTGCCGGGTGCGAGTGGCACGCGGCCGGGGGCTGACACGGTGTCTCCGGCAGCCGCACGGGGGTGCAGTGGCGGCGGGAGGGGGCCGCGCTGCCTGCAGGCTCCATCGTGCAGCTGGGAGCCCTGGTGCTGCCCCACGCCGACACCGCCGCCGCCGGCACCTACAGCTGCCACGGCCCCGACGGCCGGCTCCTGCGCTCCCTCGCCCTGCGCC
>NW_017729024.1:165240269-165253740 GCF_001723915.1 Gavialis gangeticus | reverse complement strand
GCTGGGAAGGGGAGGGTATGGAGGGGGGCAGGGCTGGGGGTCAGGGGGAGCTCCCGAACCCTGACCTTCACCCCGGCGCAGACCCGCCGGGGGTCCCATCCGTGTGGTGCCGTGCCTCCGACTACGAGAACTTCTCCTGCTCCTGGGCCGCGGCCCACGACACCTTCCTGCCCACGCGCTACATCACCACCTACCGGTGAGCCCCTGTCCTGCCCCCGCCCCGTGCCTGGGCTCCCGCCCCTCATGCCCTGCCCTGCTGCCGGGGCAGCTCCCAGCACCGGTGGCTTCAGTCCACACACTTGTATGCACACATACACCATCATATGCATGCATGTGACTGCATGTGCGCGCACACATGGATATGCCTACACACATGCATACACATGCACATATGCACTGTCACTGGACTTCACATTAGGTTTGGTTTGGCCAGCAGCTCACTTCCATGCACATGCATGCCCACACGGACTTGCACATGCATGCATGCCCATGCACAAACATGCATACATATGCGCACACAGCTCAGGGGGCTGGAACAGCAGCAAGAGGCTCCTTCTGCCCCAGTCCCGTCTCCACCACTCCTGCCCCTGCCCTGATGCCCCCTGCCCCGCCATGGATTCAGCAGCTGCTTCTTCTCTGCTTTCCTTCATGCGCAGGAAGAAGTCGCTGACGGGGGAAGAGAAGCGAAGGTAAGACCCGTGTCGCCTGTCCTGTGACATCACAGCACCGTGTGATATCACGCACGGGGCCAAGCGGGGCATGGGTATGGCGTGGGGATGTATGTCCGGCCCCCTGCTCCAGCCGGGGCTGCAGGCTCGGGAGGGGCACAGCTGAGCCGCTGGCAGAGGGACCAGCCCGCACAGTTATATTTAGCCCAGCTTAAGGCCCCGTCCATCCGTTCCACATCCCGGCAGCTTCCTGCTTGTGCCAGGACACGGGGAGCCCTGCCCTGATCCTGGCGCCTTCCTGCTGCAGGAAGAGACGGGGCCAGCGCCCACCCACAGACCTCCCCAGTGCCCCCTAGCCAGGCCCCAGGGCGGCGAGGGGGCTGGAGCAGGGCAGGGCATAGGGGCCCGGTGCCTGGGGGGCAGGAAGCAGCAAGCTGCCATGCCATGGTGTGGAGCAGGAGAGGCCTGGGGTGCAAGGGCCTGGTGGGGTGTTGCTGAGCCATGCGCCCCGTGTCATTGGCAGGGTGCAGGGCGGGCCGGTGGGGCTGTGCCTGCAGGACCCCGCGCGCCCAGGCACGTGCACGGTGCCCAAGTCCGAGTTCTGGAGCTCGTATCGGCTCAACGTGACAGAGGTGAACCCGCTGGGCGCCAGCTTCCGCCTCCTGGACATCACCATGCAGGCCATCTGTGAGTGCGCATGCGTGGGCGCCCACACGTGTGCATGTATGCATGCACACAGGCATAACCATGCAGTCATGCACATACACATGCACATCTGTGCACATGCATGTGCACATATGGAGTGTACACGCACATGAATGTGCATGCATGCCTGCATGCACACACAGGTGGGGAGGTGGGGACAACTACACCCAGCTGCCCCGGCACGTGAGCTGATGCCCCTGCCTGTCCCCCTGCAGTGAAGCCGGACCCCCCGGAGGGGCTGGTGGTAGAGCCGGTGCCGCGAGCCCCGCGGCGGCTGCGCGTGCGCTGGCAGTACCCCACCTCCTGGCCCAAGGAGCCCCACTTCCAGCTCAAGTTCCGGCTCCAGTACCGGCCCGTCATGCACCGTGCCTGGTCCGTGGTGAGTCCCGGCGGGGAGGGGGGTGGATGCACGCGCACATGGGGCTGGGAGGCGCCGCGTTGCCGCGATCCCCTTGCAGGCTCCCCGCTCCGTGCAGGTGGAGACGGCGAACCTGTCCGAGGTGATCACCGACGCCTTCTCCGGGCTGGAGCACGTGGTGCAGGTGGGCGCCAAGGACTTCCTGGACGCCGGCAACTGGAGCGAGTGGAGCGCCGAAGCCCGCGCCACACCGGTCACTGGTACGGCAAAGCAGCCCCCGCTGAGGTGCCCTACATCCTCTGCCCCGCTCAGGCCACACGGCTTCAGTGCATCCGTGGCAATATGGGGCAACTCTTGCCCTGCCGGGCCCTGAGAGGGGCCGGGACCCCCCGCAGCCAGCATCCATGACTCGCCATCCTCGGTCTCCCCAGTGCCTCCGGACCCAGCCGCCACAGCCAGCACAGAAACCACTACCGAAACCGGCCCGGAGCGCCTGGCCCAAGAGCCCTCGCCTGCCCCCAACCCCGAGCCCATTGGTGAGTAGCATTGGCACCGGGGTCCCCGGAGCGGTTGGGGCTGAGGGTGGCCCCACTGGGTAGGGACTCGTTGGAGGGCAGGGGTCCTGCGGGAGCTGGATGTGCAGCAGGGGCCGGGACGGCACTCACGGTCCACGCGTGCATGCAGACCGCAGCGACCCCACGGAGAGGATCGCCGTCCTGGTCTCACTCGGGGTCTTCGCCTTCGTGGTCCTGGCCGCCGTCCTGTTCGTCGCCCTCCTGGTCTGGTAGGTGCCACGGCAGCCCTGGGGAAGGGCGCGCGGGGATGGGCGGCCTCGGCGTGGCCCGCAGACCTGCAGGCGGGAGCGATTGGCAGCAAGGCGGTGATCAGCGGTGCTGCGGGGCACCCGGTGCCTCTAAGGGCACAGCCGGAGCGGGGCCTGGCCGGCAGCCCTACACCCCGAGCAGCTCAGCCCAGCCCCTGGCAGCCGGCGGTGTTTACCAGCCGAGCCGTGCGCAGAGCCAGCAGGAAGGGCCGGGATCGGCTGGAGCCGCGCCAGCCCCAGCAGCTGGAAAGGGAGCGCAGGCCGTGTTGGGGGCCCAGCCGCAGCAGGCATGGGGGCCTGGGCTGTGCCTTCTCTGGTGGATGCATTTGGGGGTCTCGCGGGGCAACTGCTGGGGAGAGACCCCGGTGCCAAGCTGACCAGCTCTGCTCTGCCCACAGGCGCCGGGCGAGGTGTCAGGGCAAAGAGACGCCCGAGAAACACAACTTCCTGGCAGCCGCCGTCCACCTCAAGGCCCTGCCGAGTGAGTGGGGTGGGCGCCGGGTGGCAGAGAGGCATGGGGGGCGCGGGGTTGGGGGTACAGAGCAGTTGGGCAAGAAGGGGGGGATGCAGGATGGGGTCCCTGGGGATGCTCCCAGGATGGCGCCCGGCTAGAGGAGAGGACCAAGGTTGTGGGGCAGCCCCAGTGCCGGAGCCCAGCCCCGCTGCATCCTGCTCTTTCCCTGTGTCTCTGCAGAAGCCCAGATCTTGTAGCCGGGACCCCGTGGCTCCGTCCCCCCTCATCACCCCCCAAGGACACGACACCACTGTGGGCTCGAGAACGGTGCCCCGCACCTGGACTGCGGTACTTGCCCTGCCTGCCACCCACACCGTTGCCCTGCGCCGGCAAGGAGCCGGCTGCGGCCCCCAGGCAAGGTGGGGCATGGACCCCGGCGGGCAGCAACGTCGGGGGCATTGGACCTGCCTGCGCGTGGCAGGTGCAGGAAGAAGCCCTGGGGATTGGGGCCCACGAACGCTGCCCAGGCCTCAAACTCCAGCCCCGGACTGAGGGTGCCGGCTGGCGGCACGGGGACAGGACAGGGCCTGGGGCTGACGCCAGCGGCACGGGGCATCACCCCCTGGGCACAGCCTGCAGAGAGGCTCAAGGACTGCCTGAGACCTGGCCCCTATTCCTGCTGCTTGGCGCTGGCTTGGGGGCCCTTTGGGTACCGGGGCTGGGGTCTGGCATGCGTGGCCAGCTGAGAGCGCGATGCTGAACCCCCACACGTGTCCCAGAGCGTGTCTTCACGCACGCACACACCAAGGCTGCATAGGGAGGCCGTGAGCTGGGCTGGAGGGGCCCTGGAAGCAGGGGGTGACCCCAGGGCCAGACCCCCAAGCCTCAGAGTCTGCGAATAGGATGTCTGCTCTGCACCTCCCTGCCTCTGGCCAGGGGCACAGCCCTGCCTGTGCCAGGCGCTGCTGGGTGGACCCCCGGCCCGGCGCCCCCCCGGTAATCGCTTCCATGTGTTGGCACCGGGCAGGCGCTGCAGCACAACCCGACTGCCAGAAAGGGCTGGGTGGGAGCACGGAGCTGGGGGCTGGCACGGTGCGCAGGCGGGGAGGCCGGGGTCTGTCCTGCATCTGCAAGGACCCAGCTGGCCGGCCCCGTCCCCCCAGCCCTCGTCCCTCCACAAACCCCAGGAGTTACCCCGACATGGGCAGGAGCAGCTCCCCCAGCACCTACTCTGCTCCCTGCTTCCAGGTGCCTCCTCCCGGCGGGGTCCTGGCAGCCGCCCTGAGCTCTACCTGGGGTTTTCCTCCAGCCCAGGGGTGCCACGGGGGCCCCCAGCACCTGGGGGTGTTGCACGTGTGTGTGAGGGAGCCCTGTGCCCCTGGGGAACGTGCCAGGCTCCTCAGCCAGCCCGTGCCCTGGCCTCTCTCCCTCTCCCTGTCCCCCCCACCAGGACTTGGTGCTGTGAAGACTCCCCCTCCCTGACGCTCCGTGCCCGGCGGCCGATTCCCGGGCAGGGGTAACTCTTGCCCCGTTCCTGCATCCCCTGGGGTCGGCCACCCTGTGCCCATGCCCGGGCCCGGGCCGTGAGAGCGGGCAGGGCTGGGGCTGTGCGAGGCCCAGTGGGAATAAAGTGAGAAACGGGTTCCTGCGGCTGTGGTGTGTATTTGGGGTGGGCAGGGGGGTCACTTGGTCTCTCCCCACCTGCCTCTAGGAGGTTTGTTCCAGCACCAGCTCCCATGGGGCTCACCCTGCCCTGGCCTCTCTTCCTGGGCGATTTCCCCCCCCATGCACAGGTGTGTGCGTGCATCAGTGTGCCTGCATGGTGCTGTACGCGGTAGGGTTTTGGGGATGGATGGGTGGTCAGTGGGGCTGGGCGTCTGGGCATCACAGGACCAAGACCCCAGGAGGATTGTCCTGCTTGTCACCAACACCGGTGTCGCTGGAGCTGGCTTGCCCCAAGCCACGGGGTGCCCACCCCCGCGCTGTCCTGGCAGCGAGGGGACAGGACTGGGCAGGATGCTCCTCAAGGCAGTGCTGGGTCGTGCCAGGCCCTACAACATGCCGCGGGGCACCCTGCATAGACGTGGCCCAGAGGCCAGACCAGCACCCCCAAGGGGAAAGGGGGACCTGGACACGTGGGGGTCACTGTTCCCAGGAGGAGATGGGAGATGCTTGGGTATCAGTGGGGTCAAGCTGTTTAATCTGGGGGTGCCATGTCCTGGGGCACCTGTGTGGCCCGGGGCAGATAGAGGTGGCCGGTCACCGTGCAGCTGCAGGGCCTGCGTATAACTCTGGGGGGGGGGGTGCCGGACGTTGAGCGCAGCTCTTCACCCCTGGGCCTGGCCAACTGCAGGGAAAGGAGCCCATGAGAGCTGAGCTCCCTGCAGCCTCACCTCAGCCCCTCGCTGCCCCGGGCACCGAGAACAGCCCCTCCCACGTGCCCCCACACGGCACTCCCCTGCTGCACCCCCTCTCCCAGGGCTGGGGTGCAAGCCCTGCCCGGGCGCCGGGGCATGCAGAGACCATCTGCGTTTCCTGGCTGTTCGGGGAGAGAGTGGGCACCCCCAGGGCCCTCCCTTGCTGCTTGAGCCCAGCCGAGTTGTGCATGCGCCTTGCACACCTGCAATGCAGGAGCCCCTTCCCTGGAAGCCAGGGTGCAGGCGGGCAGAAGCAGCAGGGCCCCTGCCCCAGCCCTCCCCTCGCCTCCAGCCCCTGGCTCCCCCCCTGGGCTGGCAGGGCAGCCCCCCATTCACTCCCCGGGGGTATTGGCAGGGGCCCCCAGGGCAAGCCAGCATCACAGACCATTTCACGACTGCTCCCGCTTCCCTCTCCGCCACGTCCTCAGCCATGGGAAGAAGTAGAAGCAGCCCCAGTAGATCCTGGCAAGCACGGGGCAGGGGAAGGAGGAGATCAGGGAGCAGGGGACAGATATGCAGCTGTTGGGGCAAGCGGGTGGAGGGAGGGGTTGCGTGGGTGACTGAGGGGGGGTCAGAGCAGCAGAAGGGGGAGTGAGGGCCCTGCAGAAACCCCCGTCCTCTGCAGCTGCTGTCTGTATATGGGGGGGGGGGGCATGCAGCACCTCTGCCAGCTCCCCAGGGATCAGTGACCCCTGCCCAGGTACCAAGAGCAGTACCTATGGGGACCCCTGGCATGAGGGAGCAGAGACTAGGATGGGGGTGCATACAGGGGGGCGAGGGTTGCAGCAAGTGCCTGAAGCGGAGGGAGGTGGTATCCTGGGAGCAAACCGCGGGAGGGACCCCAGTGCTGCCTCGGCCCCAGCCAAGATCCTGCTACTGCCCCCAAACACCCCCAAGCTCCCCAGCCGTGTCCTATGCAGGCCAGGACGGCCAGTACTCACTCCTGCTCGTCCTGCTCCAGGTGCCAGGGGTTGGATCCCGGCTGCCCCTTCCTGCCGGGCAGCTCTCCCTCCTGCACAACAGAGGTGGGCTGTCCAGAGCGGCATGCACACCGGTGCCAGGGGCCCAGGAAGGTGTGGGCACTGGCCCACCGCCTCCTCCCAAAAGTGGTGCATGGGTAGATGCAGTGACACGGCGTGAAGCAGCGTGGGCAGTCCCTGCAGGCACCCTGTCCCTGCGGACACTGGCTCGGGGAAGAAATGCTGGTGCCCTGATTGCCAGCTCTGCCCCGTGTCCCCAGGGCCTCACGCTCATCCCACTGCACGCTTGCCTTGCAGCGGCAAGCTCTGGCTTCCACCTCCTGCCGACAGGCCTGCTTCTCCCCCCGCGCTCTCGGGCACTGCAGTCAAAGGGGAGAAACTCAGCACCCACCGCAGGGAGGCTGGAGCAGGGCACGGGGGCAGAGACCACCATCCCTGCCAGTCCTACCTGCTGCACTCTGCCCAGCAGCTGCTTCTCGCACTCGCCACCTTCCACCAACTTGCACGCCAGCTGCTTCTGCTGCAGGGAGGCCAAGACAAGGACAGGGACAGGGTTAGGGGTAGGTTATGGACCATGCGGCATGGAGCAGGGGCATCCCCTTGTCCTCTATGGGAGCAGAGCAGAAGGAGCTCAGCCGCCAAAGCAAGGCATCTCACGCACCACTGTGTCCAGCATGGTGTGGGCAGCCCACAGACCGCGCTGCACTTTGGCTGGCCGTGCACACACTAACCCATGTGCAAGCATCTACGCTGTGTTTCAACTGGCTAGCTAGCTGGCCCAGTTTAAGCACAGCATCATGCTGCCCCCTCAGGACAAGGCAAGGGAGAAAGCGGTCCTGTTTTGCAGCGAGCCATGCTGCACATTGATCTGCTCCTTGCTGATCTCCAAGGCTCCTGCGCAGCTCAGGGTTTCCGTCATCCCCACTACTACCTGCAGCTCTGGGTATATCTATGCTGCACCCCTGGTGCCACCCCGGGCTCCCACTCGCATGCTCCAAACCTGGCAGTGCAGCCAGGGAGCTGCTTTTGGGGCTTCAAGCATGCTGGAGAGAGCTGCTTCACTGCCTCACTTCTCGGCTTGGTGGGAGTGGGTGCATGGGGCTGCCTGGGTGCCAGGACACAATGTGAGCATGCTCCGTGTCACATCATTTGGCCCCTCGCAGTGGGCCTGGCCCTGCAGACAGGACAGGAGCGCAGCGCTCCACCCACCCTGGAGCAGAAATGCTTCAAGTCCAATGTAACATGGCTGGATCCTGAATGCAGACAAGAGCCCACAGCAGCAGCAGCTGCGCCCAGCACAGACCCAGCCGCACTTCAGGGTGTTGATATGTCCAATTCTGTCTGCTGCGAGCAGGCTGAGATGGTGCAGGTGCAATAGCGCCAGGGCCTCGTCTACACTAGGGCATCCCATGTTCCTGGGCTAAGTGCAGGAGGCTGCCGGGGCAGGCAGACACCACGGTACCAGACCGAGCCATTGCTAGCCCAGAGAGGACGTACGGCACGGAGAGCCTTTCTCACCTGGAAGGGGCCATTGGGTCTCAGGGCGGCACTGCCTTCACCCCCGCACCACAGCAGCTCCTTCAGCGCCCTGCCATCTGTTGCCAGCGGGGCTGGGGGCTCCCCTTGGCCCTTGAGCCGGAGCATCTCACCTGAGGGCCGCGGTCCGGCGGCAACACCTGAGGGAGGCAAAGCCCCAAGTCAGTGCCCGAGACCTGGCAGAGGGGTCTTTGCAACGTGATTCATTGCGATTTGCCCCCACCAGCGGTCGATTATGGGCCTGGCGCAGCATGCCCACAGCCCTGAAGATTTAGCGATGGAGGCACGAAGCACGAGAGAAGCCGGGGAGCGCCGCGGCCCCCATCCTGGTATGGCCCCTCGCCATCATGGAGCGGGGCGGCCAGCCTCAGTAGTTGAACGGCCAGGTTTGCCTCCCCACCCCACCCAGGCTTGTGGGGGCTGCACCCACTGATTTGGGGGCCGCCAGCCGGAGGAGCCCCAACCCCCCTGGCTTTTCACGGCAGGTGGCAGGCAGCATGGCTCTGCCACCACTCGCTTTTCTGGGGGTAATTTTGGAAACCTCAGAGGCCCGGGGGGCGCTGGAGGTGCACGGCAAGGACCCAGGAAGCAGCTTGGGGGGGGAGTGTCCAAAATGGCCATGGAGGGAGCTCTGCGGGGCCCGTGGCCTCCAGATTTCTACTGAGGGGAGGCCTCCAAACAACCTCCCGATGCAGCCTGCAGAGCCTCCCGCTCAGTGCCTTGGTTGCTGCGGCGGCGATGTCACCCGATGAGGTCATAGAGGCTGATGATGTCACCCCAGTGAGGTCATAGAGAGTGACCAGGCCCAAGCTGCAAGGCTCAGACCAAGAGGCCTTTTTACATGGCTTCGGCGACTTTCTGGAAATTTTGGGCTGCACGAGCTGCCCGTGAGCACCAGCGGGACGTGGCCCTGGGTGGAAGGAGCGGGGAGGACATGGGGCATCTCGGATTCGGGTGTAGATGGTGCCGTGCCTCATCATCACAGCGCGCACGGGTTTTTTCCCTCCAATTACAGAGAAACTAGAAGCTTTACAAATAAGCTAGTATTGGATTAAGCTCGTATTAAATGACGCTAGTATTAGATTAAGCTTTCCTAACAAGCTAGTATTAAGATCGCTTGGCGTGATTTTATTCTATTTAAAATCAAAGCAGAAAAAAAGGAATATAACTTTCCTGGAGCGTGCCCTCATTTGCTAGGTGATATAGCCTGCTTTAAAAAACGTAACAACCCTCCAGCAAAAAAAGTCAGAAGAGGTTTCTGCTCCACCCACAGTTTAAAGGCTACTTGCTGGCCCTAGCAGCAGGGCAGTGAGGGACTCAGCTGACCGAATAGCTCATTAAAATTTGCTTCGTTGCTTCTAAAATCTTCGCTCCACTGGTGTTAACGGCCCTCTTCCCTTTTAAATGGCCTTTAATGTCCACTTCTCCAGCTCTCCCTACTGCCCCAGGCTGTCGGCTGCTCCTGCTAGCTCCTGTTTCACAGCCCTGCCGCCTGGTTTCCAGCTCTAACAATAACTCTGGTTCCTAGCGTTAACTCAGGTGTGGGAATATTAATGCAGGTGAACATCAGCCAGGTGTGGGAAGCACTGGAGGCACTGTCCAGATGCGCAAGATGACTTGAGCTTGTCTTATCAATCTGAAAAAGAGATATACTTTTAACTAAAATTACTCCAGGATGAATAAAACAACTTTTTTGCATGATTTTTTGCCTCGTGTCTTCATACATAAAATACAACATAAAGACGAAGGCACATTCTAATGGTATTTTTTTCCCTTGAATCTTAAATAATCTAGCTCTAGGCCTCTCCTTAGTCATGAAGCTTCTAGTTTCTTTTAAACGGGATAAAAATCTGTGTTGTTCTCTCTGTGATGATGATGCACCGCACCACCTGCACCCCCCTCTTCAAAATCCTAGATCTGCCCATGAATCCTGTAGTCACACAAATTAAATGTACATCTCTTATTCAGATTTGGAAAACAAAGCCCAGCCTTGCTGGGCATTTCTACATTGCAACCGGCACTTCCCCATCAGTCATTTCCACACCCAAGTTAATGTTCACTTCAGTTCTGGTTTTTAACAACAATTAAAAGCAGCCCCCAGGGCTGTGAAATAGAGGTGAGAGCATACCAGGCGCGGCTCAGACAGCAAGACTGCAGAAGAAGGAATAGGCTGATTAGTGCAACATTAAGAGCAGTAGAAAGGAGAAAGTGTCCCTAACACCTGTGGAGTGGAGAGAGATTAGCAAGAATTGGGTGGGTGATAATGAGGCATGAAGTCAACCGACTACCCTCAGCAGCCCCCTGAATAGCAATGCCCCAGGCAGGTGGTTTGAAAGTTTGGATGCAGCAGGAATCACCTGGTGGATCCACCCCCGGGGTGGATCAAAGAGCACAGCTGCTGGGCAGGACATCAGAGGTGGCTGTCACCCACTCCTCTGGCTTTCCAAGGGGAATAGCTGGGTGCAGGTAGGTGCTGTGGTAGGTGGGAAAGGGCACAGCTCCTCCCTGGATTGCAATAGATGCACCTGCAACATTAGCAGCCACATCCTGCTCCAGGCGACGCGGGGGCTGCCGGCAGGGGGAGCATCGTGTGCAGCTCTGAGTACAAATTTATTGCATAGTCACAACTAACGGGAACGCCTCGTTGGCTGGATAATTTGCTGTTTGTCCAAAATGTTTCACCAACTCCAAACATGGAGTTAGCAAAGCCCCGGAGGCTTCATGTCCCTGAGCCCGGCTGCTCTGGGCTGATGCCTGAGAAAGTTTTTGGAAAAAGCCTTTCTGCCAAGAAGTGTTACTTGATCCTGTGTGTGCACACGTGTGTGGGTGGACCGGTCCGTCTGTCTGAGCTACGAGCAACGACCCCCCACTCAGCCCCAAAGGGCCTGACACCCCTTGCTGGCGCTGAGTCCATGCGGCCCCTTCTCTCCCAGGGCAGGGATTGTCGGCCCGGGGAATCGCAGGCCCTGCTGTCACAGGCAGGTGTCAGCTGCACTTAAAATGGTACGGGGTCCCTGTCTGATGGGTGCTACCCCAGGGGAGGTTGCCTGGGCTGGGAGACACCTGGGTTTGAAAGGTGCTTTCAATGCAGCATGTTCATTCTCATCGCGTCGTAGTCTGGAGGTCAAATTCCTTCCTGCCCCCAAATGTGGTGTCAGTCTGAGAGGGGCAAGACCCTCTAGGCAGGACCCTCCGGCTTTGGATCCAGCAGGAGCATTGGCACAGCCCAGTCCCCATCCCCAGCCTGGGGAGGCTTAAAAACACCCTGACACTTGGAGTAGAAAAAAAAGAGGGGGACAGCAGCAACCGGCAACGCCCCTAGTATCACACAGGCATCGCTACACCTAGATCACCCCTGCCCAGCGGCTGTCCAACCTCTCCTTGAACACCTCCGCCACCTTCCCTAGGCATCTCTTCCACTGCCTCACTATTTGCACAGTGAAGAAGCGTTTCCACATCTCGAATCTAAATTCACTGTGCTGCAACTACAAGCCATGGGTCTGCATCCTCCTCTCCGCAGCAAGAGAGAAAAGCTGCTTTCCCTCATCTTTATGGCAGCCGTTCACGTATTTGCAGACTGATGTTCATGTCCCCTCTTAAGGGTCTTCTCCACGAGCTGAATATGCCCCGTTCCTTCAGCCTCTCCTTATATGACTTGCTTTCCAAGCCCTTCAGCATCTTTGCCGCCCACCTCTGGGCCCTCTCTAACTTCTCCATATCTTATTTAAAGTGTGGAGCCCAGACCTGCACGCCGTAGCCAGGTGATGCCAAACCAGTGCAGACCACCTCCCGCGTCTTGCACCTGATGCTTCTACGGATGCTGCACAAAACTGCATTGGCCTTTTGTGCGGCTGCATCACGCCGCAGGCCCCTAATGAGTCTGTGGTCTGCCGAGACTCCCAACTCCTTTTGCATAGCACTCCCATGCAGCTGTGTATTGTATTGGTGTTTTTCATTGACTATATGCCTGAGATGTCTTTATGGTTGTGACGAAAGGAGGGGGAGTCGGGCACAGCGGGTACGTTGTTGGCTTGGGGTCTGGTGCTGGGGATAGGAAGCCAGAGCCCTATCCCGCTTCTTCCTGGCCGATCACAGCTCTATAAATCATCGATATCAGGTCTGGGGGGGGCACCCGCCTGTGCGTGAAGGATGCTACCCCCAGGATCATTCCCATCAGCCCCCGTTTCCACGAGGAGCGGCGGCAGGAATCGCTGCTCGCTCGCAGGTGGCTCACGTCCACCCCGGGAGGATGCTGCTGTGCGCAGGGGCCGGTCTGACGCAGGCTGGTGGCTTAGGAGACCAAGAGCATGTGACTCACCTGCGAGTCATAGGGAGATGCTGCTCCAAAAAATGTGCATCGGCTTCGGATTGGGACCTGCTTGCCGGCACCAGCAGCTCCCTGAACAGACATCTGGCTGTCAGCCTAGGGGAGGCCGGCGTCTGAAGGGTAAATCATCCCTGCAAAGACTAGCTCAAGGTAACACCTTCCGTGGGGCCAGGATGGGTCTGCCTTGGCCTGTTGGAGACAGGAGGCTGGGGGAGAGGGACCGTCTGCAAATCCCTGCGGCTGTGAGAATGGGTACCCAAATCCTAACGCTTGCTCCTTAGGGAGCCAAAGGCTGGTGCATGATTCGCTCTCCGTCTCGGCTGCATTTCGGTTTGTCCATGGGGTGGCAGGCGGCCCCTGCCGCAGAGTCGAGACAACATGCAGCAAGCAGAGGCGAAAGGAGAAATCCTGTCTGAAGGCAAAACAGCCAAGGGCTAAAGGATGTCTTTGTGTTGGGATAAAACCCCTCTGGTGACTTGGACGGGGGTGGGGGGGCGCAGGAAAGCATACCTCTCCCCACCCACAGGGCTGAGTAATTTTTCTGGGCAGAAAAGGGAAGTTTTCTGAAAGTTAAAACTTTCTCACGCGTCATCCCGAGTAGCTGGGCTCAGTGAAACGAAACCTCCAGGGCTTGGCTAACTAAGTCTGCACTTTGAGCTGGTGAAATGCTTTTGATGAGCAGTAAATTTGCTGGAAAATGGACTGTCGGGGGAATGCTTATTACTTGTGAACAAGCAACGCATTTGGCCAATAGCTCTGACCCCAAAGATGGAGGTGAAGGGGAATGAGACAGTGCCCTATCTTTTTATCTTTGTATTTTCAAATCAAATGTGTTTTGCAGTGGGATTTCTTGATTAAAAACTGATGTAAATTTTTAAAAAAGCAGAGCGAGGAGGGAATGGGGGAGTGACACAGCCGGAAAATGCAGCCGAACATATTAGGTTTGATTGGGGGAAAAAAAAGCTTCAGGTTGCCTCAAAATTGACTTTCCTTGACTTCAGAAAAGCCGACTTTGACAAGCTCAGGAGGCTGGTCAGTGAGGCCCTAAGGGACCACGACCCCAGGGGGAGGGGAGTCCAAGGAGAGTGGTTGCTCCTCAAGGGAGCGATCCTCAGTGCACGAGCTAAGTCTATTCCATCTTGGAGGAAAGGCAGCAAGAGGGCACAGCAGCCCCCCTGGCTCTCCAGGGACCTAGCAGACCTC
>NW_017729024.1:165233482-165239197 GCF_001723915.1 Gavialis gangeticus | reverse complement strand
CCCCAAGGTCTGGAACAGCCTGCCATCGGAGGTAGTTCAAGCACCTACTTTGAACACCTTCAAGAGTAAATTGGATGCTTATCTTGCTGGGATCCTATGACCCCAGCTGACTTCCTGCCCTTCCGGCGGGGGCCTGGACTCGATGATCGTCCGAGGTCCCTTCCAGCCCTAATGTCTATGAAATCTATAAAAATTAAATTTTTCATGTTTCTGACATTTCACCCCAAATGTATGGGTCTTTTGCACCTGAATGGAACAGTTCCCCCCCCATATTTTTGGTTCAGCAGAGAACTGCCAGTGGAATAATAATGCTGGAGCAGAGACAGGCCTTTGAGATGCACCATGAAGACATTAGAGGAGATGGAGGTAGTTTTACTAAGAGGTCAGATTATGGACTGGTATAGGATGGTTTGCACAGGGCTGATCCTGCCTCGGACAGGGGTTGGACAAGATGTGACCTCTGCAGCTCCCTTCCAGCCCTGCTTCATCAAATCAGAAAATGAGGGTTGGAGGGACCTCGGGGGCTCATATCTAGTCCAGCCCCAGCTCCATCATCCCGGCCAGGGCTGACAGCCTGAGCAGAAGCAGGGACTCTCAGGAAGCCCACGAGAGAGTGGGGAGCACCACTGCTGTGGCAGCCCGATTCTGCCAAGTGCACTCACTTTTCCTTGCACGCTCACACACTCCAACACACGTGTGCAACGCCGATTTGCAGTCATGTGTAGGTCTGCATACATGCCCATCAGGAGTCTATGCAAACCTGTTGCCTTTGGATGACCTTCCAGGCTTACTTCTCTTTAGCCAAACCGAGCACCAGTGCATCGCTAGCTGTGGGACTGTACAGAGATTTCCTACCAGCTCCCTGCTGCCCGAGAGCTCATTAGCTCTGCATACTAAACACACTAGACCAGGAGGGACTAAGGGATCTTGCTGGAGCTGATAAATGTTTAATAAAGACAAATCCAAACAATTAGAGACTGATGGGGATGAGCTGGGGAGTGGGGGAGGACACCCTGAGCTGTCTGACCTCTCATTGCAAACCAGTTTGAGTTCCCCGCTAGCACAGGGCTGGTGGCGCCAACCAGCTAGGGTCTGCGCCTGGCAGAGTATTATCCAGCTCCGGCTCTCAAGGTCCTGAGCCCGTGGCGATACGATCCACGATGCTCTGCAGGAGACCCAGCGGGTACCGATGTGCATGGCCCCTCCCGACTGCCATAGCACGGAGGTGCCCTGCATCAGACAGCAAGGCCATGCATCAGAGAGGCGTTGAACTCAGCTGCCTGGAGGGGGGCGGTCTTCCCTGAAGTCAGGGTTGCAGACACTTGACTTGTATCTGCAATGAGGTTTCAGAGTCCGTAGGAATCGCTCCACCTGCCAGAAGGAGGCCGCAGCCTCCAGGGCGAAACACAGCTGTTGGTGAGTAGACCACAGCCACGTTCCCACATTTTACGAGGGGGTGGAGATGAATAGCAGCCACTTAATATGACCCAAGACTTCCAGGCACTGCGGTAACACGGCACCTGCTTTCCACTGCGGTACTGTGGCATGGTAAGTATGCGCACACATGGAAAGCCGCACACCCAGGCTGCAGCTGTGCTGGTAGAAAGGGGCCGAGAAGCTTTGTCTCTAAGGGGACGGGGCAGAAGTTAATAAAACCCTCCCAGGCTGTTAATAAACTGGAAACAGCTGCCCTATTTCCTTCCTCGTGTGCTCTGGGCTCTGGCTCCAGGCAGCTATGGCTGTGCCAGGGTTGCAGGCTCCAGCGCGTGCCTTGGAAGTCACTTGGCATCGTGACTTCTGCTGAGAAAAGCCCCCTAGGCTTCCTGGATGGACTCTGTGCTTCCTCTAGGAGGATGATTATCACTGCTTCCTCCATCAGACCTGGGAAGTCCCTGCCAGTGATGGTAACAGCACGGGGCAGGACTACCCGGGAACAGAAACAGACTTGGCCCAGGCTGGGGCTGTGCGACGCAGCCCCCCGTGCAAGCAGGAAGCAGGGGCCTCTGCAAGAAGGGGCCGATCCTCTGCAGTGGGACATCGCGCCGGCTGGGCTCCCCCACCACACCGACCTGTCAGAAGCTCGCACTTCCCAGCTGGGAGGCAAAAACTCCCAAGGGGAAGTGGAGGCTGCAGCCACTTGAGGATAAGGAAGGTTCATTTCTGGGTAATGCAGAAGTGTGATTCAGCTGGACCGAGAGGAAAGCAGTTCCAGCTACTGGAGAGGACGGAGCCAACAGGATGCAACTCAGCGCTGACAAATGCAAAGCACCGCACCTCGGGGGCCAGCATCATAAATCCAAATACCGAGGGGATGACCCCTGGCTAGATGGCACTGCTGTGCAGAAGGATCTGGGAGTCTCGGTAGACCACAGGCTCAGGAGGAGTCTGCGGTGTGATGGAGCCGCGCACAAAGCGAATGCAATTTGGGGCTGCATCCATAGAAGCAATAGGTGCGAGACACAGGAGGTGACCGTGCCTGTCTGCTTGGCGCTGGTTCGGCCTCATCCAGATGCAGGTCCGGGCTGCGCATTTTATAAAGGACGTGGAGACGTTAGAGGGGTCCAGAGGCGGGAGGCAAGAATGGTCCAGGGCTTGCAAGACAAGTCGTATGAGGAGAGGCTGAAGGAGCTGGGTATTTTCAGCTTCCAGAAAAGATGATTAAGAGGAGACATGAGAGCAGACTTCGAAGCCTGAAGGGCTGCCATAAAGAAGAGGGAAAATACCTTTCTTTTCTGAAGAGTGTAAGAGACAGATCAACGGCTTAAAGTTGCGGCAAAGTCGGTTTAGATTGAAGATCAGGAAACTTTCTTTTTTTTTTTTTTTGGTAAAATATGTCTTTGTATACATAGACATATATAGGTGTGTGTATACATAGACATATATAATATATATATATGTCTATGTATACACACACCTTTTGGTCACTGATAATTGCCTCCTCAACCCACTGTAGAAACACGCGCACCCATTACGATGTACACACCCGTGACGCGGCGCTCCCACACACCGGTCCGCAAGGCATCGTCTCCCTCTCGAGGAAACACGTCTGCACTGGTGGAGCAGGGGGCAGGGGCGTAGATGGCAGGGAAGGGTGGTCTCCCAGCACTGGAGGTGTCGTGGAGGGAGGTTGGGCAGACGCCGGTGGAGGATGCTCTAGGCACAGCGATGCCTGTGGTCCAGTGCCTACATGAAGCAGGGTGTCCGCCTGCTCCATCGCTTCCCCTGGTCAGGCCCCAGGCTGAGCCGTGAGCCATGGGCGGCCAGGAGCACTCGCAGCCAGGGAGAGGCCGCGGTGCAGGGGAAAGGGGAGCACTTCACTGTGGCACCAACACTCAGGCCAGCTGGTATTGGGGCGACTGCAATGCAGGGAACCTCCTGGCCTGGAAGTGCCGGCGCCCCGGTCCCACAGGCTGCCCCGAAGACTGGGCCCGGGAGGTCAAGGCCCCTTAGCCGCCTGCCAGGAGCCAGGCGGGTTTCCCAGGACAGCTCTCTGCATGCTTGCAGGCAGCTTTCAGGGCTCCAGCATCTTCTGGGGGAGCCCCCGGCCTGTCCTGAAAGGGGGCAGGGTCCTGCAGGGTCCCCAGCCCCGGGTGAAGAGCGCTGGGGGCTGCAGGGCCCGATGCACCAGCACCACCACGTCCAGCCACTGCGGAGGCTGCGGCACAAGTGACCGGGTGCTGCGGGCAGCCGGACAGGCTGGGAGCAGCCTGGAGCCAGGATCACAGTCACCCCTGGAGCCACAGCGAGACCCCTTAGCCGCTTGGCCCCCACGTGTCTGGACCCCCCCCAAGCTGGGCACACGGGACGCGGCTCCGGCAGCACAGCCCGGCCCCACCAGAGCTGCAAGAGGTCCCAGCGGGTCCGTGGGGGCCGGCACGGTGGGTTTTCATCCGAAGTCTCCCGGTTCCTCTGCGCACTGTTTGTGCCCCAGAAGTGGTCTCCTGGCTCCTGGGGCGACGTGGCCCCTGCTGGGGAATCACTGCCTTCGTGACATGGGCTTGGCTCGTTTGCTGGTGGCGGGTTTTACTGGCCCCAGCCTGTCACTGGGAGGGGGAGACTTGCCGGACAGAAGGACCCCCGGCCCTCGTTTCATGCAGGACGGCCCGTCTCAGCCGGTCGAGCTGGGAGACGGAGGGCAGTGCCGTCCCTTCCAGACGTGCAGGTGCCCGACGGACAAAGCGGCGAGCAGGGGCTCTGTCCTGGCTCTGCCGCTGGATTGCAGGGCTTGCACGGCGCTTGCACCCAGCCCTGCCTGGCTATCAGCCCTGATAGCAGGCGGAGCCCCTGGCCCCGTGCCCGGGCACGGTGCCTATCTTGCACCCAATAAAACCATATCAGTTCTGCCAGCTGCAATCGCCCGTGGGGGCATCAGGAGAGGAGAGGAGGGCTTGCACGGGACCGTGAAAGAGGGAGGAGGCACTGCTGAGCACCCCGGTTCATGGGCCAGCTCGGCCCCTCTCACATGCTCTCACAACTCTCCTTGGGTGTCTGCAGCCTGTGCCCCCCGAGCCCACCGGGACCAGGTCTGGCAGCCTTCTCCGGCCGGCAGGGACCAGGCCAGGGCTGGGTCAGCCGCTCTCCCCAGCATCTCTCATCTGTGCCTGGAGCCAGGTTCTTGCCTCCCCGCCACCACCCACAGCCTCCGGCCCCTCACTGGAGCGCAGAGTCCTGACATTGTCCTGTGAGCTTGACCTTTGCCAACGTCCAGCCAGAGCCAACTCACTAGATGCTTGCCTTCATGGCACCTCAATGCCCGGGGTCCGGCCAGGTGAGGCAGGAGAGCAGCGGGGCAGCGGGAGAGGAGCAGCTGGAGGGGAGCCGGAGGGGTTAACCACCGCCAGGCCTCTCTCCTCCACTCCCTGTCCCACACTCCTCCATCCCTCCCTGCTGTCGCGGAGCCAGCCACATCTTATCCCCCATATCTCCTGGTAAACATGGAGAGCAAAAGCCAGCCAGGGACTTTCCACCCATCCTTCTCCTCCCATGCCCGATGCCCTCCCATGGCAGTGGGACGGGGACACCGGGTTCCCAGATGCTCACTCCCTCCCTCCCTCTCCCTGCAGCTTTCCCCTGTCAGCCCATCCTCCACTCCCCGCTGGTCTCCCCTGTTTGCCGTGCACGTCCCTGACAGCAGTGCCCTGCCTGCTCCTGCCCCCGCATGCAGGCCTGCGCTGCGGGGGGTGGGAGACGGCGCCAGCCCCACTTGTGTTGGGGGACACGACGCCCGGGTCCGGAGCCCCCTCCCCACCAGCCAGCACCGGGAAGGCTGCAAACTTCACCCCGAATGCTGGGCTCGAGTGCTACGGTGGGGGGGTCCGTGACAGCTGGGGCTGCGCATGGCGACCCGGGAGCTCAGCCTGGGGTCATGGCACATGTACTGCCTCCCAGAGACACCTGGAGAGTTCATTTGCCAGCAGTTGTTCCCTGCCACGCTCCATGAACACCCTCCGCACGCTCACACCCCCGTCCCCCTCCTAGGGCAAGCTGAGGCTCAGCCTGGCGCCGGCGCAGTGCCAGGAGCTGTTCAGAGGCCTGTCCTGGGTCGCAGCGGCTCCCGTTGCAGCTGTGCACGTGGGACCAGGATCACTCCTCCCCCAGGTCTGGACCTGCACTGCGCTCAGGGACAACACGCAGTGCCCTGGTGCCCGCGCCCTGTCTACACCAGGGCTGCTCCATGCCGAGGCCGGGACGCTGCCCTGGCACTGGCCCGGGGGT
>NW_017729024.1:165227048-165228482 GCF_001723915.1 Gavialis gangeticus | reverse complement strand
CGCTCACACCCCCGTCCCCCTCCTAGGGCAAGCTGAGGCTCAGCCTGGCGCCGGCGCAGTGCCAGGAGCTGTTCAGAGGCCTGTCCTGGGTCGCAGCGGCTCCCGTTGCAGCCGTGCACGTGGGACCAGGATCACTCCTCCCCCAGGTCTGGACCTGCACTGCGCTCAGGGACAACACGCAGTGCCCTGGTGCCCGCGCCCTGTCTACACCAGGGCTGCTCCATGCCGAGGCCGGGACGCTGCCCTGGCACTGGCCCGGGGGTGACCCCTCCATGGCTGCGCGCACAGCCCACCCTGCCCCTCCTACAAGGCTGGGGATGATGGATGGTCGGGGAGCAAGCCAGCCAGAACAGGCCGCAGACACCGTGACTGCCAGATCCAGGGCTGCTCCTCACTCCCAGCCAAGCGGGACCTGGCCCCCGGGCCTGTCCCAGCGCATCAACCCTGCCGGCGGCACTGGGGAGGGGGAGCTCTGGCAGCCTCCAAACCACCGGCAGTGCCCGCTACCCCACTGTGGCGTTGCCCTGCCCTCGCAGGCGGCACGTGCCTGGACGCCGGCCTCTGCGGGCACCACCCAGGAGGGGACCCGGTCCTGGGTCCGGGCCTCGCGGGGCTCGAAGGGGCTCGAGGGTCACGGGCCCAGCCCCAGCTGCAGTGTGGGATGCTGCTGCCCAGCCCTGCGCAAGGGGTCCCATCAAGCCCCGCGTGGCACCAGTCTCCACACTCCCAGGGCGCAGCACCAGGCACCAAGGGGGGTCCCCCTGGATCCAGCTGACCCTGGCTTGGTGCCACCCCTGTGGCCCCCTCACGGCCATGTCCACGGCTGGCCTCCCCCGCGGAGCCCAGAGCCACACACGCTAGTGCCAGGCGTCGCCGACCCTGTCCGGGGCTGCTGTGACGTGGGGACGCTCCTGGCCCGGGGTCACGACACGCTGTGGTGCTGGGAGCCGTGTCACCGGCAGGGGCTGCATCGGGGAGGGGACGTGAGCTGCAGCCTGTCCCCGTCACCCCGCTCCAGCCAGGGCAGGCTCGTGGCCGGCGCCTCGGGAACGAGGCTTTGGGGTGAGGGACAGAAAGGAGCAATGGCCAGAAGGACGTGCCTGGCCTTCCCTGTCCCGTCTGCAGAGCAGTGCCGCGTGGCTGCAGGTCCCCGCTGCTGCGGGACTCATTCCAAAGGACTGCCAGCGAGCAGAGATCTCCTCGGCCAGTTCCTTTAGGACTCTTAGGTGCAAGTCACGGCATCCCAAAGACGTCCCTCCCTGGCAGGTGACCCACCTCTCTGTCCGTCCAGCCCTCCTGCCTTCCTGGGCTCCTGCCCCTTCCCCAGAGGAGAGGGAGAGGGAGGAAGAAGCTGGCGGAGGGAAGGTGACCCCAGTGTGCGAGACCGTCCTTCCCGAGGTCCCGCCTGAGCAGAGCCCGACCTGGGGGGTATCC
>NW_017729024.1:165117928-165124133 GCF_001723915.1 Gavialis gangeticus | reverse complement strand
AGGGCTGGGCTGGTCATCAGGCGCCACGACTCCTGCACCCGCCGCGGGAGCCCCCATCGCCGCTGCTGCTGCAGCTGCTGGATGTGGTGCTCCAGGCGGCTCCGGGCCTCGGCGCTGAGTGGGGGCGGCTCCGGGCCCCCGATCTGGAGCCGCAGCTCGGAGCGGTGACGGGCGGCCGGTGGACCGGGGCCACCCGAGACGTGGATCTGCAGCCGGCTCCGGGGCTCCCCGCCGAGGTGCTGGGGTCCGGGCCCCTGGATGTAGATGTGCAGCTCGTGGCAGTGGCAGGCGGGGGGCAGGCTGCAGCCGCCGTGGGCGTCCATGCCGGACCTGGTGGCAGAGGCTGGTTGAGAGGCTTTGCCGGTCGAGCCTGGTGCCTGGACGTGGGCTCCCCCTGCTCCCAGCTCCCCTGGGATCATGGGCCCGGGACGTCACCTGCTGGAACCAGCCACCCCCCATGCCACGGCGCTGAAGCCCGCGGGGATTTACCCCTTGCCCATGTGGGGGCAGAGCCCCTGGCCTAACGAGCTCCCGTGTGACGGGGAAGTGCCAGGCGTGTCAGGCGAACGCACGCCAGGATGGAGCCTGCCTGCAGCTGCGCCCCAGGAACAGCCCTTTGCCCCCGCGCCTGCCCTGCCGCCCCCTCCGCGATGCTCCTCACCACCCCGCTCAGCTGGGCGCGGCCTGGGCTGCACTGGGCTGTGCTGGTCTGCTCTGCCGGGCCCTGTGTCCTGTCCTGCTGACATCACAGAGCTGTGCGTGGCCTGGCGGTGACATCACAGGGCAGTAGGTGCCTGGGCGGTGACATCACGGACCAGCTGCACCAGCTGCCCTGGCAGAGGAAGGCACCCTGCATGCAGCACCCCTAGGATCTCTTTGGGAGCCTGACCTTGACCTCTGACCCACCCCCCTTGCCTCCCATCGTGCTCTCAGGAGAGCGCCTGCCCCACTGCGGCTCATGTGTAGCTGGGGCTGCCCCTCATATTGCAGCCGCGTCCTGGGCCCTTCCCTTCCCAAGTGTTCCCCATTCAACACTGTTCACACATGGCCGCACCCCAGAAACAGCTGCATCGCACTGCCAGGTTGGACAACCTTGTCCTCACAGGTGCCTTGAGGAGGCCAAGACCCAGGCCGCCAGTGGGGTTGGGCCAGGGGCTGTGGGGCTCATGGGTCCCTGCAGAAAGGCACCGCTCCCCCAGCAATGCACACTGGGAGGGACGTGGGATCACACGGCCCGACCCAGGCTGGCCCCGGCTACCTGAGGGACACCCCATCCAATGCACATGCTAGGAACATGCTAGGATCATGCAGCAACCCTGCTGGCCCCAGAGCCAGCCCGCCGGGCAGTGCCCGTAATGAACCTCCATGCCTGGGCAGTGAGAAGTGCTGCCCCGTGGGCTCTGCGTGGATGGGCAGGTGACGGGAGCATCACCCACAGAGCAGTGCCCCGGGCTGGAGGACCACAGCATCTCTGCCCCTGCCAGGGGAGGGTCTGGAGCCCGGCTCCCCCGTGGAGCAGCGTCAGCACCGGAGCGGGGAAACGCATCTTGCCGATGCTGCAGCTTCTGCTGGGGAAGCTGTCCCCAAATCCCCGGCCGTGAGTGACAAGCCCTGGTTTCCAAGGCTGCACGTGGTTGCTAAGTGACAGCCATGCACATACCCAGCACATCGCTCACCCCTCCCCGCCCCCCCGCACACATCATGAGAGTGGATGTCCCCCCCAACACCCCCTGCGTAACACGGGATCTGACATTGTGGGGCTCGGCACTCCCCGCACACGCTAAGGCCTCAGCACCCTCACACATGCACGGCTCCTACCCCCCGGGCCCAGAGCAAAGGCTGGCAGGATCCCTGGGGCATCGCAGTTGGGGCAATTGCTGCTTGCAGTCGCAGCCAGGCTTATCCCTGCACCCCCATGGTAGGAGGAAGGATCCTGCCCGGGGCCTCGTTAGGCCTTTTTAGGGGTCAGACTGGGGTCCCCTCCCATGTGTCCTGCCATGCACCGTGCGGGAGTCGGGAGGTGAATTCACCGGCCCCCAGCTCCAGGATTGGGACCGTCCTCCCCCAGCCAGGCCCAAAAGTGCTCCTCTAGGGAGCCGGGACCCTCCCAAGCTGCCTCGTGTCTGAATTCACATCCGGGCCTGGATGGGCTGTGGGCATCCGCTCTGGAAGGCAGCCTAGCGCGGGGTCTGGAAGTGTCCTCCTCCGCCGCCGAGCCCCGGGCTCGGGTATTACCCTTATCTGCTGGACAGGGCACGGGGGACTGGACGTGGAGTGTCCGACCTCTGCAAAACTAGTCCCCTGACACAGCCCAGGCATCACCCCTGCCCCTGCCCCAGGGAAAGCCGGGGGCCCGCGGCCGCCAACCTCGTGCTGTTGCAAAGGGGGCTCATAGATGCCCTGGAGAGCCCAGGCAAGGCTGTGCACCCGCTGCAGAGGAAGGCAAATCCCCCCAGTCCGGACCCGTCTGAGCAGGGGGGAAATCCCTTCCTGCCCCCGATGCAGCAGTGGGCTGACCCTGAGCACGGGGGCAAGACCCTCCAGCCAGGACCCTGCAGGGTTGGTGCCAGCAGGAGCATTGGCCCAGCCCAGGCTGCAGCAGCACCAGCGCCCCTGAGGACCCCCTGACACATGGGGCAGAAAGCGGCGAGGTTGGGCACCCAGCAAATCCCAGGCTCCCTCCATCCTACCCTGCCCTGAAGGACCTCATGGCTGCCTGATGCCTCCCAGGATGACAAATCAGGGGCATTTCTAAGGTCCCTAAAGGCCCCTGGGGCAGTGGGAGGAGGGCAGAGGACGTAGACCCAATGCACGTGGCCGTGCTCCCTGCCCCTCGCCCCCGGCCTCTCCCGGCTGATGCTCCCCCAGCCCGCCGCCCACATTCGTCCCTGCAGCAGACACAATCCCGCCGCACAGCCCCCGGTCCCGGCGAGGGGCTCCCATCTGCATGGGAATGGACGGCCGCCTGTCTCCCCCCCCGCCGTCTGCCTCTGGGCTGCTCCAAGCTGCCTGCCAGGGCTTCGGGGATGCGGTTGTCAAGGCAACACCTGCATGAACCCCCCCCCATGCACGATGCCTGGAGCAGCAGCAGGGAAAGCAGGGCCCCGATCCTGCCTTTGGGGTCACGCGGGTCCCCAGCCAGCTGGCTCCTCCTCTGAACCACCCGGATGTCTGGGGTGAGCCCAGCTGAGCTGGAAACGGCTTGGTCCAGCATTTCCAGGCATCGCTGCCTTGCGGGGAAATCAGGGATATGCCCCATGCAGCGGAGCCAGAGGGTCACAAAAGGGGCTTCAACGAGGTCCTGCAGGGAAGTCCTCGATGGAGCAAAGATTTCAGCCCTTCGGGGGCTCTGGGTCCAGCTCCCAAAGGGCTGGCGCTGCCCCTGCCCCCAGATCCAAGCAGCTGAAGGATTCATGGCAGGGGGGAGTGAGGGGCATCGAGCCAACGCAGGCATCCAGCTCGGGGTTCACGCAGGGATTAGCTGCGGAGGTGACGGCAGGGACTGCGGGCTGGATGCAACGCCCAGGACTCCCTGGAGCAGGCAGGACCCCAGTTGCATCACTGGGGTGGGAGGAAACCTGCCTTGCTGCCCCCACAGCCCAGCCCAACGCAGCTCCCAATGGCTGGGGGGGTCGCTAGAAAGCCCCCGGCTGCAGAGAAGAGGCACAAGTCATCGGTGCACGTGGGGAGCAAAGCCCGGGGCCTGCCCCGGAGCGGTGGGGACACGGGATGCACTGTGCCGGGAGGTGGACGGGAGCAGCGCGGACAGGAACAGGTGGATTCTCCATCACGTGCAGCCGTTACATTGAGCGCGCGTGTGTCCTGCCAACAGAAGCTGCCGCTCACCCGGCGTTCGTGGGCCCGGGCTCCGTGGTCTGGGGCCAGCCCGCAGGACCAGGCACGGGTGCAGCCAGGATGAGCCTGTCAAAGCAGGGTTGGGAGGAGGTGGAGGGTGGAGGCCAGGATGAGGGGCACAGTGGCTGGTTTGCACACCCACACGTGGCACCCAGCCCCAGGATGATGCCCCCTGCATTCATACAACATGGGATGAGCATCACCCATCGAGTCCCTGGCTCTCCCCAGTGCTGGGGGCACCCACTGCCCCCCCGTGACACCATGCACAAGCGCCGTGGGGGCCAGCAACCTCTGCTCATGCCTGGCTGGATCCACGTGGCAACCAAGAGCTGCACAGGCCCCGTGGCCGGCTTCTGCAATGCGGGATAGTCGGTCCCATCCCTCGTGAGGCCAGCTGGTTGCAGGGCGGCTGCATGCGGGAGATGGTGAATGCAGAGATCCAGCACCGCACGCGCCGGAGAAGTGGGGTGGATGTGACCTGTGGAGGGAGAGGGGGGCAGAAGGGGACGTGCAGGGAGAAAGGAGCAGCCCGGGGCAGTCACGCATCGGCAGCCGCATGCAGGCAGGCGGCCAGCAGCCCAGCTCCGTAACCTACTTTCCTGCCTTCCCCGTTGCATTCACAGCCTGTGGCGCTGGGCCTGACGCTGCCCCAGGCTGAGACCTCTGAACTGACCTCCCTGCGCAGGGCCTCGGTTTCCCCTCCCGGCCTGGCAGAAAACTCGGAGTCGCACGTGCTGGGCCCCTCCTGCCTGGCCTTCCCGCAGGCAGCCCATATCCAGCAGAGCCACACGCGTGTGCACAGGCATGCACACGCGCACACAAGTATGCACAGAACATGGCGGTGGGCTGCAATGCAGGGCTCTGCTCATCTAGGGACTGGTGCCTTCCCAGTCATTATCCCCCGGGAAACTGAGGCACGGGCAGAACAAGTGGCTTTCCCCAGGGGCTTTCTGGGGACATGGTCAAAGTGACATAGAGGGGGAAGGCAGAGTAGAGGAGATGCAGTGCAGGCAGGTGGTGGCATCATGAGGAGGGAGATAACGAAGCTAATTAACTACCTGTTTCATCCTCCGTGCCCCCGAGGCTTTGTGGAGGTTGGCAGTTTTGGTCTCCCGGGGTGCTCTGTCTGCCCGCTCTCCCCCTGCTTGCCGATGCAGCACACGGAGCCGGGCTGGGCTGTGGAGGTGGCACGTGGCCGGCTCATCCGGAGCCCTGCCACGGCTCGGCCTCTGGCACCCCGCTGCCAGCTCCAGGACCCACAAGGGGCTCGAGGAAACCTCGAGGCTTTGCATGGCCAAGCTGCTGGACTCCCCCACCCCGTGCCAAGCCCGGGTGCACCCAGGAAGGTGCTCGCCAACCCTGGGTCTCCTGCACCGGTGCCCCCAGAGCTGCTGTGGAAAACTCCCCGCAGGGCTCCCCAAACCAGTCTGCACTAGGATTGCTGGCACCGGCCCAGTGCAGCCGAGCTGGGCAGGACCCCCGCCTTGCCCACCGCTGTGCCACTGGCGGTGCAGCTCAGCGGCACAGGACCAGGACCAGGAGCGCTCCGGAGACACGCACCCACGGGGCGAATCTCTCCCGCAGCTCTGCCGTGACGCCGGGCTTGCAGCTCCGTGCGGGGGCTGCGCCACGGCCCTGTCGCTCTCAGCATCACGCGGCACTGAGGCGAACGCCACCCGCAGAGCCCACAGCAATGCCGGCTCTGCTCCGACCCAGCCCGTCGCGGTGGGGCGAGCGCCAGGCAGCTGATGCGATGAGCTCTAGCTGCCACCAGCCTCTGCTGCTTGGCACCCGTTGCACGGCACCGTCTGGAGCCCCCTCTCCGCCAGGCAGGCGCCTGGCCCAGATGGCGAGCCCACGTTCCCGGGGGCGGAGGCGCCACGGGGCGGGGGCGGGGGGCCTGGAAGCAGCTTCACGAAGCAGCTTTGCATCCAAAAAGCCCAGCACGACCCTCCCCTCCGCCCCCCAGCGCCAGCCAGCATCCGCCGCCCTTTGCCCCGTCGCCCTATGCATGCCCCACACGTGCCTTGAGCTGCGCTGCATCACCCGCGCGTGTTGCAGCGTGCCAGCCCCCCTCTGTGCATGCACACGGCAGGCCCCAGGGCTCCTTGCTACCATCAGCTGCCCCATGCCAGCCAGGCCTGGAGCAGAGAAGGGCCCTGGGTGCACACACCCCAATGCACACACATGTGCATGCACACCCACACAGGGATTCATACCAATACACATGCACACACTAACCCCCTTTCCCCAGTGCATGCGCACATATACCCAGCAGGTGCTGCCCTGGCAGCCAGGCCCCAGTCCTGGCAGTATCCCAGAGATGTCCCCCCCCCCCCCCCCCCCCCCC
>NW_017729024.1:165116443-165117782 GCF_001723915.1 Gavialis gangeticus | reverse complement strand
CCCCCCCCCCCCCCCATCCCCAGCACACAGGGCCAGGGTGGTGGGTCCTCCTCAGGCTGGGCGCGCAAGCATAGGGGGGCACAAGGTCCCACAGCTTGGTGCCAGGTCTGTGCTGCAGGCAGCCCCAGTCCCTGCCAAGGGGAAGCCAAGGGGTGACAATTTTGGAGGAATCATAGTCCACGGGACCCCGGGCACCAGCCAGGGCTGCACTGCGCCAGGCACTGTACATGTGAGACAAGAGAAAGCAGATAGTGACACTGGGGCAGGGGCAGGGGGGCTTGATGGACCCCCCTGCCCCTTCAGCTCTGGGATGAGGCCATGTGCAGGGCACTGGCACCAGCCTGGCACTGGCGAGAGGCTCAGGAGGGGCCACTGCATCCCCCATGCAGTGCTGGGGTGCTGCGTTGCAGGCACTGGAGTGGAGGGGGCACAGTGCATAGGCCCGTGTGTGCTGGGGTGCAGGGGCCACCTGTCCCAGGGGATCCGAAGCCAGTGGCTGTCTCTGGAGCACAGCAGGGACAGGCCCAACCAACCGCCCTGAGACATCAGAGGCTTCTACCCAGCCAGGCCTGAGCTGCCCCCTTCCACCCCAGAAGCAGGCGTCCGGCAGTGGTGGGGAGCTCGGGGTGTACCACTGGGGATCCAGCTGCCCCCAGCCACGGCCCGTGCAGAAACAAGCCTTCCCACCACTCCCCGATGTGTGGACACGTGTCTGTGTGCGTATACCTGTGCGCACATGCATTAGTGTGTGCATGCACTGGTGTGTGTATATGTGTGCACGCGTGAGTGTGTGCATGTGCATCTGTGCACGTATGTGTGTGCATTGATATGCATATGTGTCCATGCATTCATGCCTTTGTGAGTACATGTACTGCTGTGTGTGTAAGGACTGTTACATGTGTGCGCACACATACATATGTGCATAAATCTCTGTGCAGGTGTGCACATGTGCATGCATTGGAGTGTGTGCGCACTGGGCCTTGCTGCCCTGGTCAGTCTCGTGCATCTCCTGTCCCAGCCTCGCTCAGGATCCCCACCCCTGCCCGCGGCCCTCCTCCTCTTCAGCCAGCCCTTCCTCCCAGGTGGTTGTGCCAATGCCTACCCAGAAGGCTGAGCACGCACCAAACTCAGGGTACATGTGCCCCTCCCCTGCAGTCGCTGTCCTGGGCACACCCGGCTCCTCTGGCTGGCACCGAGAGAGCCCACCCCAGCTCAGCAGGCATTGCCTCTTGGCGAGGAAGAGGTTAAAGCTCTTCCCCCTCCCCCGAGGGGGTGCATGGGGCTGGGGGTGCATGGGGCTGGGGGTGCACGGGGTGGGCTGCGAGGGGCCAGCCTGACC
>NW_017729024.1:165112354-165116197 GCF_001723915.1 Gavialis gangeticus | reverse complement strand
AGGCGGCACCCGCTCCGCTCCAGAGCCCTCGCTCCTCACTGTACGTGTGTGTGTGTGTGTGTGCGCGCACACGCCAGACGCAGGCACCGCTCAGCATCCTCCTCCCGCATCCCTCCTCCTGCTGCATCCATTCTCCAGGTACCACGGCCCTGGGCGCGCCGTCCCCGGCAGGGCAAGCCAGGGGCCGGACGAGGGCATCCGCCTGGACAAGAGCATGGCCCCATAGGTCTCTGGCTGGCAGAGTCCGGATCCTGACGGGTGAGAGGCCGGGGGCACTGCGGTCCCTGCATGTGCATGCACCCAGGGGGGGCAGGGGAGACTGCAGGGAGAGGTCGCTTTGCCCCCAGCCGGCTTGGCGGGCGGGGGGGACTCCAGTGCTTCCCTGCGGCTGCAGAGATTGCAGAGGGGCTCGGCGCAAGGGCTGGAGGCAGCCGCAGCAATGTCTGCACCCCTGGGCAGGGTCCCCCGGCCCCTCTCCTGGTGCCGCATCACCTCCCAGCGGAGCAGGCAGCGCCCCGGTGCCAGGCAGGGTGTGGCTGCCTGGTGGTGCTACCCCCTCCTGCCAGCATCCCCCCACCACGGCCCCAGCCCTAGTGCCCTGTGGGGCAGGTGCAGAGGACTCTGGGATGGCTCCAGGGGCCTTTCTATGGTCCCTTCGCGTCCCGGGTGTCCCACCTGCTTTAACCCCTTTTTGCCCGCAGGCCATGTCTGCTCGGAGCATGGCTTCTCAGGGCGTAGCCGGGTGATGCATCCCCAGCCCAACCGGGCCAGACCCCCCCTCAGACCCCGGGGAGGTCTTCCAGTCTCACCTCCCCTGCAGCCACCGTCCCCAGAGCCTCTCGGGGCTGGGCAAGCCGTGGGGCCGCGGGGCTGGGCAGGTCCTGCGAGGCAGGGAGCAGGGCGGGTGGTGGCTATTCCCCCCGCCACGCTCCCGCTGCTGGCCAGAGGGTCCACATAGAGCAGCCTGGGGGGAGCCGAGGGGTTTTCGCCCCCCAGGAAAGGGCAAGAAACTCCTCCAGCTGCAGGATGCTGATGTCACATATGCTCCTGCCTCGAAGCAGACCCCCGCATCGCCAGCCAGGCCCCTGGGTAGCTATGGGGCACAGAGCAGGCCCCCAGCCCAGGCACGGAGCCGCCTGGCTGCAGGGACCGTCGGCCTCCGCCCAGAGCCACGGCTCTTTGCACCCCGGGGCAATCCCAGCGGGGCGGGCCGGTGGGGTGAAGCCTGCAGCCCCCCCGCGCTCCCAGCCCTGGAGACGCCCGTCACGTTGCTCGGTGCCTGATGGGGAGCAGACAACCCGAGCCCAGCGGAAAGGGATAGAGGCAAGCCAGCCCCCGCCCCAGCCGGCTGCACCCCGGCCCCCTACACCCCACAAAGCCTCCTGGTTGTAAGGAAAATCCCCGTGGCGGGTGGAGGCAAGGAGGCAGTAGGGGGTCGGCGCTGTGCACGGGTGGGGGGCTCTGGCTGTGCAAATGCAACGTGGGGCAGGACAGCTCCAAGCCCCAGGGCCTGGGCAGGGGTCTGTGCCACACCCAGCCCTGGGTCCTCTGCCTGGGCAGCAGCTCAGCTCCCCCGTTCCCCCTAGATGCAGCCTGGGGCTGGGGGTCCCAAGGGAACCAGACCCCTGGGTGCCCGGCACGGTGCAGATGGACGGACAGACAGACCACCTAGAGCCCGCGGCACCGGGACACGGACCGGGCCTGCCCGTGACTCTGCAGACAGACAAATAGCAGCGGGGGAGCGGGGGAGCGGGGGAGGACCTGCAGCCTGGGCTGCTGGATGCAGGGCCCGATGCCTATGCAGGGGTGGGGCAGGGCTACAGCACCGGCATATGCAGGCTCAGGGAGCCCCCCGCCCCTCTCTGTGCCTCAGTTTCCCCTCTGTGGTATGGGGCGGGGGAAAGGGAGAGACAGGATCCAGCCTGAGCCCATGGGGAGAGCTCCCAGCCTCCGTTTGGCTTTGCCTCATCCACCTTAGGGCATTGCACGGAGCTAGGCAAAGGGGGCACTGAGGCAGGCCCCCACGGATGCAGTCCCTGGGGATGCCCCTTCCCACCCGGCCGGCCGGAGTCCAGGGGCTGCAATGCTGCTCCGGGCCTGGGGCACTCCCCCCACCCGGGACCTGCCTCAGCCGCGGCCTGGCCAGGCCCTGGGGAGAGGAGAGGAGAGGAGCTCAGCTGGGAAGCACTTAGAAGATGCAACCCGCTAAGTGCTTCTCATCCCCGGGGATGGAAGGGATGGAGCCGCCCTCCTCCCCGCCCAGCGGCCAGGGGAAATGGCGTTGTCGGGAGGGGATGGGCAGGAGCTGGGGGGAGGGGGCTGGACGCCTGCTCCATCTGCTGCTAAGAGCCTCACGCCCGGCTGAGTGCAACCTTGGGCAAGCCCCGCCACGGCACCAGCCCGTGCCCAAATTTACCCCGAGAGGAAATCTAAAAATAGGCCCTCCCCTGCCCCGTGCCAAGGTCGAGGTGGCCGTGCCCACGCCAAGGTGAGCAGAGGCACTGGGCCCAGTCTGGTATCTGCCGGCTGGCACCGAGGCCCCACTCCTCTGGCACAGCTTGGTCAGGGCTTTTGCTGCCGCTCGGTCTCAAGGCACCTTGCCCTGGAGGCCGTGATCACTGAGAGCAGGGAAATGGAGGCACGGGGTGGCAAAGTGATTTGACCGGGGGCACGCCGCACATCAGTGGCAGAGCTGGGATGAGCCCGCTGGTCTCCCAGCCAGTGCTCCAGTCACTCTGCCTCCTCAGGTGCAGTGAGAGGAGCCTCGAGTCCAGTGAAGGGGGCTCAGGTCCAGGAAGGTTGGGAGCCGCTGGCGTCTGGGCCAGGCACAGGGCATGGAGGGAGCCCCTTCCCCCCGGGGCACCACTCACTGGGGCCCATTGCTCTCATTCAGAGGGCTGGGAGGAGGGGTCCTGTCACCTTCCTCGGAGGTACCCCCAGGATATTGCTGCTGGGACTGGTGTTGCTGCCATGTGAGGGCCCGTCGCTGTTCCCAGGGGCGCTGTTACCCAGTACTCTTGCCTGGGGCCGTGGTACTGCAGCACTCTGGCGTCGCACGGGGCCCTGTTCCTGCTGGTCCAGGTACTGGTGCTGTTGTTCAGAGCACCAGGGCCATCGTGCAAGGTGCTGGGGCCGTGCCTCTGGTACTGGTGCTGCTACGCTGTATGTTTGTGCTGCTACTCAGAGTATAAGTGTCATGACTCCAAGCGCTGGTGCCGTTACTCATGATGCTGGTGCCGTTGTTCAGTGTACTGGTGCCATTACTTGGTGTGCTGGTGCCAGGATTCAGAGTCCTGGTGCTGCCGATTGGGTGCTGGTGCATTGCTGCGAGCACTGGTACTGCTGCTGGGAGTACTGATGCGGTTACCTAGAGTACCAGCGCTGTTACTCACAGAACTGGTGCTGTTTCCTCAGAGACCTGGTGCTGTTACCTGGCGTACCAGTGCCATTACCTAGAGTACCGATGCCAGTCCTTGGAGTACTGGTGCTGTTCCTTGGGGTGCCGGTGCTGTTATTCCAGGTGCTGGTGCCATTACTCGGAGTGCCTGGTACTGTTACTCGAGGTGCTGGTGCTGTTGTTACTCAGGGTGCTGGGACAGTTACTCAGAGCACCGGCACTGGTACTTACAGTGCTGGTGCTGTTACTCAGGGTGCTGGTGCTATTACTTGAAGTACTTGAAATACTGATGCTGTTCCTTGGGGTGCTGGTGCCATTACTCAGGGGGCTGGTGCCATTTTTCAGGGTGCTGGTACTCAGGGTCTGGCACCGTTACTCAAGGTGCTGCTGCCATTACTGGAACTATTACTTGGAGTACTGGTGCTATTACTTGGGGCGCTAGTGCT
>NW_017729024.1:165101643-165102209 GCF_001723915.1 Gavialis gangeticus | reverse complement strand
TGTGTGTGTGTGGGTGCACACCCATCATGCACGCCCCATGGTGATACACAGGCCTATACACCCCTGTGGATGACAGTGCACTCACAACACACGTGTGCTCACATGTTGCACAAGCCCTGACAGGTGTGTGAGTATATATTCACACATGCAGGTATATCGTGCAGGAATAGATATGTGTGCAAATACACCCAGGTGGGCATGTGACTATACATGCCCCAGTTTGCGGTAAGGCATGCACCCGCACGAACAGCTGTGTGTGTGGATCCATGTCCATGCACCTGTGTGTGTGTGTGTTCACACATGTGCGTGTGTAGCCATGTGCTAGAGAACATGTGCATACGTTTGTGTGCGCATGAGATGCTGTCTCTCTGCACATGTCTCTACAGGGCTGGAAGTCTCTGTGCACGTGTGTGTGTGCATGGGTGTGCATGTATGTGCACGTGTGTCGGGGGGGTTCTCCGCCCACAGTGCACTGGACCCTCACATCTTGCTGCAGGAGACGCTTCCCTCCGTGAAGCAGAGATAAAAGGCGCGGCCGCCCCCAGACGCCCCATGCCCCGTCACGA
>NW_017729024.1:165095110-165096643 GCF_001723915.1 Gavialis gangeticus | reverse complement strand
CCTCTCTGCACATGTCTCTACAGGGCTGGAAGTCTCTGTGCACGTGTGTGTGTGCATGGGTGTGCATGTATGTGCACGTGTGTCGGGGGGGTTCTCCGCCCACAGTGCACTGGACCCTCACATCTTGCTGCAGGAGACGCTTCCCTCCGTGAAGCAGAGATAAAAGGCGCGGCCGCCCCCAGACGCCCCATGCCCCGTCACGAGTCCTGCGGCTGCTTCCAGGACAGCGCCGTGGTGCACTTCAGCCGCTAACAGCGTCCGGCTAATGACCCAGCTACGGGCTGTCCTGGCTCGTCCTCCCACAAGGGGCCTTTGGGCCACCCAGGCCAGCTTCCCAGAGCCGGGATGACCCAGGCCCCGCGCTGGTGGACTTGGGGGGACAGCAGCTGAGGCACGTTGCTCTGGAGGCTGCTTTAGACTGGTCATCCCGGTCTCCCCAGCCGTGCACGGGCCCCCAGGCCTGCAGCCTGTGGAGTCAGTGGGGGAGAGATGGGCTTTGGTTGGGCGCAGTCGCCAGAGCTGGGCTCAAGTGTCTTGAGAAGTGCAGGGAGTGGGTCCATTCACACAGTTTCCAGCCCCAGCTCTTGCTCTGACTGCCCAAAACCAGAGGCCTGGGTGCACCCGGGGGCTTCTCCTCATGCAAAGTGCTTTCACCGTGCAAAGGAGCTGCTTTTGTGCCATGGGGGGAGAAATAGCCCAAGCTCTCAGCCACCCTGGGTCCTTCTCCGATATCCCAGCCTCCTCGTCTGAAGGGGTCCAGCATAGGTGTCACCGGAGCCGTAAGCTGGGGCAATTCCCCTCCCTGCTCCCCTGCAGCTATGCAGGAGCCATCAGCCCTTCTTGCTGCAGCATCACCCGGGGATCAGGTCTGCTCTGACCCCCACGGAGCCACTCTCCCCAGCCTCCTGTCCTGTCCGACATGTGAAGTTAGGGGTGTGGAAATGCATTGGGCTGGGGTGGTCCTGAGCTCCCAGCAAGCCCTCCTTGGCCCCCTCCAGCAGCCTCGGTGCCAGCCGCCCTGCCCCCCATTGGGGGTTCCCTGTTGCCAGCAGCTGTTCGAGGGCTGCGTTGCCCCCCTTCAGCAGCTCCTAATCCATCCAGCTGTGCTCTGCACTGGACGGCGCCGCTCATTACTGGGAACATCTGTGTGCTGCAGCTCTTAGACCACGGCAGAGCGGGCGCTGGGATGCGACTCTCCCGGCGCGGCCCTGAGCCGGGGGGATTAGCAGGGCACAGATCAGGGCGGCTCTGATCCAGAGTGGGGGTAGGCATGTGTGAGGGCATGTGCGTGCGGGTGTGCGGTGTGGGGTTTAGCGTGGCACCTTGCTCGGCGTGTGCGTGCGTTTGCGTGTACCTGGGTTTGCACGTTACCATGTGTGCACATGCATGCACGTGTGAGTTTGTATGTTGCCTTGCATGTGTTTGTATGTGTTGCATTTGGGTTTGCACATTTCCTTGCTCTGTATGTGTGTGTGTGTGCACGCGTGCATGTGCATTTGGGTTTGTATGTTGCCTTGTGGGGGGGGGGTGTCG
>NW_017729024.1:165082394-165094995 GCF_001723915.1 Gavialis gangeticus | reverse complement strand
GTTTGCATGTTGCCTTGCTCTGTGTGTGTGTGTGTGTGTACGCGCGCGTGTGTGTGTGTTTGAACATTGCCTTATATGCATGTGTGTACATATGGGTTTGCATGTTACCTTGCTCTATGAGTTTCTGGGTTTGCACATTGCCCTGTGTGTGTGTGTGCTGCCTTGTATGTGTGAGTGTACATGTGTACACATGTCTGGATTCCCACATGGCCTTGCTCTGCACATGTGTCTCCCTCAGTGTGACCATCTACCTGCAGCTGTTTCCTGGCTGCACATGCCCACGTGCAAAAGCGTGCGCACACGTGGGCCTTTCTGGGCCCAGGTGCCATGTGCACACCGTGGCTGCGGGTGTGCTTGGGAGCAGCAGCCTGTGAGTGTCGGGGTGCGTCTGCGTGGGACATGGACACACCCGTGGTGCCTCTCGCACGCGCACCTGGGATCCCTCAGATACTCCCGGCTGTGGGGATGGGGCAATGGGCCCTTTGGGGGGTCCTGGGCCAAGGCAGGCCATGGGGTGCTGTTTTGTGGGGCTCCTGCCCCCCATCCCCCCCAACCACCACTGGAGTCAGTGCAGAGCCCAGCAGGGCCCCGGCGCATCGCTCACCTGCTAGATCCACGGCTGGGATTTGGGGTTTCCCTGGCAACGGGAGAGAAAATCAATAGCACCCACAGGCAGAGCAGAGAGTGCGAGAAGCGGGCAGTGCTCCTGGGGTGCGCTGCAGCCTGGCAGCAGAGGGGTGGAGGACTGCATGTGCATGCATGTGTGAGCGTGTGGCTGTGAACACAGGTAGGTGTGTACCTGGGTGCGTGTTTGCCTATGTGCTCATATGCAGGCATGCACACACGTGTGCAAGTGCACCAGTTCACGCATGCAGGATCTGTGCGTGGCGTGGCTGTGTGACTTTAAGCATTGCCAAGCCTTGGCTTTGAGGTAGCTGCATTTTGGGGTGGGGAGAGCAACTCCTGTCTAAAGAGTGTGCCCCAGAGCTGGCTGCATTTCAGAGCACAGTGGGTGACACCTGTCCAGATAGCTGGTGGAGCCCACCCCAGACCTAGCTACAATTCAGGATGGGGAGAGGGACTCCGATCTAAATAGCCGGTGGAGCAAACCCCAGAGCTGGCTGCATTTCTGAGTTGGGTGAAGGGTCCGTGCATGGCATTGCTGTGCAGAGTGAAGCACTGCTGAGGCTTTGCTGACGACAGCACAGGGAGGACTCCTCTCTACAGAGCTGAGATAGCGCACCCCAGAGCTGGCTGCTTCTTGCTGTCCCCGCAGAGCCATGGGGGTGCTGATGTCACGGCGGCAGACGGTGGAGCAGGTCCAGAAGGTCAGCCTGGCCGTGTCGGCCTTCAAGGACGGGCTGCGGGAGCGGCCGGCAGCCAAGCGCAAGGGGGAGGCGGTGGCAGGGCCGCAGCGGGGCACACTGGAGCACGCCGTGCAGGAGGTGACCGAGGATGAGGCCGCCGGACCCTCGCCGCGGCCCGAGGCCAGCGCCAACCGGGCGGCCTGGGAGCGGCTGCGGGACGGGCGAGGCGTGGAGCCCGAGGAGTTCGACCGCGCCAACCGCTTCACGCCGCCCGCCTTCGTCCGGCCCACGCGGGAGCTGGGGGATGATGAGCTGCCCGACATCAGCCTGGAGCGACGGGAGCAGGTGGGCTGTGGTGGGCGAGGGCACGGGGTGGGGACCCGAGGATGGAGGCCAGCACGTGGGGAGGGCAGCGGGGTCAGCCGGCGGCCTGACCCCGCTCTCCTGCCAGGGGCATGACCCCAGCTCTGCTCACACCTGGAGGCTGCTGCACCTCGCCTGCAGCTGCTTTGCCCGGGACGGGGGCTGCATTGAGCCAAAGCCTGGCACTGCCCGCGGGAGCTGTTCCTGCTTGGAGAGGCTCTTCCGCCGGTGACAGGCGCCCGGATGGATGGCCGGCGTGGAGAGCTCCCCGGGGGCTGTCGCGCCTTGCTATGATCCAATGCCTGGGCAGAGCTGGGGCAGTCCTTGCAGCGTCCTGCCAGGCTCCCCCAAAGCTGGAGCTGGAGGGGGGGTGTCTGCGGCACGGGCCCAGGCGGTGACACCCCCCATGCCTGCCCACGGCAGGTCACCAATGATGAGATGTGTGAGATCTGCGAGGTGTGGACGGCTGAGAGCCTGTTCCCCTGCCGGGTGTGCACGCGCGTCTACCACGACGGGTGCCTGCGCCGCATGGGCTACCTGCCCCAAGGCAGCGCCACCGAGCTCACCGAGACGGCTCACACCGAGACCGGCTGGAGCTGCTACTACTGCGTGAGTGCTGCACCCCATGGGGCACCCCCACCCCGTCCTGGGGGATCCCCCCGGGCTGTGCCAGGTGGAGGGCAGCAGGAGCCCTAGTGTAGACAGTGCTCTGTGGCTTTCACCGCCATACCCTCCCTCCTGCTAGCTCCGCTACGGGGCTGCTATGGGGATGGAGATGGACACCCCAGCCCCCAAGGGATCCCCTGGTCTCTCACAACTTTGTTGCTCCAGACCCCTGGCCATGACAGTGGTGGAGAGGCAGCCCCCCGAGACCCTGGCCCATGGCTGGTGCCTGGGGGCAAAGAGCCAAGCAGGGTAGGGGCGGCTGCTGCCCCGCACTTCTTCACCCCCGTGCCCCCTCTCTGCCCCGTTCAGGACAACCTCAACCTGCTGCTGACCGAGGAGGAGATGTACAGCCTCATGGAGACCTTCCGGCAGTGCCACATCATCCCGGGTGAGTGCCACCCCCGTGTCCCCATGTCCCCCAGCTCCAAAGCTGGGGACCTGCCTGCCCTGCCTGGCATGGCCCTGGTGGGTGCGTGGAACTGCAACCCCTGCACAGACCCCAGATAAAAGCTCTACTAGTGCCGACAGCCACAGGGAGCATCCCCTCTCCCTCCAGGGCTTTGGAGCACCGGAGCCAGGCCCTGCATGCATGCCCGTGCTGCATGCGTGTGTCACGCGTCTGCAATATGTAGAGGAGAGAAAAGCGGGTGCGAGGGTGTCTCCAAGGAAGCCTCCGGGGCTCAGCTTTTCCAGCCCCCCATCAGCCTGCACAAATGGGGGGTCCCCAAAGCTCCTCTCTGCAGTGGAGGTGCCCAAGGGCATGGGAGCAGGGCACTGGTCCCAGCAAAGGGTGCTGGGGGAGGCAGGGTGCTGACAGAGCCCGGCGGCCATTGCAGACACCTGCCTGACGCTGGACGACTTCCTGGCCTACAAGCACCTGGTGCACAAGCGCCAGTTCGAGCGGCCCATGGGGGAAGCCCAGGAGGAGCGTGCCACCCTGCAGTTCGGTGCCCTGGACCCTGACAAGCGGGGCCACGTCGAGTGGGCCGACTTCCTGTCCCATGAGTCCATCCAGCTGCTCCAGAAGCTCCGGCCGCAGGTACAGGGCAGGGGCACAGGGCTGGGGGTACCTTGGGGAGCTCAGGGTGGGACAGGTGAGTCCCGGGGCTAGGGAGGGAGCCCCTTGGACCAGGCTCCTCTGCTGATGGGCACAGATGCCAGGAAGCTGGGTCTGCCCCAGGGCTGGTGGGTCCCTGGCACAAGATAACAGCCTACTATTGCCACTAATCAGTCCAGGCCTCTCCTCCTCGTGGCTCCGGTGCTGGGGCCCTGTGTATGGACATGTCTGGGTTTGCATGCTGCCTTGCTCTGTGTGTGTGCGTGTGTGCACGTGTTGCCTTGTTCTGTTTGGTGTCTGTGCTTGCATGTTGCCCTGTGTGTGAGTGGCTGCCTTCCTCCATGTGTGTGTACATGTGCACATCTGGGTGTGCATGCTGCCCTTTGCGTCTGTGTGTGTACATCTGGGTTTGCACATTACCTGGCTCTGTGTGTATGTGTGTGCCTCTTTGCATGTTGCCTTGCTCCGTGTGTAGGATTCTGGGTTTGCGTGTTGCCTTGTGCATGCATGCGTGTACATCTGGGTTTGCACATTTCTTTGCTTTGTGTGTGTGTGCACATCTCTGCATGTGTGTGTACATGTGTGTATGCATCTGCGTGTGTATGTGTGTGTGTGTATGTCTGGGTTTGCATGTTACCTGGCTCTCTGTGTGCGCATCTCTGCATGCTGCCTTGCTGTGCGTGCATGTGTATGTGTGTGTGTCCAAGTTTTCATGGTGCCTTGCTCTGTGCACTCATGTGTGTGCATGTCTGCATGCTCATGTTGCCTTGCCCTGTGCATGTGTGCATGTGCGCATCTGGGTTTGCATGCTGCTTTGCTGTCTCAGTGAGCCCACCTACCTGCATCTGTGTGTCCCAGCTACCCATGCGTGGGTGCGGAGGTGTGGGGACACGTGTGCCTTTCCAGGCCTGAGTGGCATTTTCACGTGTGCACAGTGTGGCTGTGAGCATGCTTGCATGCAACCGCCTGTGAGCAAGGGGGTGCATCCGCACGGAGGGCAGACACTCACGTGGTGCCTCTGGCACACACACCTGGCATCCGCCAGACCCTCCCGGAGGCACCATGGGGCTGGGGGTGTGAAATGATACCCCTCAGACCCCGTCTCTGTGGCATGGCATGGTACGGGGCCCCAGGAGCCCCCGCCAGCGCCCGCCCTGCCCTCTGCACCTTGCAGAACTCGTTGCTGCACCTGCTGACAGCCAAGGAGCGGGAGCGGGCGCGCGCCGCCTTCCTGGCCCTGCCCCGGGACCCTGACGGGAGGGTCAGCCAGGCCGAGTGTCGCCGCGCCCAGCTCGCCTGGTTCCGCAAGCATCCCCCCGACGCCCTGTCCTGCAACGTCAGGTCAGTGCCCCCCTGCATGTCTACCTGTGCCATCCTCCCTGGTGCAGCTGGGTAGAAGCCGGCGCAGTGCTGGGCATGGGCATTCGCTGCCGTGCTGCTGTCCCAGCCTGGCACCGGGTGCATGGCCTGCGGCCGCAATGTACCCTGTTCTCTGCAGCATCAGCCACGTGGGGCCCATGTCGGAGAGCAGCCCCAGCAGCGCAAGCAGCAAGAGCCAGGACAAGGCCCCGGAGCAGGAGGAGCCCAGGTGAGTGCAGCCGGGGTCGGAGATGGGGCAAGGGGGAAACCGGTGCTCCCTCTGGAAGATGGGCCTGGCCGCTTGCGGTCGCGACACTGCCATCCTCACAGCCCTGCCGTATGCAGCAATTTGCAGTCACCAGCCTTCCCTGGGGAAACTGAGGCACGGCGCCATTCTCTGCAGCCGATGGAGCACCTGAGGACTGTGCAGGGCCCGATGGCTGGTGCTGTAGCCGCCTGGCCCATGCAGCCAAGGCTGGTGCCCGTCAAGGCAACTCGCCCAGTGAGATGTGGCCGCATCCAGCTGTGCCTCAGGGCTGCCTGTCTGGACCCTGCCCCGACACTCACCCACTCTGATAACCACGACCACATCCCTTTGTCTACCCGTGCCTCGGTTTCCCCGTCCATGCTGATGATGGTGGAGGGCAGGGGCCAGAACCAGCTGCTCCAGACCACCTGCTGCATGCGTGCTCCCTGCATTACCCGCTCCGCCGGCCACGATCCTGGGGACGGAGCTGAGCCGTCGGGGCGGGGGCTGACCTCCCGTGCTCTCCCCAGCAGGCTCGTGGACTGGCCGACCTTCCTGAGGGAGAACGTGGCATACATCCTGGCCGCCCGCCCCAACAGCCCTGCCGTCCACCTGAAGCCGCAGGTGTAGAGGCTGCCGGGGAGCGGGACGTCCCCCCAGCCCCGGACGTTGAGGCCAGGCCAGCGCCCAGCCTGGGGCGAGCCCGTTTTCTATTAGCCACGCTTGCGGCCGGCTGGCCGGCCGGACAGATGGACGGCTCCACCCTGGACCGGGCACGGCACAGCCTCCTGCCCCGATGCCCACCGGGCTTGGGGCATCTGGACCATGCCCCTGTTCCCCCTTGCACACAAGTCAGCAGACTCCTGATTGGCTGAGAGATGGCCACGCCCCACCCCCACAAGCACATGGCTATGCACACAGCCCTGCTGCGTGCTGCTTCCCAATTGGCTGGGGGGAAACCGACCCATGCCATTCATCTGACTTCTGATTGGGTGCCAGAAGGTAAGACGCTTACGGTTTTGCAGCGTTCTAGTTTCTGATTGGCTGGGAAAGGATCAAATGCAGACAGTCTTGCAGGCTTCTGGCTTCGGATTGGCTGGGAGAGGACTGAACGCATATATTTTGCAGCATGCTGGTTTCTGATTGGCTGGGAAAGGATCGAACACGTGGTCTTGCAGCTTCCTGGTTTTTGATTGGCTGGGAGGAAACCAACCCATCACATCCATGCATCCATTGGCTGAGAGAAGGCAGGATGCTTATGGTTTTGCAGCATTCTGGTTTGTCATTGGCTGAGAGAGGACCGAACACATGTGGTCTTCCAGCGTTCTGCGTTCTGATTTGCTGGGAGAGGACTGGACCCGTAAATCGTGCGGCATTCTGGTTTCCGATTGGCTGGGAATGCCAACGTGGCCCCACTGCCTTGCCACGTTTGTTGGCCTCCAGTATAAACATACCCCGTGCCGTGCCATTGCTGTTGGGCGAGCAGCCATGTCACGATGTCCTGGCCGGACGCCACTAGTTGCTGGGGCTGACTGGTACCAGGGGGCCATGCCCCTGCCCCATTTGCCCCCTGGCCATCTAGCCGCTCTGCTGGGGGCTGTTTCTATCACTCCCTCCCCCGTGACTTGTGCAAACGCCCCAGGACAGGCCCCACAGCAGGAGGGGGATCCTCTCCATGTCCATCTCCATCCCCTCCGTCATCGCCCTTCGGGTATTATCAACCCCCTCTCAGTCTTCTCTTCTCCAGGCTAAATAACCCGGGCTCTTTCGGCCTCTCTTCATCAGTCTTGCCTCCCCCAGACTCCTAATCGTGCTTGTTGCCCTGTGCTGGGCTCTTCCCAAGCTGTCCTTGAACTGCAGCACCCAACACGGGACCCAGGGCTCCAGAGCAGGAGACTCACATCCTTCAATTGCATGTGATGAATGCAGCCCCGGGCGCTGCTGGTGTCTGCTGCTAATATCCCAGGACTGTTTGGGACCCCGCGAGCGGTCCTGGGGCAGGGTTATGCTCTCAGCTCCGCACGGTGGATCTCAGGTCTCATGAGTGATGCCAGTGGGGAATCCTCTCCTGCTGCAGCAGTGCAGGGGCTGGGACACATGGCTCAGCAGCCCCCTGCGCCCAATGCGCGACAGCCCCACCAGTAACCTTCTGCCTGTCCCTGCAGGCCCCATGCTGGGAGACCAGCCACCAAATTTGAAGGTGCTCATGTGTGTCCTGACTTCTGGCACCCCAGGCAGAGAGCTTGGGGAGCCCATTGCCACCGGCACAGAGCGGGGAAGATACCCAAGCCAGGAGCTCTGCAGCCTGCCCCCTGCCCAGCACTCCCCAGGGACTGGCAAGGAGGTCTGCCTGGGCTCAGCCCAGCTGAGAGCATCTGCAGCGTCCAGCCCAGTCCCCTTCGACCTGTGCCCAGCTGCAAAGCCCCAGCTCTGGGGCTTGCACCGCTCCTAAGGGCAAGCTTAAAGCCATTGAATCCCATGGTTGCCAGAGCCATGCCAGGCACCCCGGGAAGCAGGATCCAGGTCAGGGTCGGTCACTGAATCATAGAAATCCTGGAGCAGCGGGACTGGAAGGGACCTGTGGGGGTCACAGCTAGTCCGAGCCTTGTGCAAAGCAGCCCAGAGAAACCCACTGTCCAACCTCCAGGCAGCATGGCACCATCACCCTGACATAGCACCAGGCCCTGGTGCTACAATGCCAGCCACCTGCCCTCCCACGGCCTCCGGCTGCCCACATCCACTCAGGGGTATCCTCAGCTGGGGATGGGAACAGGGCTTGTCCCCTGTCAGCAGGGCCAGCGTGTGCTTGGCCCCGCACGCTGCACCCACGGTGGGCACGAAGCATGGAGCTGCCTGGCTTCCCATGCAGAGCCTGGGACTCAGAGCATGCCCCCCCAGTGTCCCAGCATGCTCGGCACCTCGTCTGCTCAGGACCTGCACACTTGTGACACGTGCAAGGGGCTGTACAGGCAGGCAGGGCAGAGGGGACACAGGGCTTGGGGGGAGGTGGGGAGAGCCAGGGAGACCCCAAAGCCATGCACAAGACCCAGGGTGCATGCTCAGCACCTGCTTTGGACAGATGGATATAACTGCCCCAAGCTGGCAGGGAGGGGGGCATCCGGAGGCTGTGCTATGTAACGAGCGGCGTCCATTAAACAGCTTTATCTGACTCACCGACCCAGCGTGCCCGGGGTGCAGCATCCACGGGCTAAGCGGCCTCTTTGCAAGGCTCCAGGAGAGGGGGGGCTCCATCCCAGGCCCCCAAGCTGTCAGGCTGAGCCTCTCAGGGCCCCTGGCCACCCCAAACGCAGACTCCCTTTGCCCTGGGAAGGGAGCTGAGGGGAGACAGGAGTTGAGGGGGGCAGGAGTGAACTCCCGGACCCATTCCCCGAGCCGTGCGCAGCCGTGCTCTCTGGAGCGCAGGATGCAGCTAGAAAGCCCGTGCCATGCTGAGTCACAGCGCCCGGCCCTGCTCTGGTGCATCCGGCCCCAAAAGCATGGCATCTCCCCAGGGCAATAGGGTACCCGCGGGTACCAAGAACCAGAGGGAGCTCCTGGGGACCTGGCACGATGGCAAGGGCATGGGTGAGCCATGCACTGCAGGGCACGGCATCCCGTGGAAAGAAGAGGGGCTGGGAAAGATGCTCTGATGGAAGCTCTGGGAGAGCCCAGAGCCTGCAGTCTGCCCGTGCCCTCCAGCTGTGCCATGTCCTGGGGCCACAGGCACGGGCCGGATGCCACTGGGCGCTGAGTGCTGGGGGACCCTCCTGGAGCCGTTGGAGCTCCCAGATGTGGAAGCAGAGGGTGGCTTTAGAGTAGGTCAGGCCAGTATGCACCCCTCTGTGCACATCTGCTGCATGCAATCGGGGCTGGGCTCGGTCCTGGGGACCCCCTGCAGCCCCAAAACTGAGGCTGGGGCAGCAGGCCACATCCACGAGGAAGCATGGCTTTGTCCCGGTGAGTCGGCAGCTGCAGGGCAGAGGATGCCAGGCCAGGAGCAGAGCTCCGAGGATGGCCTGGACTGCGTGCGGCAACAGGCTGGGGGCAGCCCCCCCACCCTGCAGGCAGCCCTGGGGCAAAGAAGGTGAGAGACCGCCATCCCATCAGCTTCCCAGTGCAGCCCAGTCCAATTGGCTGCACTGCCGGAGTCCACAGCCTTGCTCCGTGCACCCCATCAGGCACGGGAAGGTAAGCGGGGTCCGACAGGGTCCCCTGTGGGTGGGAGACCCCAGGGCCCAGTCCTGCAGCAGGGGATCCTGGGGGACGAGCAAACAGGCTCTGGCAATACCAGGCTCCGTGTGTGCACGCTTGGCTCCCTCCCCTGGCCAGCTGCTGAAACGTGCACGAGCTGCAGCTCAGGGAGCGTTTCAAGGGCTCGGGCTCAGGAGAGAAGGGCTGTGCTTCTTCTGCGACCCCAGATGTGTGCTGTGCTGCCCTGGGAGAAGCCCTGGAGGATAACCCCCTTCAGCTCTCAGCTGAGATTCGGGAGCAACGTCGCCTACATCTGCCCGCCAGCCCCGCTGCACCCAGGGTACCCGAGCACGATGGCAGAGGCAGGTTCCCCACGGAGCCGGCGGGGGTGTGGGGACAGGGGTACGCATGTCTAGAGGCCCAACAAGGCTTTCCAAAGCACAGAATGAGAAGGCAGGCTGCCCCCTGCCCCTTGTCGCCAGCCCCCTCCCCAGCAGAGCATGCCCGAGGCTGCTCCAACTTACGTCTGGCTGCCCCAGCGCCCACAGAGGCCTGCGGCATGGGGTGCTCCAGCTGTGCCCGCCCTGGCCGTGCCAGATGCACCAAGAAAGGGGGCATCAGAGCAGCATTGGGGGGTCTCCCCAGCACAAGGGGAGCAGAACCCCTTGCCCTGATGCAGCCCCCTGCCACCCCACCCTGCTCCCCGCAACCCTGCCAGTGCCCCTCACTCCCAACCTGCAACCACCTGCTCCCCCCAGTCCTGCCAGTGTCCCCCCATTCAACCCGTAGCCCCTGCCCCCCCAGCCCTGCTGGTGCCCCTCACACCCAACCCACAGCCCCTGTCCCCTAAGCCCTGCCAGTGCCCCTCACTCCTGACCCACAGGATCCTGCCCCCTCCAGCCCTGCTGCCCAAGCAGTTCCCGTGCACACATGCATGCGTGCACACACAAACACATGCACACACACACACACGCACACACACAGTGTCTCTTTACCTGGGAGCAGCTTGGCACCAGATGCACAGCCAATCACCTTGCCTGCTGCTCCCAGCCCCAAGCAGCCAGCTCCGGAAAGCAGAGGCAAAAACGTTAGCTCGGATTTTAAAAAACTGCCCGGACATGAGGACAGGGGGCCAAAAAAGAAGACATGTCCGGGAAAACCCAGACTATGGTCACCCTAGTCATCAGCCCCCAGGGGCACGCTCACTGTGAAAAAATCCCCCTCTCTCTACCCCCCACTTGGGCCAAACCAGGTGATCCCTCTCTCCTGGCTTTCTTCTTGGTACAGGTTGGTCCATCAGGTGACCTGGCCAGATAAATTCCTATGGGGAGGGAAGAGTGTCCTTTTTCTTCCGTCGTGCATTTTGAAACCACCAAGCAAAGACCCCAGGCTGCTGCCTGAAGATTTTCTGTAAGCAAAAAGCTAGAAAATAGCCTGAAGTTAGGAATTACGTGTAGGCCAAATGTGTCTTAAAAGAATCATTGCATCTTTTCGGTAAAGACTCATGTGCTTATGTTTGCTCAAAGCATATTCTGACTTCCTCTTACTCCCCCAGACCCTTTCTCCCTCGGATCAATAAAGGTGTTGGGTTACAACATGCCTTGCTGTGTTACCCTGTAGAGGGAGAGAAAGCAGAGGCTTTCCGCACCTTTGCTTGCCCAGCAAAGTTTGGCTTTTTATTTTCCCTCAGTTATCTGTGGATGCTTTGGGCTGAAAGAGGCACCCAGAAATATTACAGTGGGCAAAGCACCCCCAAGGTCCACAGGGTCTGTGTGCCCCAGGCTGCACAGAGCCCTACCAGAGGCCAGTGCCCGGGTGGTGGCAGCGTTACCCCAGTCTTGAGGGTGTTCTCCCAGACACGGGGCAGCCGGCTGTAGGCTCCCTGAGGGAGACTCCTGAAGCGAGGTTTTGGGCTTGGCACAGTGAGGCAGGTGGCTCTGCATAGTAGCATCCTCTACTTTGTCACCACACTCACTGCCTCTCCCCTGGCCCCGGGGCAAGGGGAAGTGCACACTGCCTGGGTGGGGGGAACAGACCATTGAGGGGATGTCAGCCTCGCTGCAATAGCTTTCCCCCCACACACTCCCTGGACATAAAGGAGTCCCTTGCCTCTTTGGGAAGGAGCAAGAAGCAGGTGTTGGAAAGCTGGAGCAGCAAGTGGCTCGAATGAGCTACCAGGCTCTGGCCAGGTACGGGGGTTACTCAGAGGGACTGAAGATTGCAGCTTGCAGAGAGCCTTGAGCAGGGGTGGTTGGGGCAGGAACACCCTTGGGGAAGCCGGGTCACAGGGCATGGGGCTTATGCTGCATTTGCTTGCATGGCAGGGCAGCAGCTCAGGCTTCAGAGCAGGGGCACATCAGCCAGTTGCTGGCTGCAGAAATAGGGGGTGTAGCAGGTGGCCTGGGAAGCATCTTGCACACTCCCGGCTGTAGGAGCTGCAGGTTGGCAGGGGCTATAGCCCAGATGAAGGCAGTAAGCACTGGAGGCAGATTAGGAGAAGCGGAGCTCACATGAGCTAGAGGAAGAGGAAGAGGAGGATGAGGACAAGGACTAGGTCTAGGACTGCTCTGTAACACTGAGGGAGTAGCATGAAGCTGGCAGCATCTTCTCGGGGTCTGGGAAGAGGCCCTAGGACTGTGTCACCCTTTGTGTACTGTGTTTATGGACCGTTCGAGCTGGCAATAACTGTACCTGCTACAGGGAGTTTCAATTGCTGGGCTGGTGAAATGAAGGGAAGCCTGGGGCTTCTCCCAGAGCAGGGACGGCCTGTGGGTGAGGTTGTGGGGCTACCTGTGTCTGCCTAGCAAAGCCAAGCTGTAGCATGTGCGAGCTGGAGCTCAATGGCAGGTGTTTGCATGGAGGTAGGGCCAGCTGCCAGCATGGCAGGACCCTGGCACCTGCCCAGGCTGAAACCTGCAGGGTCACGGTGGCCAGGGGTTGCTTGCGCCTGCTGCAATCTCCATGCTGGGCAGATGAAGCCAAGAGCAGCTGCTCTTCTGCTGGTGGTGCTTGCTCTCCCCTGCCTTGCTGCCCCAGGTCCTACCGGGTCCCTCCAGGGACCCCCCAACATATGCCACTCTGAATCATAGGACCTGAGAGCAGTGGGGCTGGCAGGGAGCTCCAGAGGTCGCATCTAATCCAACCCCTGCCTGAGGCAGGTTCAGCCCTGTGCAAACCTGCCCAGAAAAACCCATTGTCCAACCTCTGAGCAACGTGACACTGTCACCCTGACACAGCCCCAGGCATTGCACCCGACCCTTCCCCGAGGAAAGCAGGGGGCTGCAGCCGCCAATATCCTGCAGCTGCAAAGGGGATTCATAGACGCTCCCAGGAAGAGGCCATGCCCCCGCTGCAGAGGAAGGTAACCCCCCCCAGTCCAGACCAATGTGACCGGGGGGGGGGGGGAACCCC
>NW_017729024.1:165070799-165082286 GCF_001723915.1 Gavialis gangeticus | reverse complement strand
GGGGGGGGGGGAATCCCTTCCTGCCCCAATGCAGCATTGGTCTGACCCTGAGCGCAGGGGCAAGACCCTCCAGCCAGGACCCTGTGGGGTCGGTGCCAGCGGGAGCATTGGCACAGCCCAGCCCCATCCCCAGCCTGGGCTGCTGCAGCACCAGCGCCCCTGAGGACCCCCCTGACACATGGAGCAGAAAAGGAGAGGGGGGACAACCAGCACCGCCCAAAAGCCTGGGAAACCCCCACAGCAGAGCCCAGGCATCGCTGCACCTAGATCATCCCTGACCGGTGGCTGCCCCCCCTCTCCTTGACACCTCCAGTGCTGGAGAGCCCACCGCTGCACCCAGGGGCCCTGTGCTTGCAAGGATGCAGGTCACCGCTGGGCGTCACTGCTGCACCATGTTGGGGCAGCGCCCACCCCCGGCTCCCTGCCCTGGCTGCACACCCCCTCGGCGCTGCCAAGAAGTGGGGGCTTTGCATGCTCAGAGCTGGTGCGGGCTGGGGGTCATTGCCATCCTGCAGCTGAGCTCCAGCATCACGGCCCACCCTCCCCTGGCTGCATTGCCCCTTGGGGCAGCCTCAGGGGTCAGCCCATATGAGCCCCTCCAGGCAGAGGCAGCATCCCCAGGGGGCTGCTACGTGGACACAGGATGCCAGCATCCAGGGCAGGGGCCACTGGGTGTCTCTGTAGAGGGGAAGCCCCCAGCTCTGCAGAACCAGAACTGCCCTGGACACATCCTGCCCTGACCCTGATGCTCCTCCCAGCCTCTCCACCTGTAGCAGCAGCTGCATTTGCACACCCTTGGTGGGGAAACTCTGGCCCCTGAGGCAATGCCCGGGGCACTGCATGAGATCAAGGGAGCACACATAGGGGTGCACACGCACACAAAGGCATGCACTCACACATGACCAGCCCCGGGCATGCTCACACAACATGCATGCATCCACAGGGGCACATCCATGCCAGGTGCAACAGGGTCAAGCTCATGGACCACGGGGTGCTGCTGGAACAGCTCAGTCTGCAGCTGGACGCGTGTTTCTATCCCAGAGAGCCCAGGCCCAGCCCTGTGGCTCCCTGATTTCTTCTCTGTGCTCCCTTGACCGCTGGGCCAGCAGCCATTATCTCTGCTTTCCAGGTGGGGAAACTGAGGCAGCCGGGAGCAGGAGTGACTTGGCCAGGCCCAGCCAGCCTACCTGTGGCTGTGACCCTGGCTGCGCCCCCGGTGCTGTTGACAGCTCCCAGCCCGGGAGACGGGTTGCGGTGCTTCATCCGCTCCTGCAAGCGTTGTCCCCCGGCCAATGTCCCCCTTTTGTCTCTGGCATGTGTAAGAACTGCAGAGCTGCTCCCCTGCGGGGCCGTGAGAGCCTGATTTTGCTTTCTAGCATGCCAGTTAGCCACACTTGTATTGAATATATTGATTAATAAGCACTAAATCAGCACGACAATACTAAAAATTTGAAATTGTAGGCATCACCATCTCCCTGGACAGGTCGGTGGGTGCCACGCTGAGCCAGCCTCCTCTGTAAGCATGGGCTCTCCATTGCTGGAGGCGTCAAGGAGAGGTTGGGCAGCCACCGGTCGGGGATGATTTGGTGTGGCGATGCCCGTGCTCTGCTATGGCATTTCCCAAGCTACTGGGCTGTGCTGGTTGCCCCCTTCCCCCCTTTCTGCTCCATGTGTCAGCGGGTTTTGAAGCCTCCCCCAGAGGCACTGGGTGCTGCATCCCAGGCTGGGGATGGAGATGGGGCTGTGCCAACGCTCCTGCTGGCACCAACCCCGCAAGGTACTGGCTGGAGGGTCTTGCCCTTGCGCTCAGGGTCAGACCAACGCTGCATTGGGGTTAGGAAGGGATTTCCCCCTGGTCAGACTGGTCTGGACTGGGGGTGGTTTGCCTTCCTCTGCAGCTGGGGTGCAGCCTCAGCATCTATGCACCCCCTTTGCAGCAGCAGGACATTGGCGGCCACAGCCCCCGTGCTTTCCCTGGGGCAGGGTCGGGGTGATGCTTGGTGCTGTGTCGGGGCGCCTGCATTGCACTGCTTGGTGGGTTTGCACAGGGCTGGGCTTGGATTAGATGTGAGCCCGCTGCTCCAGGATCTCCACGAACGCTGCGCAGTGGCTTGGGCTGAGATGGGGAATTGCAAAGCGAACCAGTCCGCCCAGGCCCAGGGCGCTCACAAAAGCTCTGCAGGCTCCCGTGGAGGGGACCGCAGCGGGAACAAAGCCCGGCCAGGCCCCAGCTGGCGCAGGCACAGGCACAATACCCCGCGCAGAGCCATTCACCAGCGCCCACCCGCAGGCTCCTGTGTCCGGAAGCGACGCGGCCCTGTCCCTGGCAGCCGAAACCGGGTGGGCAGCAGGGAGCCGGGCCCCGCCTGGGAGGCGGGTGGGCTGGGGCGCGGAGGAGGCCCACGTGCGGCGTTCCAGCATCGCTTTCCCACCGCGCTGTCTGTGCCGCCAGCTTCCGCCTCCCACGCGCTCCCCGTCCTCGCCGGCCTGACACAGCGCCGCGCTGCCAGACACCTCCTTCTGCTCCCCGCGCGCCTCGCTCCCCTTCTGTCTGCGCGCCGCCGGCACCACCGTGCCTCGGGCTCGGTGCCCCACGGGGGGCTCGCCCCTCGGTGAAGGGCCCCAACCCCGTGGCATAAGAGCAGGAGAGGTGCCGTGGACCGGGACAGACGCTCGTCCGCCTTGCCCATGTCATGTCACCGGGCGGCAGGGAGCGGAGGCTGGAAGGGAAAGCAAGTGGGTCTGAGCGGGGGTTTGCCCCTTGCAGCCTCTGGTATTGAAGGTCCGGGGGCTCTGGTGCCCTCACCGCCTGCTCCACAGCTGCTGACACCCCTTTCCTCCAAGCACGTGTCCTGTCCCTGGGTGAATGTGGATGCACACGCAGCTCCCAGCACATCCGGTGGCTACAAATCCCACCCTTTCATGCCACGCTGGGGGAGAACTGCCCGCTACTGGTTTCATGTGGTGCCCCCTCATTCCTGCCTGAGGAGAGAGAGTCAGTAATAAACTTTCTCATTTAGTATGTTGTAAACTCTTCTCCTGGCCCCCCCTCCAGCACCTCTTGTCTAAGCTGACCAGGCCTGGCCTTGTTAGTCTCTGCTCATGTGAAAGCCCCCCCGTAGCACTGAACATCCTCGCTGCCTTTCTCTGCATGACCATGGCCGAGGGGTCTGGCCAGCTGGGACCCTGCATTGCGGCCCAAATTCAGCTTCCTGACCTCTGCCCGCACGACCCTGGGGGGAGGCACCTCCCAGCCACGCAGCACGTGGGGCAACTGCGCAGCCTGGGGCGTTGCTACCCTATTCCATCCCAGGCGCCATCCCCTCCACGGTGATCAGGATGGGCTTGAATAGTGAATAGTCAGGTCTTGCCCCTGCTCTCAGGCTCAGTCCGATGCTGTATTGGGGGCAGGAAGGGATTTCCCCCCCCGATCATATTGGTCTGCATTGGAGGGGTTCGCCTCGCTTTGCAGCGGGGGCACGGCCTCTGCTTGGAGTCTCTCGGGTGCACATGAGCCCCCTTTGCAGCAGCCGGACGTCGGCGGCCACGGCCCCCCTGCTCTCCCTGCAGCAGAGTCGGGGGTGATGCTTGGTGCTGTGTCTGGGGGACAACGGATGCGTCTGGGCTGGTTTGCACAGGGCTGAGCCCACCTCAGGCAGCGCTTGGAGCAGATGTGACCTCTGGAGCTCCTGCCAGCCCCATTTCTCTAGGACTGTGCGGTTCTGTAAGAAAGTGGTCACCCGCATAGATATCCCACTCCGGAGCAGGCGTGCACACACGCATCCACATGCACACACCCCTCTCTGGGTCAGTGTCCACACTGACACATGCACCTATAGTCACACAACCAGACGCTGCACAGCCAGGTCTCCTCGCTGGGTCTGAGCACACGGGCAGCTGCTGAGTGCGTGTCCTCCACCAAACCCAGTGGGATGTGTGCACCGGCTGCATGCTCTGTAGCGTAGCCAGGGCCCTGGGACACACGGTGCTTTTGGACACCCTCGTGGGACACGGTGTAGCCCTTGCTGGCACACGTGACATGCGGCCCTGGCGTATGCCCGGTCAGACCAAGTGGAAGACAATCTAGGCTCGCCAGAGGAGGGAGAGGGGAACCAGGGCTCCCAAATGACCTGACAAGCCCCAAGGGGCTGGAGTTCAGTCACAGCCATCCCCCAAGCCCCAGTGCCACGCGTGGGCTCTTTCTTCAGAGATGCCACGTCCCGGGGCCCTTTCTACCCAGGGTGGTGCATTTGGATCAGCAAGCCCGACGCTCTCATGCTCCTTGTGTTTGAGGTGGGGATGAAGCGGCCGATCACAGGTTGAAGCCCACGAAAGAGGGAGTCTGGCCCTCTGCAAGCTGGAGTGGCCTCAGGGCTGCTCTATGTTACAAGCCGCTGACCATAGCCCCAAACGGACCCTGGGAAGCAGAGAATAGCCACAGCCTAATGCCATAACCAAGCCAACTCCAGCAAGCCTGGGAAGCTCAGGATCAGACCAACGCTGGGATTTTCCCCCCTGCCCAGACTGGTCTGGACTGGGGTGGGATTTGCCTTCCTCCACCCCCTTGGAGACCTCTTTGTGTGGCTGACACCGCGTCAGAGGCACTGGAGTAACAGGATCCGTCCCTTCGTGTTCAGCTCTGGGCACCTTGTTACCCAAAAGAGACGCAGAGACAAGCCGCAAAACGATCTGGGGGCTGGAGTGATTGATTTATAAGGAGCTACTAAGAGCTATATCCGTCTAGCTTGGCTAAGCGATGACTAAGGGAGGGACATGATAGCAGTCTGCAAATATGGAGAGTGTAAACAGCCAGGCAGAGGAGGAATTATTTAGGCTGGAGCGTGGGGGCGGAAGGTGGAGGATTGTAATGAAATGAATAAAGGGAAGGTGTGGGCAGACGGACCTGAGCTGGCAGTGCCTCCCTCCCACCTGGCCCTTGCTTTGCCCAGGTATGAATGACGGTGCCAGGGCAGAGGCAGACCCCACGTCTCCTGGAGAGCGGGGCGGGGTGCACCTGTGGTGTGTGGTCCCCCCCGGGCACCGCTGGGCTCGCTTGCACGGGGCCATCAACATACCCCAAAGGGACAGGCTGGGGGAGCAACCAGCCCCTTCCTGCCCCAGCTCTGCCAGCTCCGAGCCTGTTATTGCCAGCGTGGAGCGGTCGCCTTGCCTCTCGTCCACCTTCCCGGGTGGGAAGGCTCTGCCGCTGCGTGGGGCTTCGCTGTGCTTCCCGTGGGCAGACAAGCCCCAGGCCGCGAGCGCGGCGCGCAGCTTGCAGAGACTCACGTCAGCGCTCACGGCAGCCGGCGCACGGTAGCGGGTGGGTGTCAGCCCTCGGGAGACACGGAGCCATCGATTTTGTAGCTCTCCAGGGGCTTACGTCAGGCTGCAAACTGCCTCCAGCCTTGGGGATCCCGGGAGCTGCTTATGGCAAGCCAGGCGTCTGGTATCCCAGCAAAGCTGATGCTTCTCCCCCACCGCCCATCCCTCCAATGCTCCCATGCCCTGGGTGTTTGCTTCGGGGTCAGTTTATATCCCTCTACCTCCCCTTGAAAGGATGATCAATGCCGGAGCATTGCCCGGGCGTGGATGATGGTGAGATGGAGCCTACAGCCTGCAATGGGTGGGTTTAACTGCCCTTCCCGAAGCTCAGCCCTTTGCAATGCCCCTGCAGACTCGTGGCTGCCCACCCCTCCTCGGCACCTGCAGTGAGCTGGGACAATGACCACTGAATGCCCCTGCAGCGAGGAGCGTCCTAGTGGAGAGCAGGCTCCCCCGCCAGGCCCCTGGCAGGAGCGTCCTAGTGCTCCCGGGTGGAAGCATTATCCAAGTCACTGGGGCCCAAGGTCATGGGAATAAAGAGCATCACCTGCCAGACTTGGGCACGATGTTTGTGGGAGCTATTTCTGTGCCTCTGTTTCCCCTCCCAAGGGCTGCACTTCGGGGGCTGCCAAACAAGCTGCAGATCCGGGTGCAGGTCACGGCTGGGAAAGGGTGGCGGGTGCTGAAGGAGCTTTGCAGCAGCGGTGCAGGCAGGAGGATGGCCCGGGCAGTCCCAGGTGATTGTCCTGGGGTGCAGGGGGGTGCGGGGTTGTCTCGGGTTGAATTCAGCCCTGCTCCCAGCAGCTGCGGTGTCACTTAGTACCAGAGCTAAGCGGCTGCTCCATCCCAGTCGGAAGCTGGGATGTTAAGTGTTTCCAGAGGATATAGGTACCCACTCCAAGCTGAGCCCTGGGTTGATACGGGCGTCCCCCAGGTTGATGCCGGCATCGGTATTTATTCAGCATGAGGCTGCTTATTTGGACAAAGTGCCTTTTCCCCAGACTCAGCAGGAATCAAACAGCGAGCAGCTGCTCTTTTGTTTGCAGCCTGCTTTTTGGTCGCAGCTCCTGGGCTCTTTCAGCCCAGTGCTACCCTAAATTCTCTTACTAGGCTTTTCCTCAGATATGCAGAGTGCTTGTTCTGGCTGTTTCGGGGGCAGCATGGACACGCAGACACAAATGCATGTGTGTGTGCATACACACTCACACACTGCTGCAACCCAGTTAACCTCCTGCTTTATGTCTGGTGTCAGAAAACCCCTTAGACCGCAGCCCAGTCTCTTCCCGGGCTTGTGGGTTCATGCCTCTGGCATCTGCCAGTCACTGGGATGCACTGGTCTTGCATTTCCTTCCAGCCCTTTGAGTCTCCTCGTGCTTTGTGGGGGGACAGGCCATGGCTGACAAAAGCAGCTTCAGCTCCTGAACTGATGCTCTCCCTCAGGGCTGGCATGGGGGGAACCTGGTGTCAACTTAGCCTGAAGATCTAGTCCTGGCCCTGCCAGCTGGCTTCTTCCTGAGGCCTTGCCCAGTCACGTAAGCCATGGCAGTCAGAAACTGCTCCAGTTCGGGGTGGTTCAGCTTTGGTGAGCGCAGACAAGGGGCTGCCCGGGGCAGCGGGTCCCAAAACCAAGGACCATTTCTAAAAATGTGGCTAAAGCTAAGTGGTGTGAACAATGCAGGCTGCACAGAGAGAAGCATTGGTAGGAGCACTGCGATCGAGGGCAGCGATTCTTCCCCTCTATTCAGCACTGGGGAGGCCACATCTGGAGTCCTGTGTCCAGCTGTGGGCCCCCCACTGCAGACAGGATGTGGACACATGGGAGAAAGTCCAGTGGAGGGCAACAAAAATAGTTGGGGGACAAGACTGGTGAGGAGAGAAGGAGGGAAATGGGCTGATTGAGGCTGCAGAAGAGAAGACCGAGGGAGATTGAATAGCAGCCTTCACCTCCCTGCAGAGGGGCGGTAAAGAGGATGGAGCTGGACTGGTCTCCGTGGGGGCAGATGACAGGACAAGGAGCAATGGGCTCAAGCTGCAGCAAGGGAAGTTGAGGTTGGGTATTAGGAAAAACGTTCTCACTAGGACAGTGGTGAAATCAGCTCCCCAGAGAGGTGGTGAAGTCTCCATCCTTGGAGGTTTTGAAGACCTGGCTAGACAAACCTTGTCCGGGATGATGTAGTTGGAGCTGGTCCTGCTTGGAGCAGGGGTTGGACTAGATGCGACCTCCTGACGTCCCTTCCAACCTCAGTGTCTATAATTGTACACACCAGGCTGCAGGCCCTTTCTAATGTTTCCTTTCATCTTCCCAGCCCAAGAAAGCACCTCAGGCACATGCTAGAAACAGCAGGAGGGAGCTGATATGTCCTCTGATGCTCGAGATGCTTCTGCTGGCAGCTCAATTTTCCTTTCTTTAGCAACATCCAGCAGAGCAAGTGGTGCAAAGAGTGAGAAGGCCCAGCAGGCTCTAACTCCCCTCGTATGAGCTGCAGGGGAGTATGCTGAGTACTGTGACCCACCAATCCAGGCAATGAGGTGACTCACAATCAAGAAAGAGGAAAACTTTGGTTTGAAAACTTGTGGGTTCAGAGGTGAAGCAAAGACAGCAATTCAAACAGACAAAAAAACCTGTGAAATAGATAGCAGTCAGTGTAAATGAGAAGCCAGGGTGCATAGAGAGGTGATAATGAAAGCAAAAAACACGTTTAAAATGTCAGGACATGACAAGAAACTTTTCTGCGTATTAGGAACAAAACCAATTCTATAATGGGTATATGCGGATTAGCAAATGGGGACAGGAACTTTGCTAACAGCGGTGCAGAAATGGTAGAAGCATAATGAATATTTTCATTCTGAATGTGGTTGGAAGCAGGATGGCATTCATGTGTCCCGGAAGAATGATAAAGTACTAAGCATCTACTACAGTTAAATGTTTTGTAAAGAGTTTTAAAAGAGTCGGCTAAGGAGGTCTCTGGCCCACTGCTTTTGGTATAAGTAAAAACTGGAGTATCAAGGAAATTCCACATGACTTGGACCATGCTGTGCTGTGCCAGTCCTCCAAAGGGCAGTCAGGATGATTTCAGTCCAAAGAAAGGAATGGAAAAGCAGTCTAATCAAATTATAGAATAGGAACGCAGTCTTATGGTAACAGGCCTTGCCATACACATCTGATTTAGTTATCTGATGAGTTTGCAAATTTGGTTGATGGAGATAACTGTGGGGGATGCCACAGGTTTTTGTAAGAGGCTTCACGGAGGACCACGAGATCATGCAATTCAAACAATTAGCAGTTACTGAGGTCAATAAAGTGCAGCTTACGTGGATTAAGAACTGGCTGGCTGACAGCATGGGGGAGCTTTTGTCACTGGGGGATGTTCCCATGAAGGGCTGCGGACTCCGGCACTCATCAGTACTTTCCCCAGTGATCTCGAAGTAAATGAATACAGCTTGTGGAGCTCCCAATGGGATGCAGTAGCCAAGTACTAATGCCATCCTTGGCTCTGTAAGGAAGGGAGCAAGGCCTAGAAGCGGGGGGCAGGGGTGATATTGCCTCCAGATACAACCTGGGTGAGGCTGATACTGGAGTTACCATGTCCATATTTCATAGAAATTAGGATCATAGAAAATGAGGGTTGGAAGGGACTTTAGGAGGTCACCCTCTGCTCACAGCATTTAAAAAATGCTGTTGGAGTATTGGAGAAAGTGCAGGTCGGAGCCACCAAAAGGTCTTTGAGAACTAGAAAAAATTGCGTGCAGGGAGAGACTTGAGAGCTCGGTCTGCTAGAGAGTGAAAAAGACCACCGAAAGGCGACTTTATTTCAGTCCATAAATAGACTATGGAGAAAATACTGGATGCTAAAGGGTTTTTTTTTTATCTTATGTATAGGTGAAAAGACACTGTTTGTTTGCTCTAGTTTGCACAGATCCAATCCAGGTGAGAGCACGACAGCCCTATAAACCCAAGTGTACCGGTATCTCACGGAGCCGCTGGCAAGGACTCGTTGCAAGGTTTAGAAGAAGCAATGGCTATGGGGGAAGTCACCGGTTTTTAATAGCGAGGGTGAGTAAGCATGGGGACAAACTCATGGGAGGTTGGAGCTTGTCCATCTCCTGACACGGGGGTCAAGGCCGGATGCCATCTGGAAGGGGTGCCCACCCCAAACACCAGCTGTTGGGCTGGGCATTGCACAGGATGGTGATATTCAGGAGGTCAGATTAGATACTCAGCTAATCCCTTCTGGCTTTCACGCTCTGTGCTCAATGTACGAAGGTCTCCACCCATCACGTTAACCTAACGCCCTGTGCTGACACGCGCCGCGTAGCATGGCAACAGTGAGGATGGCATGGCAACAGCGGGGATGCCATGGCAACGGCTGCAACGGCATGGCAACGGCTTCTGCTAAAGAAGAAAGCAAATGCCAGGTATTCGTTTCGGATCTGGAGATGCTCTTGCAGGCCTCTGTGATTCCCGGGGAGAGGGCTGCTGCTCCCAGCGAGATGCCCCGTGCCCCCCCAGAGGGAAGAGGTCTCTTGCCCCTGGGCCCTTCCTGCTGCTGACCTACAGGATGGAGGATCCCTGTCCCCTGCCTGACCCCTTCTGCTGCCGGACCCTTTCTAGTGCGGCAACCATCCACTCGCATCCCTAACCACCGCCCTGTCTTGGATGGCTTAGCTCAGAAAGCTAGGAGAATCGACGTCTAAATCAGAGGCCACAAGTTGTCCCCACCCTCCAGACTACTCAGTGGGCCCCTGGGTGAAGTGAGTCAGGGGGTCTCAGTCCAGGTTTTAGGGGCATTTCACAGGCTCCTTGCCACCAGCCTCAGCAGAGAGGCCACGGAGACCAAACCTTGCAGAGTCCTTGCCAGCTGCTTGCCTGCGGCTCCGTGATGTACCGGTACACTTGGGTTTCTAGGGCTGCTGTGCTCTCCCCGGGATGTGACCTGTGCAAACTATAGCAGAAACCTGTGTCTTTCCACCTATGCATACCTCAGAGGGACTCTTCTCCTCCAGAGAAAACTTCCTGCAGAAGAAAGAGCCGCTCAGGTGTGCCGGGAGGGAAAGGCGCTGGCAGCCGGCAGCGAGGCTGTTGCCTGGGCTCCTGCGGCAGTGTGAACAGTTGTGCCAAGGACATGAGTAGCGAATGCCAGTGTTGTGCCTTCCACCACCTATGAGGCAATCGGAGAAATGTGAGTAGTAGGTGGTGTCGTGCCGGGAACGCGGAGCGGCGCAGGTGTTCGGCGGCGCACCCCCCGGGCTGTAGGTGTTGGGTGGATCGGGGCACGGGGGCTGGTCTCGGCGGGGAGCAGGATGTCTGTGCGAGGGGCAGGATCGGAAAGCAGTGCTGGGCTGGGCACCGCAGCTTTAAAGCTACACGTTCGCGTCTCCGGGGGTTGCCAAAATCCTTCCGAGATAGAGATTGCAAACCGCCTGTTCCTAACAGATGGTCTTGTGCCAAGGTAGCAAATCACCTCCAAATGGTCTTTCTGCCTCAGGACCTGAATGGGCATGGGAGCGAGGGGCATGGCTAATGGTCAGAGCTTCCTAGACCTCCAGTGCTGGAGGCTGCAAGGGGGAGAGGAAAAGGGGGGAAAACCCCTCATTAGGTGCAGGCCACGGTCCCCTCCAGCCTCCTCTCTCTGCCGGCCGGTGACTTACAGCCTGAGCCAGTGAATGGCAGCTCCTGTGCTTTTATGGCCCCAGTGCTTCTCCTTGGCTTCCTGCCCTGCAAACTTGAGTTGGGGGATCAGGGTATGTCCTCCCTCTTCTTAGGTAAGACAAGCAAGCTGGCATCTCCTCTGCCTTGTTGTCCCTCCCCGCAACAACTGCCCCTTCTGACCACAGTCATAAAATCATAGAAAATGAGGATCTGGAAGGGACTTCAGGAGTCATCCAGTCCAACCCCCTCTCAGAGCAGGACCAGCCCCAACTACATCATCCCAGCCAAGACTTTGTCTATCCGCGTCCTAAAAACCTCCAAGGATGGAGACTCCACCTCTCTGGGGAGCCTGCTCCAGTGCTTCACCACCCTCCTCGGGAGAGTTTTTCCTAATATCCAACCTCAACTTTCCTTGCTGTAGCTTGAGCCCATTGCTCCTTCTGTCATCTGCCCCCACTGCAAACAGCCCACCTCCATCCTCTTTGCAGCCCCCCTGCAGGGAGTTGAAGGCTGCT
>NW_017729024.1:165063702-165070789 GCF_001723915.1 Gavialis gangeticus | reverse complement strand
CCCTGCAGGGAGGTGAAGGCTGCTATCAAATCATAGGATCATAAACAACGAAGGGTGTGACGGGACCTCAGGAGGTCACACCTAGTGCAACCCCCTCCCAGCCCCAGCTATAACATCCACAACAGTCCAAAATCCTTATGGCAGAAGATGGTACATAGCAAACCACAGCCTGATTTCTGAATGACTCTTGATACAAACACCCACCTTCATTCAGGGGGAGTCATGGAAGAGGGGATCCATTGGATTGCCCTAAGATGCCCGGGATTTGTCTGGTTATAATATGGCCAGCGGCCATCCTGCCCCCTCGCCCAGTCTAGGGAGCCCTATTGAACAGCTGGAGCACAGCTGTGCAGGCAGCCAGCAGCCCCACGCGCTTGGGTCTCTAACACCTCCGCGTGCTGTCGACCGTACAGCCGGTAAGAGGCAGGGATGCTGTGTGCTCCGGCAGTGCCAGTGCCTGGCAACAAGCCTTTCTGATGGGGAGGAAGCGAGCCAGGGCTGTTCCTGGGGGGGGGGGTTTCAACTCGCCCCCCACCCCGTCTGGGAGGGGATTGTCATCCCTCCATCTGGCAGGACTCGCTGCCGATCCCTGCGGAGGGAGCAAGGCTCGTCTCCCCGTGGGAGGACATCCGGGCGGGGGTGTCGGAAGTTATACAACACCGTTCTGTACAATGCACGGTGCAGACAAGGGAGCGAGCACTGTGGGGGCGAGAGAGACCCTGAAGTGAATTCCCTGACGTGGCAAACATCTCCCGAACCCCCTCCCTACCCACATTCACACGCAGACACAAACCCACGCGCATACGCGCACTTGCGCCCACACACCCAGATAGCTAGCTACACGCCTTCCTCCAAACCCGACCACAGCTCGCGCTGCAGGAGCGAATCTGCTCATTCATTAAACTTCTCCGGGAGGCTCCCACCCCCAGGCACACATGCAGGGGGCAAACACATGCCTTGCGAGGCCTGGGCACGTCCGCGCGCATGTATGCGTGCACATGTCCACGCGCATATACGTGCACACGCGTCCACGCGCTCCTCTGCTGGCAAGCGTTGTGATCGCCTCCCGATGCCCTGTCCCCGAGTGCAAATGAGATGCCCCCCACCACATCCCTACACACGCACTCCCATGCACCCACCAAGAGATATCTCATCCTTGCTGATGTTGGTGTGGTGTTTTCCAGGAGGCAGTGAATTTCTTCCGCAGCTCCCTCCGCAAAAAGCTCATTAACGCACTCACATGGATGTGCAATCCCCCCTTTCCTCCAGTAAGAAAAGTCCTCCGATGGGCAGCATTTCTGCAGTTGGTTCCTTGAGGTCCTGGTCTTCTTCAGAAAGCCCATCCCTAAGCAGGCACCCACTGCGTGCGCCAGGAGGCGTGTGCACTCTCCCAAACGTGCACACACGTGCCAGTGAGGCAAGCGCATAGTAGAGCATTGCTGGTGGTAGCAAATCCCTGGGTGCATCAAGCTTCCCCTGTCTATCCCACTGCACGTATTTGTGCCAATATACTGCTCCAAACACCCAAACACCTGGACCAATATAAACCCACGCGTCCCACCAGCAAAGCTAAACCACCCCCGCCAGCTGCGCCTTGCAGGTCCCCCCATCTCCATCCCTGTTGGCTTTCCCAACCATATTCCCACTGGCTCTCTTGCCATTTGTTCGGCCACCGCATCCTGCCCACAAAGCAGACAGAGCCAGGGTTCGGTCCTAAATCCCCCCGGGAGGAGAGGTGCGGGGCCAGCCCAGCCAGGGCAAAGCTGAGCTGCAGCCAGGTTTCTGGGCTTTGCTGGGTGCGTCCCTGCAATGCCTCTGGCTTCTGGGTGCCTCCTCCCTGTCTTTCCGCTCCATGTGTCAGCGGGGTTTTGAAGCCTCCCCCAAAGACACTGGGTGCTGCTGCAGCCCAGGCTGGGGATGGGGGCACGTGCTCCTGGCTGTGCCAACGCTCCTGCTGGGACCAACCCCGCCGGGTCCTGGCTGGAGGGTCTCGCCCCCCTGCTCAGGCTCAGACCAATGTTGCATTTGCAGTCAGGAAGGGGTTTTGCCCCGTGGTCAGATTGGTATGGATTGGGGAGGGGTTTTGCCCTCCTCCTCCGCCTGGGATCTCTTGTGCATCTATTAACAACCTTTGCAGCAACAGGACGTTGGCCCACTGTGGTCCCGCTGCTTTCCCTGGGGCTGTGCCAGGCTGACGGTGTTGTTTTGCTCAAAGGCTGGACGATGGGTTTGCCTGGGCTGGTTTGCACAGGGCTGCTCCTGCCCCAGGCAGGGGTTGGACGAGATGTGACCGCTGGAGCTCTCTCTTTCAGCTCCACTTCTCTCTGATTTGTATGTGCAACAAGCAAAACCCCATGCACCAGGGCCAACATGAAGAAGAAGTCAAGTCACATGGAGGTGGGAAATGGATAGGCAATGAAACGCATCTTGCAAATGCAAGCGCCCTTTGGCTCGTCCTCAGTTATCGTACATTTGGACCACTCCTCCGGTGATCTGCTGTGCACTGTACAAGGGGCACATCTCCCAGGTAAACGCGACCATCATCATGCAGACACCTATGCTGGTCCACAGCCTCTGTCCGAAGGCAATGCCCACAGACCTCTCTTCGCCTCTCCTCAGTGAGTTCCCTTCAGGGAAGCCTAACATGCATGTACACACGCCTTTTCTGCACACGCACATGGACGTGACGCGCAAGTGGATGCAGCACCCATACTTCACACTGAAAGGAAGAGGCGGAAGAAAAGACCCTCTCCATACAGCATGCCTCCGCGTGCGGGTTTTCCAGCTGACGGCTCCTTGCCCTGCCCCGGCCGCGTCGGGAGTGTCCTCGTATAACTCTGTTTGGGTGCAGGACAGGCTGCTGCTCTGAGCAGGGAGACAAGTGGATTCAGCTCATTTCCTTTCCTAGAATAATTTCTATTTTTTATGCCTCCATGAGCTGCCTGGGAAAACATCCCCTCTCCTCCCACCGCCCCCTCAGCTGGCAGCCTCCCAGCGGCATGGAGTCATGTTACTGGCATGACAGCTGGCGTGTGGCGCGCGCAGCAATGCCAGCCTAGTGCTTCCCCTTCCCCTGGCCAAACAGGCAGGTAGCAAAAGGTCCCTGTCCTTTAGTAGCACCCTGGAGGCAGAACCAAGGGAGCTCTGCTCAAGGGCTCTCCCCTAATCCAGACAGGCAGGTACAAATGCAGGGGTCACGGCAGGCCTGTCTGCCCAAGCTGCTCTGCAGAAGAGCCGTCCCAGTGACCAAGTGCAAGTTCACCATCACGGGCCTCTGCTACTTGAGTGACCGGAATAACTTCTGCTGTAAATAGCAGGTTGTTAACCTCTCAGGAGCTAACCACCATCATAAGACAGCATATAGCAACGCAGGTGTTGACTTAGCTATAGATATAGATATGCGCATAGATATACATATAGATGCTTTAGAAAGAGATGTAACGTATGTATGTATATAAATCTGTATGCACACACCTATACCTGTGTATTCATACGTGGGTAAACATGAGTACACGTCAAAACTGTGCAGATGCGTGCATGCACATACCTACACTTGTGTGCCCGGAGTGAGACAGAAGTGGATCCAGCTAATTTCCTTTCCTAGAACAATTTCTTTTTTAATCCTCCAGAAGCTGCCTGTGAAAGCATCCCCTCTCCTCCCACCCGCGCCTTGGCTGGAAACTTCCCAACAGCATCGAGTTATGCAAGGTCAGCTGCCAGAGCTTCTGCCTGTGTGGAAGGGCATGCATGGAGCAAGGTGGCTGTGGGATGGTGTCCTGTACTAGGCGAGGTGGGCTCCTCTCGGGGGGTGCACACGTGTATGGCGGGGGGAGAGGGAGCTGAAATCTGTGGTCTCTGTTGTTGCGGCAGAAGGCCGGCTCTAAGGCTCTTCCAAGACATCAGCTGGTGGCCATGCAGGGACTTCACCTTTGCCTAGCACTGCACAACTGAGCAGGTGCGCTGGGGATTTCTTCACCTGCCATCGATGTGCCAGGGGGGCTGGTGGGCTCTGCGGCCTCCAAGGGCACCTGCCTACAACAGGGCCATGCCGCAGTGCCCCGTGGCTGCATGTGAGCCAGGTCTCAGTTCAGACATACCCTCTGCATCGTGCTCCCTGCTACATGTCATCAGGGATGCTGACAGCACTGGGCACACATGAAAGCATTGTCCATCTCAGGGGGAGCAGCAATTTTTGCCACGTGTACCAGCGCTTGGTGTCCCTTCTGCACATCCCTCCCCTTTCTCCCCATCCTCAGCTGCCACCAGGTCCTCTGCGGGCCCTTGCCTACAGGCTTCTTAGCTTGTCCTTCTTTTTTCTGAAGTTTGTTTTATTCTCTGCCCTCCAATAACCTCCTCCAGCACTGTGGTACCCAGGCACGCTGGGAAGAAGCTGTACCGCAGTCCATCTGAGACAACCAGCCTGCTTTTTATTCAGAAGGAGAGCAGCAATAACCTGGGATTCAGGGACCAGCCGCGGTCACATCTGAGGCTTTTATTTCAATTCTAAGAAAAGGAGCTCGTGAGCGATACTTGGAACACCTTTTCATTTCCATCGGCCCGGAAGGGGCTCTCGGCACTTGCAGTTAGGCTCCGTGCGTGACAGAATATGATTATGGTAATTAAACCCTCAAAGTGCTGCAGATGTGGATCCAGCAGCTGGCGAACTGAACAGGGATTGTAGCTGCGTTTTCAGCATCAAAGCCGCCTAACCTACAATAAGCAAATGCTTCTTTAATGAAGCAGTTGCTTATCGAGAGGAATAGCACTGGCCTTTTGTTCAGGGAGAATTCAAACAGAATTCCCTATTCAGCTCCTGGCAGCAGCAGCCAGCGTTTCAAACCCAGCCATTAGGAGAAAACAAAGAGCTGGCAGACTTCGGCGTCCTCGGTAACTTTTCTGTTCAAACCAGCTCGTCGAGGTCATTCACCTTGTCCCCAAGGTATCCGGACCCTGGTCGCTGGCTAGCTCCTCTCCCCCGGCCACCTGCCGTCCCACGGAGGCCTTGTGGACTGAGTCCAGGGGAGGCGAGGCGAGGCGAGGCGAGGCGTGCTGCTCCCAGCTCCTCTGCGGTCCTGAGCTGAGCTGGTCACTCGCCCTCTCCGTTCCTCGGATTCCCGAGCTGTGAAGCGAGGGATAAACCTCACCAAGTGCTTCGAAGGCACCAGCTGCTGTTGGGCGGCTCTGGGCTTTGCAGCCTCGGCTCTGGCTATGGGGGAGAAAAGCGACTACAAAGGAGTCCAGCCTGGTGGCAATCAAGACACCGGCAGAGCTGGCCCAGTGGGGTGAGGTCAGGTCTGATTTCCCTGCAGACAAGTTAGATTTAGCAAATTCTGACATCAGAAGCCGGCTGCAGGACCAGGGAGCACAATGTCCGCCCTTAAGGCAGTTCACACCCTTAAGGTACCTTTAGGATCTAGCTTGGGAGAAGCAGCAGCGCTGTATCTCCAGAGGCCAGGATGAGCCCTGATGGGCTGTGATTGCAACGGGGCAGCTGCAAATTGCATATTAAGAAGCCCTTTACAAGCTTGCCTTGCTGCTGCCTGGTGCCTCCAGGGGAAAATGTCACCCTCCGCAGGGCACGGGTCCCTGTTATCCTAGAAGAGCTTGCAGCTGCCCAGGCCACTGTGAGAACCCATGTCAACACACCCATGGACATCCCAAGACCCGTGGGTGCTCAGCACTGATCAGGGTGACCCACAGGGAGGCATCGCTCCGGCTGGGGCACCTGGTGGAAGGGGTCCCTCTGACCCCCTCCATGCAGCAATGGCCAAGAGGATGGATAAGGGGCCTGGCGCCAGGCCAGGGGGGCTTCTTAGCTCTAACTCTGCAGAGCTGCTGAGGCTGTGTGACAAGGGGTGACACTGCCTGGGCCCCCCTGGGACTGGGAGATACTGGGAGCCGGTGTTGGTGAGTAAGGGTGACACCTTGGTGTCGTCCACCAGTCTTAGCGGTGGTTTTATATGCAGAGTTAGAGCTAAGAAGCTCCCCTGAACTGGAGCTGCCCAGATACCAGGGTGATGAGCCCCTAAGAGATGCTAATCAATAAATAAATGCATGCCCCCCCTCACCGACGACTCGTCTCAGAGCACTGTCTTGGCTCGCCGCTCCGGGGAGAGCAACGTGTGACACACACAGCAGATGAGCTTGTGCAGAGACAGACGCTGAAGGTCATAAGAAAGCTTCTGCCTCCCAAGGTGAACTCGAAACAGGGTGACTTCAGGTAACTGGCATCCGTCTCAGACAAAAGGACGGGAGAAGCTGATTCAGGCTTCAGTACAGGAAAAAAAAGGATGGGGAGAGAAGCAATGTCGGTTCACACCAGTTTAAGGAAAATTGGTCTTGTTCCACAAACCTGATTTCATTGTTTGAAGAGATTACAAATGTGGTTGAGAAAAGTAACTGCTTGGAGCAAGCAGACTTTTGCTGATGTAGTAATGCATGCTATTGATTAAGAAATCAGGGCTGTGTATTATCAATTGGGCAGACAGGAAATGCATGAAAAACTTGTGAAGCAGCAGACCTCAAAAAGTCGCCGTCCATGAGGAATCATCATCACAGGGGGTGTTTCTACTGAGGTTCTGCAAAGATCAGGTCTCAGCTCGTCCTCATTTTCATTAATGACCTGGAAGTAATTATAAAACCACACCTAAAACTGGGGGACAACACCAAGGTGGGTGGAATGGTAAATAATGAATCCTAGCATCGCAGACAAGGAGGGTGGCAGGGAGCTGAGGAGGTCACATCTAGTCCAACCCCTGCTCCAAGCAGGACCAGCCCCAGCTACATCATCCCAGACACGGCTTTGTCTACCACCTCCGAGGATGGAGACTGCACCACCTCTCTGGGTAAACCTGTTCCAGTGCTTCACCACCCTCCTCATAAGAAAGTTTTTCCTAATATCCAACCTCAACTTCCCTTGCTGCAGCTTGAGCCCATTGCTCCTTGTCCTGCCATCTGCCCCCACTGAGACCAGTCCAGCCCCATCCTCTTTGCAGCCCCCCGGCAGGGAGGTGAAGGCTGCTATTCATTCTCCCTCGGTCTTTTCTTCTGCAGACTCAATCAGCCCATTTCCCTCCTCCTCTCCTCA
>NW_017729024.1:165054991-165063611 GCF_001723915.1 Gavialis gangeticus | reverse complement strand
CCCCTCACTGCTTTCCACTGGACTCTCTCCAGTGAGCCCACATCCTGCCCACACCTGGACACGGGACTCCGGATGTGTCCTCCCTGGTGCTGAAGAGGGCTGGGTGCTTGCAGGGAGCACACCAGGTCTGAAGACCATGTTTTCATCCATCTCATAGGACACGGACTGCGTCCTGGAAAGCAGTGACTGAGAAGGATGGGTCCGGACAAGAGCTCCCGATATGGTGCTGTAGCCAAAAGAGCTAATGAGGACGGCAACACAAGCCAGGACTAATGTGAAGGCGCGGGGTTGCTGCGTGACCCCAGTGAGCTCCATCCGGGAATACAGCATCCGCTCTGGATGCCCACGGTTTTACAAGGATGTTGAAAAAGGAAGGAGGGAGTAGCTAAGAGCTGCACAAGTTATCTGAGGACTGGAGAAAATGCTTCCAAAGAGCTCAATCTGCTGGGTTTGTCACTGTGAATGTTGAGAAGTGGCCTGATTGCAATGCACAAGTACTTTCCTGGAGGGAAAATGTAGGGTAAGGAAGCACTCCTTCAGCAGGTAGAGAAAGGGAGAGAAAGGACTGATGGCTGGAGGCTGAAATCAGGCAGGTTTCACCTGGCCATGGGGCACACTAGAGCTCCTAGCTCTGATTTCACTCCCAGCTCTGCCTCTGGTTCCCTGTGTCACCTTAGACACATCACTTAACCTCTGGGCTTTAGCCCCTGTCAATCAGGATGTTCCTCCTCCCCTCCTTGGCCTGTCTTGCCTGTCCAGACGGGTACTGCCCATAGCTATGTGCATATGACGCTGAGCTCAGACAGCACCCCTGGCTTTTCCTGCAATGGGAAGGAGTAATATCCAAATGCAGACCTGGGTCCCAGCTTTGCCAGAATCACGGGAACTTGGATTTGACATGAAGCCAACAAGGCTCAGCCTGGGCATGCTGGTGTGCAAGGAGAATGCCTCTTCCCCCCGTTCCCTCCTGCCACCCACGGACGTGTGCAGCCGCTCTGCCCGCCTGCCACGGGGGTTGCAAAGCAAGCTGGGCAGGCCAGTGGAAAGGGAGGGCCCATGCCCACGGATCCTTCTCCGGGTGGTGAGATCCCTGCTACCGCCGGAGCCTGGGAGCTGCTCGGTAATTGAGGCAAGAAAAAAAAGAGAAGCAAACTAGACCAGCTGGCAGCACAGACGCTGCCAGGAAAGGAAGTGTTCAGGTTGAGACGAGGACAAGGCTCGTTAACGCCGCCCCCGCAGGTGCACAGCACGGAGCTGGCGCGGAGCGAGTGGCCAGCTTCCCTGCGCTCCCAGCCGAGCGTGGAATAATTACCGTCATTAGGGCTAATAGCGCCTCCCGGCCCCAGCACCACTGGAGCTGGCTACCTGAGGGACTGGACAGTCAGGCACAAGCCGGGGACAGGAGCCTCCGAGAGGACAGAATGGCCTGGATGATGTAGGGCTGCTGGCCCCGGGATGGATACGAGCCCCTTCCAGATACCCCCGCCAAGGGGAAGGGGCCGGTCCCCGAGCTACAGGCAAGCAACAGCTTGCATGCGCTCGTGGCGGATGGTGTCTGAAGACCGAATTCCCCGACCCCTGTAGGGATGGGGTGTAGGGTCAGGCAGGCGGGTGAGACAAGCATAGCCCAGGTAGGACACCGAGGGCAGGGTGATTAGTCCAGCACCCTAATAACAATCCTGCCAGGGCTGTACAGCTCGCAGCACAGCAGGGATGGAGGGAAAGGCTCCCCCTTCCCTCCTCTTTTTTTGCAGCTGATGGTTTCGATCCCTCCACGGTGCTGCCGATCTTGGAGCAGGAGACACCCCTGTCCTGCGGCCTGTGAAGGAGGGCTGTCTGGCAGGGTAGGGGCCGAGGCGCGAGCCCTGGGTCCACCAGGCCTTGCTAGGAAGCTCTGCGGGGGAATCCCACGTGCTTGGGGACACATCACACTCCTCAGCTGCAAAACCGGGTCATAAGGCCTCGCTTTCCCCAGCATTTCTGCGGGTCATCTCTCTCGGGGTGAGCGCGTGGCACTTACTTATCTGATCCGGGGCTTTCAGCAGCTATGGGATTACCATGGCTAATAAACGTCCTTCCTGCAAAGCTTCCCAGCCCGGGGTACTTGCCCCTGCCACCTGCTCCGGGGTCACGCGCAGGGATCCGGGCTCCCGAGGCATGCGGGGACGCAGGTGACGCTCCCCGGTGAGTCACGCCGACAGTCACTCCCGCATGACGGGAGGAATGTCGCTAGTGTTGGCCCCAGGTCCTCGTGCCAGCAGTTGAGGTGCGATGCTGCAGCAGCCAAGGAAGTGCCGATGAGATGAGCATCCGCAGGCTGACGGAGGCGGCTTGCCCTCGATCGTACCAGGGATGACTCTGGCGATCGGTATTCAGCGCCGACAAGGGCAAGGCGGAGGCTTTACCCCAGCAGGAGCCCGCACCCGAGTGATTCTTGGTGGCGGGAGGCACGGAGCTGGGCTATAAATCAGCTCTCCCTTCCCCGCGAGCGGGGCCTGGCAGAGCTCCTGAACCGATTTGGGCTACAAGCCTCTCGGGCGTTTTAGGTGTCAGAGGAAAGCGGGGCAGACGGGAGGTTTACGGCTTGGCCTCTCAATGGCGACAGCCGGGATCTCGGCACACCTGAGCCAGCTGCCGCATGCAATTTTCGGGTGGCTAATGTGGAAAACCCTTGGTGTCTTTCCAGCTCGGCGTAAGGGGGTGGCAGGGCGTAGCCGGCAGGTCTGCAGCTCCGAGCTGCCTGCTTGGAGTCAGGTGATTCCCTAATCATAGCTCTGCCCTTGCCTGTCCTGTTTCAAAGCATCCTCCCCATGCGTGCGCCTGTTCCCAAAAGCCCCTGCAACACCCTGACGGCTCTGAGCGGGGAGCACAGCAGCCCGGTGGGGCTACACAAAGGCGGCACTCTCCAGGTGGGCATCCTTGTGTGCATCGTTTCGGCGTAAAGAGCCAGGCGATGCCACCCGCGGCAAACGTGCGCGTAGATCAGTGCCACGTTGTGCTCTGCCGGCTCTGTCCCCGTCATTCACTGCAAACGCAGGAAGAGCAACAGGAAAATGTACCCGCCGCTTGTGCAACCCCAAATGGAGATGCCATGGCACGCAGCAAATGCTCCGGAGACAAGAAGAGGAACTTCTCCATTGGTGCCTCGTTAGCCTAGTAATTAGCACGCTAGGCTGATGGACGGACAGATAATTTATCATCATAAGTGGCGGTTTTGTATCACAGTGACTCACAACACAAGGGAAATATTGATGCTTCCGGCTCTGAGCGATGCTCCATAAACGTGTCACAAAGGGACCATCAGGATTTGGGAGAGTTACTCATATGCTACAGATGCAAAATCAACCCCCAGCATTAGCTGCCTCCCCCCTCCCAAGCAAAGGGGAAGGAGGTTGCAATGGTTAAAGCACGGACTTGGGTCTGAGTTTTACTGCAGACATTACAGGCCTTATTGCAGACGGCTTACGGAGGATACTCGGTTCTCTGTGCCGTAGCCCTCTCTGCCCCGCACCGTCTGCAAACCGGGGGGTGAGTGGCCTTACCCAGCAAGCTGCTCTGAGGGCTCAGTAACATATGGAGAGCCCTCGGAGACCGTCACGTGGTGAAAGCTAGCTGTGGATGTATGAATAAGGTAAACCCTACACGCACGATCCAAATATACCCCTCTTTACCAGGGGTCGGCTGGACGGGAGTGAAAAAACACGGTACCTGTTTATAATCATGACTGCGCTGCTATCAAGTGCACTGTACTTAAAAAAAACCCAGCGAAAAGGTCTGCCTCAGCCTAGCAACTATCTATAGCCACGCCATGCTTATCTCAGCCTCTTTCCCTCCCTCCCCAGCCCCTGGCAAGGAGCAAGAAGTGGTAAAAGTGGCAGAAATGGACAGGGCCTCGTGGTCAGGGCACTTGCCCGGCTACGATTCTAGGGTCAGACGTGGCGGATGCTGCCTGGAGCGCAGGACTGGACTGGACGTGACCTCCCTGCCCTCTACGACTTGGTCTGCGGGGTTTGGGGTCAGGCCCCCGCGCAAGGCTGAACTGCACCCGGTGCTTGTGCTCTGCCTCGGGGGCTGGCAGACGGTAGCATCCGCTCCCCTCTGTGCTGGGCAGGGGTGCTGCTGGTGTGGCCGTCAGAGCCGGCCACTCGGGGATTGCAGTCCTCGGTATTCCTAGGAGGGATCTGAAAGGAAACTCGATCTCTGCCTGGGACGAGTCTGGAAACCCCAAGCTGGGAGGCTTCTAGCAGTGGCCTCTGGGGCCAGGGAAAGGGTGAATGCATAAGTGCAGTGGTTCTCAACATTTTTAGACTCCAGGCATCCCTCAAGAGACTCAAGGGCCCCTTGGAAAATATCAGCTCTTCATTTCCACGGCTTTTTTGACCATAGGAAAATAACAGAGTGATTCTCTTCTTGCAGAAAACTCGGCCGGCCCGCGGCAGGGCAGGATGGCTGTACCACCCCGGATTCCTACTGGAAATCTCTTGGCTTACCTTGTGGATTGTGCTGGCCCACCTCAGTGTTAGCACTGTGCAGCACCCCGCAAGGACCTCGAGGCACCCCAATGTGCTACAGCACCTGTCTGGGACCCCCTGCACTGGCAGCTTCTGTAGGGGAGGGGTCTCCTCCCTCGAAAGCAGAGGTCAGTGACCTTTAATGAACAACAACTTATAATGAACAACTAGGCCGTCCCTTGAGACCCCTGCCCCGTAGGTTGCATTGGACAGTGATCACAGCAAGAAGTGGGAGTTTAGCTGGAGTGTGCGGATACCCCTACAGGTATTATAGTCATAGACTCATAGATACTGAGAGTTGAAGGGACGTCAGGAGGTCACATCTAGTGCAACCCCCTGCTCCAAGCAGGACCAGCCCCAACTACATCATCCCAGACAAGGCTTTGTCTACCTGGGTCTTCAACACCTCCAAGGATGGAGACTGCACCACCGCTCTGGGGAGCCTGGTCCGGTGCTTCACCACCATCCTCGCGAGATTTTCCTCCTAATATCTATCCTAAACTTCCCTTGCTGCAAATTTTAAGTTCAGAAGGGATTTTCCCCAGCTCAGGCTGATAGGGCCCTGGGGGCTTTGCCTCCTACTGCCTTACAGCGCCCGGGCCCTCTCCTGAGCGTCCTTGTCCCTCGTGGATATTGCCGCCCTGGCAATGGTGCAGAGCAGGGCGGCAGGTGTGTCTCGTTTCCTGAACCCACGGAGAAATACTTCCTCCATTAATGACTACTCAGAGGCTCGGCATTGCAGGGAGGGGACCCGGCGGACGCGGCTGTGGAATGCAGCAGCCGCCACGTTGCTGTCCCATAGATAACCGCCTCCATCGGCCACGCGTGCCACGTTCCCTCTCCCGCCTACAGAAACATCCGGTCACCTCCCTCCGCTGCCAGCCCAGTCCGCCTAAAGCAGCACAACATGTTCCCAGAGCCATTCAGCCATTGCCTCCTCGGAGCTGAGTGGCGGGAGACGCTCCCTAACCTGGCAGCAGTAGAAGCCTTTTACCCCCGACAGGTTAGCTGCATCTCCGCCTCCAACGTTCAGGCCCCTCCAGTGAACGTCCCTGACCGGCACCAGTTCAAGCGGCAGGTACCTGGCTGTGGGGTGGTTGGTGGGTGGATGCCTGCTGATGGAGGGGGCACGTCTCTGCTGGCAGCTTCTCCTAGTGCAGGGGCACAGGGCGCCGGACTACTGCCGAGGGCTCCAGGCTGGGCTGTACAGAAAGACAGACAGCTGCACAGACTGCTGCCCCCATGCCCCAGCCTGAGCAGCAAGGGCGGCAGCAGGACAGTGCCATGGGCTAGCCCCCAAACTGAGCTGGCATGCCTGCCCCTGCGTCTAGGGCACTGGGCTGGGAGGCAAAGGGCTGGCTGCTACCCACCTGCTGCGTGACCATGGCAAGTCACTGCCCTGCAGGCCTGGACCCCCTCTACCCTTCGGGCAGGGACTGGCTCTGCCTCTGGCTGCACCTGAGCTGCAGCGCAGAGGTGTGGCTGCAGCTTGCAGATCTCGAAGTCACCCGCTTGTGGCAGCTGGAGCGGCAGCGTGGGGAGCGCAAGCCCTATAGGGGCATTTGCTGGCTGAAGCCCGTGGTGCAGGGGCTGCATCACTATTTCTCCCCAAGACGGCCGGCTGGGGGCTGTATTGCTACCGCTCCCCGAGTCGCCTGGTTGAAGCTAAGCTGGCTGGGGCACGTCTGCCCAAGCCGCTGTCACACCTTGGGGGTGCAGTGTAGACCCGCCTGGGTATCTGGGCACCACAGGGCCACAATCTGGCTGCATTGGCAGGAGCGTTGCCAGTAGGTCAAGAGAAGTGATTCTTCCCTCTATTCAGCACTGAGGCCACATCTGGAGTCCTGTGTCCAGCTGTGTCCAGTTACAGAAAGGATGTGGACACATTGGAGAGAGTCCAGTGGAGGGCAATGAAAATGGCTGGGGGTTGGGGGACAGGACTGGTGAGGAGAGGAGGAGGGAAATGGGCTGATTGAGTCTGCAGAAGAGAAGACTGAGGGGGATTGAATAGCAGCCTTCACCTCCCTGCAGGGGGGCTGCAAAGAGGATGGAGCTGGGCTGGTCTCAGTGGGGGCAGATGACAGGACAAGGAGCAATGGGCTCAAGTTGCAGCAAGGGAAGTTGAGGTTGGATATTAGGGAAAACTTTCTCACGAGGAAGGTGGTGAAGCGCTGGAACAGGCTCCCCAGGGTGGTGGTGCAGTTTCCATGCTTGGAGGTTTTGAAGACCCAGGTAGACAAAGCCGTGACTGGGATGATGTAGTTGGGGCTGGTCCTGCTTGGAGCAGGGGTCAGACTAGATGTGACCTCCTGCACTCTCTTCCACCCTCGTTGTCTGTGAAGCTCTGATCCCAGGCTGAGCCTGTTAGCGCTGCTGCAACCCGATTAAATGCCAGCAGCAACTTTGCCTTGCTCCCTCCTACTCTGACTGTGGCTGCAGAAGCCAAGCCCAGCAGCAGACTCCTTCCCATCCCAGCGGCCCCCCGGCGTCAGCTTTGTGCTCTCAAGGCTTTCCCTGGGGGAGAGGGCTGGAGCGCACGCGTTCTTCTCCTACAAGCCCCGGGCCCAGGGATGGGAGCGTTGCCAAGGGGGCAGAAAAGCCCCTATAAACCTTCTCCCTCCAGCTTCTGCATTGAAAGAACGTGCGTCTCGGGGGCTGGCCGGGGGTGCAGGATGGCGTGGGGTAGCAAACGCGGACGGCTGCTGCTGAATGGCTTATCACACCTACAACACGCATTCGCTTTGCTGCTACCCCATGCAGCTTCCCGCCCCTCCGGCTCCCTCGTGTCACGTCCCGTCCCGGCCCTGATCCGCGGGGCACCGTGAAGGCAGTGGGAGCTGCCATTACCGTGGCAGGATCGGGACCGAAGAGGCTCAGCCCCTTGAGACAGCAGCTTCCTTCCTATTTCCCGGCCGGGCGCGCAGAGCCACGGAGAGGTCGGGGCGAGGAATTTCAAACACGGCTTCTGATTTGGAACCGTGTTTCAGAGGTGCCGAGCAGTCGTTGCTCCAAGCCAGGTCAATGGAGGCAGCAGGTGCTCAGCCCCTGCGACCCCCCCGAGGGCCTGGGCTCAGGCACCCAGAGATAAAAGCACCCAGTTTTGCGACGGCTCTGGCTTCGAGGACGTCGCTGCCCCACTGCGCCTGCACGCGATGGGGGCAAGGGCGCTCCCGTCAGGCGGCAGCTCCGTTCTGGTTGCCTCTGCAACCAAGCACCAGCCGCGAGCACCTCCCGGAAGGGCACAAAGCCGGGTGACTAAGGTTGTCCCCGGCATCCTCTCTGCCACGGGGGGCGTGGGCGCGGGGCGGGCAGGTCGCAGGCACACCCGTCCTGGGCTGCATTCGCAAAGGCAGGTCAAGGAAGAGCAGCCGGCGCTGGGAGGACGACGTGTCGGGGGGTGCGGAGGCCCCGGGGCTGCCCAGGAAGGTGCCGTCTCTTGCAGGGGTGAGCGGCGGAGCCCCGGCATTGCAGGATCTCTGCCCCCCCGATGGTTTCTGGAGCCCCATTGCTATTTTTGATCATCCGGGGGATGCAACGCAGAGCTCTCCAACCCCGGGGGGTCCAGGGAAAGCGTGCCTTACAGTGCAAGAACGAGGGGGCAGCTGCGGGGTGAACCTGCGGCACTCCTGGCTGCAGGACGTAGGGTAACCGGCCTGGAGAAGAAGGCCGGAGCCTGACACGGACAGCCAGGCAGGTGTGCCCTGGGGCCTGCACAAGGGGCAGGTGTGTCAGGGGCCAGGGAGGCTGCACTGTGCTGCACCCCTCCCCCATGGGGATCCCCCTGCTGCCTCCTCCTGACGTCACTGGGTTCCAGAACGTTCCCAGGGGATTCCACCAGGAACACGTGTTGCACAAAAAAAGGAGGGGGCGGGAAGAGGAAGGAGTGATATCAACCAATCAGTAGGGGGATAAGGGCGGGGCTGGGGAGACGTGCCCAATAGGAGGCCGGGAGGGCGGGTGATGGATGTCACAATGGAGCAATGACCGCGCAGAGGGGCGTTTCCCCTAGGAGCCAATGAGAGCGGCGGGCTGGTGGGATGGACAGCGGTGCCGGCCAATGGGGTGGGCAGGAGGGGGTGTGGGCGGGTCGTGGCGGCTTGCTAGGCGGG
>NW_017729024.1:165054323-165054682 GCF_001723915.1 Gavialis gangeticus | reverse complement strand
AGGGCTAGAGCCCAGGTGTGCAAGGGCTGGGGTGCAGAGTTGGGGTGCAGGGCTGGAGCCCGGGTGTGCAAGGGCTGGGGTGCAGAGTTAGAGCCCGGGTGTGCAAGGGCTGGGGTTCAGGGCACAGGTGCAGGGTTAGAGCCCAGGTGTGCAAGGGCAGGAGTATATGGCTGGAGCCTGGGTGTGTATGGGCTGGGGTACAGGGCTGGAGCATGGGTGTGCAAGGGCTAGAGCACGGGTGTGCAAGGGCTGGAGTGCAGGGCTGGAGCATGGGTGTGTAAGGGCAGGGGTACATGGCTGGAGCCTGGGTGTGTAAGGGCTGGGGTACAGGGCTGGAGCATGGGTGTGCAAGGGCTAGA
>NW_017729024.1:165050893-165053005 GCF_001723915.1 Gavialis gangeticus | reverse complement strand
CCGGGCGGGGGGCGCGAGTGGGCCGGGGCGAATGAGTCAGCCGCGTAGTCATGACATTTCTGGCTGGTGAGCGCAGGCTGGCAGCCAGCACGGGCGGGCACGGGCTCCGCTGCCCCGCGCTGCCTCCTGCCTTACCAAACTTGGTGCGGGCTGCGGTGCCTGGGGAGCGCCGTGCGGGGCGGACATGCCAGCGATCCTGCTCTTCTGGAGCCGCGCGGAGAGGTACCGCTGCCCTCCCTTCCCCGGCAAACAAACTTTTCTGCCCTTCCTCTGCTCCCCGCGCCGCCTCTCCCCCGGGTTTCCGAGCCCCCGGCTCCCTCCGTCGCGCAGCCCGGCTCTGCCCGGCTCTCGGCGCTTCTTTGCAGGGACGGGGGTTTCTTTCCCCGGGCCCCCCAGCCCAGCCGGGAGCCTGCAAAGGGAGGGCAAAGCCTTTCATGCCGGGGGCTTCGTTTGCTTGCGGGAGCCGCGGGACGAGCCAGGGAGCGCGGGCCTGGAGGATGCCCCCCTGATTCCCCCGGCAGGGTCCGTGTTCGGGGGAGGCAGCCAGGCTGCGTGGCGGGGAGAGCTCGCCCCGGTGCCCAAAGGGGACGGTGCCGGCAGCCCCGAGCCGCCCCGACCCCGGGGTGACAGGAGCTTTCGGGGTATCGGTGAAAGCGGCTGCACCGAGACAGCGAAGCGTGTGGGAGCCGGGGAGGGGGAGGCAGGGCTGCGAGAACAGCGCAGACACGTTTAACCTTGAGTCTTCCCGGGGAGGACGACCGGGTCTCGAGCGGCGAACGTGACTTTCCTCCGACTTCGCCGCGTCCCCGCTTTGCCCGCCTCTGATTTGTCTGTGGGGAAAGCGGCGCTGACACGGCGGAGACGTCAAGCCATTAATTTCTGGCGCAGCCCGGGGACCACCAGGTCCCCGTCGTAACGGTCGGGGGGGAGCCGTCGCGGTCTCCCGAGGGCAGGGCGGTCGGACCCCGGGTCCCGCTGCGCTCGGGGGCCAGCGCTCGCGTCGTTCAGGCCGAGGAAACGGCGAGAAACCAATTAGAGGAAAATTGCCACTTGTCAAGTGACTTCATTGAATGGTTTCTTCCCCCGTGCGGGGCCGGGGAGGGGATTGCTCGGCGCTGCCGGAGCGCGCACAAAGGAGAGCGCGTCCGCCCGGGCTGCCGGCTGCGACGTGAGCCGCGCCGCCTGTCCTTGGAGCAGAGTTCAGCGCGGCGGCTCCCGCGGACGGGAAATGCCTCGTTCTCCCTCGAAGTGCCCGCTCCGTGTTGCCCCGCTCCCAGGCGTCGCGCCGAGCCCCTCGGTGCTGCCGACCTTCGCCGCGAGCAAGCTCGTTTCTCCGTGCCGTCCCGCCGGCCAGGCCAGGAAGGGGTCTTGGTAGCCCTCAGCTCTGCGGAGGTGAAGCATCTCGTTGCCGGGGCTGATGTTTAAAATAAAGCTGGAGCCTTTAAAAATGACGGCCTGGACTCTGAATGCGTTTGTAAAGTTTCGGTAAGTGTCTCCGTGTCCCCCCGCCCGCGCGCCCTCCCGTTGTCGCCCCCCACAGCCCCATCATCACCCATCTTGGTCTCGTGAGCGCTCCTCTGACACGGGCTCCCGTCGCGTGATGACCTTAGTGCGGGGAGCGCGGGGTGGAAAATCTTACCCGGCCGTGCCGGGTGGCCCCTTCCCTGACCGTGTAGGCGAGTGATTATATCAGAGGATTGCTATCCTGCCGGCTCACTGGTGATGCAGCCTGATGTCACGCTAGAGGCTGGGACAGAGGTTTTTAAGGGGAGATCAGTAACGGTCTCTTTATGCGTTTTGCGGTCTCCGGCGTGAAGGTGCCTGGTCTTTCCCGGAGGGGCCGTGGTGGCGGTGATGGATTTCTGACCGTCCCGGCGGGGCTCGGCTCGGCTCGGCTCGGGGGACTGCCCGGTGGCTCCAGATGGAGCGAGACGGGAACGTGACGGCGGAGGCACGGCCACGCGCAGCTGGTCCCGGGGAGGTGGGAGGCAGCTCTCTGGGGACGGAGTCGTGTTTTACCACGGCTCACATGAGCGCTGCCTTGGAGGCGCGCCGAGCCCACCGGCTGACCTGCCGGGTCCCGTAACATTCATCACCGGGGGGGGGGGGGGG
>NW_017729024.1:165027183-165045893 GCF_001723915.1 Gavialis gangeticus | reverse complement strand
GGAGGTGGGAGGCAGCTCTCTGGGGACGGAGTCGTGTTTTACCACGGCTCACATGAGCGCTGCCTTGGAGGCGCGCCGAGCCCACCGGCTGACCTGCCGGGTCCCGTAACATTCATCACCGGGGGGGGGTGGGGGAGGGGGGAGTCTCTGCAGCCGCTTTCTCTCCGATGCTGTGCCGGAGAGAGAGAAACCTGCCTGAGCACGGGCAGTAGCCAGACAAAAGGTTCCCAGGCTGCTGTACGTTTTCCTCCTCCTCCTGCCTGCGCCTGAGCCCAGGAAAGCAGCCGCAAGGTGACTGGAAGGCAGCGCGGTGCGTGCAGCCAGGCTCCCGAGCTGTAAGTCCCAGCCCTTAGGTGGAGAAGCCCAGCAGCCGGCTTTCTTCCTGGACGTGCCTGGCTCTGGGACCTCCGGCAAACACGGCAGGCGTTATGCTCGCACAGCTGACGGGAGAGCGTGTTGGCCAGGGACTCTCGTGTCCAAGGACGTTCGGCTGCGGGCGGGTAGAAAGGAGCTCTGTGCAGTTTGCAGTTTGGTCTGAGGGTGCCCTGCTTGTCGGGCTGGGGCGTCCGCCCTGGGCAGGGGTCAGGCCCCGGAGGGGAGAGCGCCGTACAAGGGGTCGGAAACAAGCAGCCCGGATAAGTCACACCCGCCTGGATAAGACTCAGGGCTTTCACGCTTCAGGGCACTGACTGAGCCGACGTCGGGTCAGGAAGAAATTTGCCTTCTGCACCACGTGGCTTTTGCTTGTGGGGCAGGAAACGCATCTCCTTCCGAAGCATTTGGGAAAGGCAGTGCCAGGGCACGGGGGTGGGACCCCAGTAGCCTGTTCTTTATGGGGGCTGCGGAGCGCCGCCCCCAGACCAGGACCCGCTGCACCTGGCGCTGTACAAATGCAGAGATGGACCCTGCTCTGAATAGCTTCTACTGAGATGCTGAGCCCCGGGGCACACAGGGAAACAAGGGGAGGGTGGGCGGCGTGGGTCTCGGGCTTCTCGCAGGAAGGGGGAGCGCGAAGGGAGCAGCAGGGGAGTCTGGGAGTGGGAGTCGGCATGACGCCGGCGGGGATGGGGGGAATGGGCCATGGAGAGCGAAGGCAAGTGGTTCTGGGGAGAAAGGAGTGGGCGCAAAGGAAGCAAGGCTTGCAGCAGCTTTCTGGCCAGCTGAGAGGGGCGCGGTGGTGTTGCTCAAGGCCCCCGAGTAGGACGTTGCCCCACTGGCGACGCGGGAAGCAGAGCCCGGACCTTGCATCAGCTGGGAGCGTGGAGCGGGCAGGCTGGATCCCCGAGGCCAGGGACATCGCTTTCCCGGAGCCGGGTCCAAAAGTTCGACTTAACTGTCAATGGCGTTCTGGTCCCCGTGCGTTATCCCCTCAATGGAGAGAACCAGGTTGTATGTGCATCCACGGGCACGCCTGGCACGGGCATTGGAAGGCACCCGAGGATGCCGGTAGGATGCACCGCCCCTGGCAAGGGGTGTCCCATGGTGCCGGCTGGACGTGCCACTCGCTAGATCACTCCCTGCTGCCAGCGCCACCGCCCAGGGGGAAATCACGGTTTCTGTGCAAGCATCCTCCCCGCCCCCTCGGGCACGCGAGGATGCTGCTTTCAAGGGAGGAGCGAGACCAGCTGCAAACGATGAGCCATGTCCTCCTCTCCCCTCGATCGTCGCTGCCACGCGCTTGCGCCAGCCACCAATGGAAGAACCGGTGCCTAGTCGTCGGGCCCTAACGCAGCGTGCGCTGCCTGTGTCCGACGTGGAGGGAGCGGTTGTCCGGACCGACGCGGGCTGGGTTCCAGCGTATGGTGGCAGCGCTGGGATACGAGGACAGAGAGCGACGCCCTCCGAAGCTGTTGGGAGCCAGCTGATGCCTAGTGGGCAGATCTCTGAAGGAGCCACGGGCATCTCCCAGACCGTCGCGCAACACTGCCATGAACGAGGGAGCTGCCGGACCAGCCTCGTGCTGGAGAAAGCCTCTACCTGATGCCAACCGGTGGCTGCTGTCGCTCTTTGTTGCTGCGCTTGAGCGACAGGAAGAAAAACGCCCTAATTTTATACAGCCCGGGGTGTCTCGTGGCTCTAGAGACATCGTCTCTGCTCCAAAGTACTTCCCCTCCAAGCATGCAACAACCTAGAGAGAGGATGGGATGCAACGGGGACAGATTAGCAAGCATCCTCCTATGTGGCTTTGCTCGCGGCTTTGTTCCCACCCCTTGGAGAGGAGAGCCAGGGGTCGCAGGCCTTCCGGATGGGGTCTGCAAAGGAGGCAGGCAGCGGGCCTGGTGGCTGAGGGTGCTGGCATGGAGGCGCACGCAGAGGCTGGTTGTGTCACTTGGTGGGTGGCACCGGGGAGCTCGGGACCGATGGAGAAGCGAGGGTCTGGGCATGGTCGGAGCAGCATGGCGGCGGGTGAGGCTGGGGTTTGCCCTGAGATGCTCTGGATAGGAGTGAAGTCAAGCGAGTTGCACTGAGGACACCGGTGATGGGGGCCTGGATGGAGGAGGGAACGGACGGGGCTTGGAGGTGCTGTGCTGGGGGCTCCGGGCACATCCAGCCACCACCGCCATGGTGGGACCCAGTAGTGCCAAGCCTGCAAGGTGGTGGGATCACCAGCCAGGATGGAGGACGGGTCGGGGCAGGTTTGGGATAGGAGGAGCGCTGTTCTGGGCACTGGGAAGGGAGGCCTGAGCCTGCACGACAGATCGCTTCTGTGCTAGATCTGGGAGGGCAGCAAAGCTGCCCCAGCTGCTCTCCCAGGACTGGTCCTTTTCGGTCCTCAGCAGCGGTGCTGGGGGAGCATTGCCGCCTGCCTCTTTCCGCTGTCCCCGGCATCGCATACCTGCGGCTTCCCGATGCTTTAGTATAGGCACGGCCATCTCCCCGGTCTCGGCCCACCCGCGTCCGGCGAGGCCGTGCTCCCGGCAGCAATTCATTGCCCCGTGGGCGGGCGCGAGAGTTAGCCGTCGCCTGGGGCCTCCCGGTCTTCCCAGCTCCTGGCGGCGTTCCCTCCGAGCCAGAGATTCTCTAACGCCATCGACGCCAGGCTCGAGGCGCTTTTAAAAATAGCCTCCCACCGTCACAAGATGTTTCTGTCTAACGGCTTCATCCCTTTGTCTTCTTCCAACACAAATTACAGCTCTTACACGGCGAGAAGCACTTACCGCAGCTGAACATCAATCGCTCCGGGGAACAAAGCGCTTGAAGTTCTCCTAAGGTGAACGGCACAGCGCTCGCGCCCCTGCTGCCTTTCCGGCCTCCGCTGGCGCGAGGCCGAGACGCCCAGCCCGAGGTGGTCTGAGAGTGGTGTGGCTTGACCCTTAACGTCACGTGCACGGCTGGGGGGTCTGCCCTCGTTGCTAACGGGCTCGTGTGTGCCTATAAGCTGACCTGCTGCTGCTGTTTCTCCCTGCGTGGGGCTGGGGTGGAGACTCCCCTCCGGCCTCTTGCGGGTTGGGGAGAGCGGTCCTCGGCCGCAGCTCCGCGTGGTCTGTTGGCATCCTCCTAACCATGCCCTTCGCTTGCCTGGCACTTCTCACCTGTACGTCTCGAAGCGCTGCCCCAAAGAGGGTGAGGGACACTGCCCGCTTGCTGCTGCCGGGGAGGGAGCCCGGAAAGGAGGAGCATCTCGCAGGGCTGGGAGCGGCACGGAGGCGCGTTGCCTCCTGGCGCCCTGCTCTCGGCTCCAGGCGCGCGGGCGTGCAGCGGGGTCTCAGGTCGGTCCCTCGGGGCAAAGCCGGTTCGTGGGGGAGCAGGGGGGGCGCTGAGCATGGCTGGCGGCGGGGCGACGGGGTGCGGCGCCTGGTTCCCGGTGTGTGCGTGACAGAGCCCTGTCTGTCTGCTTTCAGGAATAAGTACTCGGCTGCAGGCAGCAACGCCGTCATGGGGAAGGACTATTACAAGATCCTGGGCATCCAGTCCGGGGCCAACGAGGACGAGATCAAGAAAGCCTATCGCAAAATGGCCCTGAAGTACCACCCCGACAAGAACAAGGACCCCAACGCGGAGGAGAAGTTCAAGGAGATCGCGGAGGCCTACGACGTGCTGAGTGACCCCAAGAAGCGGGCCGTCTACGATCAGTATGGGGAGGAAGGTAAGGGGCCGAGGGGCACCAAGCCCGGTTGGGAGGGGAGGCGCGGGGGTCGCGTGGCGTCCCACTTCAGTGGCTCTCCCAGCTCCCGAACGCTGTGGCGAGCAGGGAAACGATGTTCTGCCGCAGCCAGTAGCACTGCGCCCGAGGCGTGGGTGGCGTGTCCGGATTTATCCCCATGATTCATCCCTGCCTCCGAAACCAGGTTACTAGTCCAGAGCTGGGAAGAGCGAGCGTTGTCTTCCTACCCTCCTGGCCAACTGCGGTGGCTCTGGCTGCCCCGTGGAGGGCCCAAGCCACGTGTGGGCACATGACCCCATGTCCTGGGTGCCCTGCCTGCGTGGTCAGTGGTAGAGGTGCCCTGACCGGTGTGGTTCAGTTCACCCCGCTGCCACCACTTGCCCCCTGAGACCGGCGGCAGGAAGCCCCTTCGTGCCCCGGGACCAGCTCTTGCTTGTGGCCATCATTAACACGAGGGCTCTGGCGGCCTGCCCTCCCTGCCCCCCCGTCCCTTCCCCCTGCTTGTTCAGCGGTGCTGTTTATATTCCAATCCCCGCTGGTCTCTGCTCTGGTACGTCCTGACCTACATGTCCAGAAGCCTTTCCCAATTAAAGTAATAGGTTCTTGTTTTGAAACCAAGTCCCGGCTGTTGTCTCCCGGTTGGCAGGGGGCAAGGAGACATTCCACCGCACGCGGCCTTATTAGTCGAACGCGGAAGATTTCGCAACCCGATTTGCTGCAGAGCAAGAGAGCAGGGAATAGCAAGTGCGTTTATCAGCAAAATTGTTCAGCACTTGAAAAAGCCGCAGGCCTGGTACAAACAGCCGGTGTGGCTAGTGGGATGCAGACCCCTCGGGAGGTGCACCGGCTCCTCCGGGGCATTGCTGCAAAGGCGCAGGGGTCACCGATACCTCGGTGCCCTCCGGGGCAGGTGGGAAGCTCTCCGTGCTTCCCACAGGCTCGTATGGGGATTCTTGCTGCTCTTGGGTGGAGCTGCATCTTCTCCTTGGAGAGCCAAACGCAGCAGACACTTGCCAAAGTAGCTGATGAGCCTCTTTGAGATGGTGGCAGGGGAAGCGTTCCCATACGAGGCACCCGGGATGACGGCACCTGGGGACGCGGGCGCTGATGGAGCTACGCACGTCATCAAGGGCAGCTGAAGTTTGAGGTGGTGTGTGCGTACGCCCTCTGCACGTTGCACACGCATGTGGCTGAGCCCGTGAATTGCATCACTAGTGCAGTGGATGAGTTGAAGGGCAGCTCCCATCCAGACAAAGCCTTTGCGTGTGGCTGGCAGTGGTGAGGGTGGATTCGAAGGGAGAGTTGAGGAGAATGCAACCAATGCCCACTGGAGCATTGGTGTGAGACCGGGCAGCCTGCGTCTTTGCCATTCGGAGCCTCTCCCAGCCCGTCCTTCTCCACCGGTGCCCCTCCAAGAGTTTCGGTTGCTGTCCTGCAGGGGTTTGAACTGCCACAGGTGGGAAAGGAGCCCAGAACTGCTGCTCGGCCACAGGGGACAGCAGGCACCTGGAGACACCGCTGCCAACAGTAGCGGCACGGCTCTAGCGGAGGTGCCCTCGGGGCACAAGGACTCCAAGGTGCCACGCAAGGGCCTGGCAGAGCCGGATGTGGCTTGTCCTGGCGTTTGAGCCCCTTGCTGCCCAGGGCTGCTGAGAGCAGTCGGTACTAGCTCAGGGCCATCACAAGGAGGTTTAATACGTGCATCTCTCCGATAACGTGCCACAGCGTGGGCCGCAGTAGGACATGGACATCCATGGCTGGTAGCTGTTGTGGGTTAGGAGCTGTGCCCCAGGGAGTGGGCCAGGACACTGACCCCCAAGCTGCAGTGGTTGGCACCGGGCATGCGCAGTGCCCTACAGCGGGCTGGCATGCCCTATGGCGGGCTGGTGCTCGCGTGTCACTGCAGCTCTTGGGTCATGCTTGGCCCTGGCATTTGTCTGAAAGCTTCCGGGGCAAATTCTCTGGTCCTTGAGGCTAAATCTGCCCCTGTGGGCCCTGCTGTCAGGCAGAGGGAGGCAGCGAGATGCCAGGCTCAGCATCCACACCAAGGCCTCAGGCAAGCATCCATCAAGATGCAACCGAAAAGAGCAGCTGTCGGGTCTGTCCGATGAGCACCTCCGGCTGTTACCTGGTGTAGGGCTGGGAACGTGTCAGCTCTCCTGAACCAGCGCTCTGCTGTGTCTGGGGAGCTGGAAAGAGTCCCAAAGCCCATCCTGCTTTGAGCCTTTCTTGACCCCCTCGGTCAGCGATAGGCTGGCGAAGCGCGTGGCTACAGGAACGGAGCCCGGGAAGGCGTTTGCCTGCAGCCCTACATGTGCTGCAGGTTGCTTCGGGGATCCCTTGTATTACAGGCAAGATCTGAATGAAGGGTGCAGTCAAGGAGGGGAGAGTGAACCCTTGAGAAGCCTTTGCTTTAAGGAAGTCAGGTAGTTACCGGAAGAAAGAAATACGCAGTTTCTGTGACATTTTCCAGCCTCACAAAGTAAGATCCAGGCGAGCGGGTTCTCCCCCACGCTGGGACTTTGCTGGGAGTTGGGGATTTTACATCCTCTTCCTTGCATGCCTTCGACTGACCTCCCAGAGCAGATCTGTCCCTCGCAGTCCCGAACCCCGACTGTTTGCACAGTGCTCGGGCCCAGGGCCGTTCTCCCTCCCCCGTGCCTCTGCCTTTGTGCAGGTGGCCAGCACGTGGGTGCTGACCACCACGCCACCCGGTGAGAAAGTCCCAAATAAGCAGTTGCTAGGGGAGTTAAGAGCTTTCCCTAACTCTCTCGACACGCCTCTGTCAAACCCGGCCGTCCGCGCGCTTGGGGCACCCATTAGATCACAGCTGAACCGGGCTGGAGAGAGGTAACGTATTGTTGACATCTGCAATATAGTCAGGGTGGCATTAGGGACCGCTCATATATGTAATTTGTGGGGCTAATTGAGTCTGAAAGTGCAAGCAACTGCCTAGTCCGTATGGTCACCGGGTTCCCTAATCGGTACCCAGCTGCGGCATTTAGCCAGTTAACGGGCTGAATTGCTCCGTGCGATGGCTGGGGCAGGTAGGCTCAGGAGTCTGGTGTCCGTCTCTAAAACGGATTCCCCCCCGCGCTCCCAGCCAGAAACCCATGGCCCTTTCTCTTGTTTTCTTTCTCCCGGTGCAAACGCTGTTGTCTGGACCCCATTGCCTCATGGGGTGTCTTGAGATCCTTTTATGGGTGTCTCAACTGCGTGCAAATACCTTTACACATTTCACAGGATAAACCCAGAGATTTCCAACAAGAATCCAGTGGGTCGCAACCATCCTGCCCTGTCGCGGGCTGCCTGAATTGTTTGCAATGGAAGAATTGCTCCAGGAGTTTTCTGTAGTCCAAACATGAGTGCTGGCATTTTCTGAGGGGGGCTCAGTGTCTAAGGAGCCTGTGAAATGCCTAGTCTAGAGGGGACGTGCCTTCCTGCTTAGCTGGGTTAACATCTTCTCTCTCTCTTCCAGGTCTCAAGACTGGTGGCGGTTCCTCCGGCAGCTCAGGGAACACTTTCCACTACACCTTCCACGGGGACCCCCACGCCACCTTCGCCTCCTTCTTCGGCGGCTCCAACCCCTTCGACATCTTCTTCGCCAGCAGTCGTTCGCGGATGTTCAATGGCTTCGAGCAGGAGGACATGGACATCGACGATGACGACGACCCGTTCAGCGCCTTCGGCCGCTTCGGCTTCAACGGCCTCAGCGGTGTCCACCGGCGGCACCCGGAGCCGCTGCACACGCGCCGGAAGGTGCAGGACCCACCCGTCATCCACGAGCTCAAGGTGTCCCTGGAGGAGATCTACCACGGCTCTACCAAGCGGATGAAGATCACGCGGCGGCGGCTGAACCCCGACGGGCGCACCATGCGGACTGAGGACAAAATCCTGAACATTGTCATCAAGCGAGGGTGGAAGGAAGGGACCAAAATCACCTTCCCCAAGGAGGGCGACGCCACGCCAGACAACATCCCGGCCGACATTGTCTTCATCCTCAAGGACAAGCCGCACTCGCACTTCAAGCGGGATGGCACGAACGTGGTCTACACAGCGGCCATCAGCCTCAAAGAGGTGGGTGCGTGGGCCGGGCAGAGGAGGGTGGTGTCGGGCAGGGGGAAAGCGAAGAGGAGGGGTGGACAGACCGAGGCCCCATCTCCGGCTGGGGGAAGGGGGGGGTTTCCTACCTTGAAAGAAGGGGTCAGCCTCCCCTGCTCTGAACATGCCTCAGTGTGACCCTGCCTCTCCCTTGCTCTCCCAGCCCAGTGAGCCCAAACCACTCGGGTGCACTGGAGAGCAGCGCGTGGGTAGACTGTATGGCCTGGAACAGCCCTCCATTTGAGGAGGGCCTGAGCATAGTGCTGAGGCAGGGTCTGCATGCCATGCTGAATTGTCTGTGTCCAGTCACTGTGGAGGAGGTTGTGGGTAGAGCCGGGAGGGAAGCTATACGGGCACGGCCAGGTGAACCAGCCTCGACCTCCGGCACGCGGTGTTTAATGACTGGAGAGATCCTGGCTGAGTGTGATGGTTGCAGCCCATTTTGGGGGGTTTCATTTTGCCTGGAAACCCCCAGCTTGACATCGTTGCATGTCAGCACTCTACGCTAAGGGCTCCGGCTGACGGGCGTGAGGGCTTGGAGGTTCCCAGGTGGGGCTGTCTGTCGCGCAGCACCTTCTCCTGGAGCCAGGCACCGTCGTTCTGCCTTCGGGTCCAACCCAGAGGCATCGGGGCTTGCACCAGGCCAGCCCAGTGTCTGATCTTGCTTCGATGGGACTCAGAGCATCAAAGCAGCCAGCGGTGCAGAGGCAGGAGTGGGGAGAGAGAGGCCTGTGAGCCAGCGCGATGCAGGTGGGATACTGCTGCTGCTGTTGAACTACCTCTTAATGAGCTCCAGCTGGCAGCTGCATCTCTCCTTCCACGGCTGGCAGCTGTAACTTGCCGTCCATCTCCACTGGGAGCGGCTGTCCGTCTCCCTAACGAGCAGGATCTGTAGCGGCAGAGGTAGTTCGTTGATCCTCAAATGCATTTCATCCAAATAAGCTCCCAACGGGTCAGGTCTTGGGGGGCAGAGGCACGAACCCCCTGGAGGGTGCCCCGATAGCAGGGTTCCTTCGAAGGACTTGCCTTTCCCTGGGAGCTGGAGCCGCGTGGAAGGTGGTGTCCCGTGGCTTTGCTTGGGGGGGGACAAGCTCCTCTGCAGGCCAGTCCTCCGCGCCGCATGTCTTCTGTGCAAACCAGAGGCTTATGCGTGCGGCGCTTGGCTCTGTCTGACGTTGCCGATCTCTCCGGGGAGGTGCAGGATTTGCGGAGCAAAGCTCATCTAGCTCGTGCACATCTTCTACGTGTTGGTCACACGGACCTGTGAGCCCCAGACCCACGTGAGCTGTGCAGGTGCCTCTTCCAGGCTCCTCCTCGCTGGGATCTCTCTGGTCGCCGTCCCAGCTGCCTGCCATGGCCCTTAAGGCAGGAGGTGGTTGGGGGCTCCCGATCCAACCTGTACGCGCTCGGCAGGACACTGCAGCTGGCTGCCCTGGGGGGCTGAAGAGTTTTCTTCCCAAACAGAGACTGGACAAGCTGCCTGGGGTGGCCGAGATGCAGCCTCCCCTGCCCGGGGCTGGGCCTGGACCACCCTCCAGGGTCCCCGTGGGCTGCAGGATGCTGCTGGGTTGTGCAGGCGTGCCGCAGCCCTCCGAAGCTGAAGGCTTTGCCCTCGCGTGACTTCGTTCCTGCCTCAACCACGTCACCTCACCTCACCTCGCCTCATCCAAAAAAAAGCCGTGCCCGGCGGGGCTCTCCGAACACGGCTCCGCCACGGAGCTGTTGCCATGGCTACTTGTGGGAACGCAGCAGCGTGCTTGTGAATGAAAGCCCGTGTTTCAAAGGCGTTGGAGCGCCTTGAACCGTGGCGGCCTGACCTGGCCCAGCAAGAGCAGGGACTGCAGGGGCCAGACCTTGCCGTGGCTCCTGGGGGAAGCCCCCATCCTCCCCTGGTAGGCACAGGACTGATTTCAGACCCTGCCCTTGAGCTGGGCAGGGGCGGAAGCACCTTTTTGGGGCTTATACCTCTCCGTTGACATGCCTCGAGGGCCCCGGCACGCTGACATGGGACGTGGACCTCCCAGGGCTGGTAGCTGTTGTGGGATAGGAGCTGTGCCCCAGGGAGGCTGCGTCCCTTACCTTGGGGCACTGCCGGGCCGGGTGACCCAGAGGCTCTGGTCCAGCGCAGACTTTGCCCCGTGTCTGGGGGCAAGGGTGGCAAGTGGACACGGCTCCTCTCCTCCCTGACTTTCCCAGTGCTCAGATACTGGTTCTCTCTCCCTGCCCCGCTGGGCAAGACTGGGGGCAGTGGTTAAGCTGGAGAGCCCGAGCAAAGGGTGCTCCTGTCTTGGCAGCCCAGGGACCGTCAATGGCCCCGTGCTGATGCACATCCCTGCGGGGAGCGGGACGGCCCCGGGAGCAGCTGTTGCGCTGCCAGGAGGGCCGTGGGAGGCACAGCCAGGAGGGTTTCCCCAGAGAGATGTGGGCTGCAGGAAACTGCCCGCTCTCCAAATCTTGCGAGCGGCTCCGTGGGAGGCAGCGAGAAGCGGCGACGGCGCGGTTCTGGCACCGTCCCCGGGGACCCGGGTTCGCCAGGGCAGCACTGCCTTCCCGATCGGATAGCTGCATCCCAGCAGGAGGGAGGCATGGGAGGGTCACCTGAGCCGGGCAGCAAAGTTATTTTGGTAGCCGGCATCGTGAGTTTCTCCTCTGGCTTCATTGGCAAGAAGGGGCTGGGGGGAGGGCAAGGACCTGTGCTAATTGCAGAGCACCCAGGGTTATAAAAGAGATGCTGTTAATGAGCTGGTCTCTTCGCTGGTCCCTCTGCCCCCCACCCCCAGTGCAACTGGGTGTATGGGTTTATGCCCAAATCCCCAGTCTGGGGTACCTGCCGTACACAGCACCCAGGGACACCATGTTTCGGGTGTCCCAGCAGGCTCATCCTTGGCCTGTCACAGTCCCAAAAAATCTAAATTTGCAGCCGAACCCCCTCAAAATCCCTGACGCGGTTCATCGTGCGCCTGGCAGGTGGCACCAGGATCTATCCTGGTGCACAGCCTCTCCGGGTAGGGATGAAGAGGATCGGGAAGGTGCTCTGGGTGTTTTGTGGGGTCGTTGGACTTGAAACGGATCTGCAGGCTCTGGAGCAAAACCAGTGTCCCGACTCCTCTCTCTCGGCTTCGCTTTGCCATTACAGGGACGCAGTCACCTTGAAACCGCACGGCACGGGGATGGCTGCAGGTGCTTGGCGCTGTCCTCAGGTGCCCTTGCTTCACGCGGCTTCCCAACAGGTTTTTTTTGCAATGGTTTTCTGACCTAGATTACTACCCAGCAGCTCGGTAGTACAGAGAGGTATCCTCTAACAAAGCCACAAAGCTTGCTAACTGCTGGCGAAGCCGGAGATGGTGCTTTTCACCCCATCGTGCTGTGGCGAGGGGCACGGCGTGCACGTGCAAGGCGCTGTACAGACACGATGAATAGAGGACCTGCACCCCGGGGAGCTTAACATCTACCTACTCCTCTCCCTCCGCTTCCTGCCGTCGGTGTTCACCCTGCGTGTCCCTTGTAGCCAAGGCCGGCTCCCGGTTTCTGGCAGGCTGCGTTTTTTTTTAATCGGAGCCGGTGTCTTGCAGAAGGGCTGTGGCAGGAGAAATCAGTGCAGGCTTCTCCTGCTGCTCCGTCTGGAGCGGAGGCGGCCTGGTTTTCTGAGGACGCGGAGCGCCCTCACCCCTTACCAGAGCTAACGAGGGCTCCAGGGATTTTGCAAACCCAGGCAAGGAGGCGGCAAGACATGAAGGGGCCTAATTGGCAGGAAGAGGGTCCCTGAGCCAGCTCTGGCTTGTCCCGGAGAGGAGGAGGAGAAGGGCGTCAGGGCTGAGCCCCAAGCCAATGCTGCGGGGGAAGAGTGCAAAGACCGGCTAGGGACCATCACGCTTGTCCCTACCCATTTCCTTCCCCCCACTAAAGAAAGCTGGAGCGATCCAGCCCCTGGCAGCACAGCGCCCTCCTCGGAGGGGATGCGATGGGCACTTCGCCCGGGCCCCAGGGGCAGCTGCGTTCCCCTCCACTTAGGATGGGCAGTGTCTAGTCTGAGGGTGCACAGGAAAGGGGGGAAGTGGCGGCTTCCCTGCGCTCTTTATTGCCCCGTTGGCTCCGAGGTCGGAGCTCAGGAGATGCTGCCTTGCCTGCTTTGGAAACAGCCGATCCCGTCTTCCCTCCCCTGGCTCCACAGGGCAGGAGCTGGCCCTCCCTGCCCCGCTCCAGCGAATTCTGCTTTTCCAGAAACCTCGCTCTGCATCGCCAGTGACGGCCTCCCCTGCCGGGAGCCGCGTCTCAGCCCACGTGCGCGGGAGCTGCCGGAGTCATTTAAGGACGTCCGGAGCTGCGTGCCGCATTGCCGGCTCACGTGGAGGCGAGCCCTGCAGCTCCGCGTGGGGGGCTAGCACCGCGGTTTGGCCCCTGCCTGGGGGATTATAGCTGCACGCCGGGGGAGAGGAGGGGTGCACTTCTGGGGGCTTTGCTGGAGAGCCATTTGCTCCTCCATCACAGTGCCCGTCTGGCAGCGAGGCTGCACAGCCCCCGGGTGCATCGGGGTCCCCATTCGAGCCCAACAAGTCTCTGAGGACGGGGGGGAGCCAGTGGCCCCGGTTCCCACGCTTCAGGCATGCAGGGCAGCTGTGGAAGGAAGGGCCCCTGCATCCCAAACCTGGGGCCGGGGGTCACTGCTCCCACCTGCTTATGCACGATGCAGGCGGGTGCCCTCTCGGGGCATGAAGGCCGTGCCCCTGCAGCCCCGAGGAGACCCGGCTGCAGCGAGGTGTCTCCTTGTAGCTCCCCCAGCCCTGGGACACGGGGCCGGGGCAATGGGAGCATGCCCCAGAGTAAGGGGGCAAGGAGGGAGAGGCAGCGTGGGGCTCAGATTCCCATCTGCTGGGATCGTTTCATGTGCTACATCCTGTCAGTGCCAGCTGCTGACCTGGACGGGAGAGGCCGGGAGGGCTGAGCTCTGCAGCCGAAATCTCCACCCAAACAGCCCTAAATCGCAAGCGAGAACAGCGAGGCTGGCAGAGGGGCGCGGGGCCCGTCAGCCAGACAGCTACGGGTCGGTCAGCAAAAATAGCCGGGAGGCAGCGGTGTGCGGATGTAACCCTACCCCGCGGCCTGGGCCAGGCGTCCCGCTGCGGGCGGGCGGGCGAGAACCTTCCAGAGCTCGCGCTCCCGTGGTGCGCCCCGTGCGGGGCCGGCCTCGGCTTGCGTAAGCTTCTGCGGGCTCACGGCCATCGGTCCGGGTCCCCACGCTGCAGATGCACCGGGTAGCGCCGGGCTCTGCCAAGGGCAACAGCTGACGAGCAGCAGAAATACACGCTGCAGCCAGGGGCCAGGCAGCACGGCCGCAAGCTAAATTTAGTCCTCTCTGTTGCTGTTTGCTTCTCGCCAGCCCCCAGGCGCTTGGGGAAGGCCAGAGGTCACTCTGCTGTCTCCAAAGGCGCTGGCGCCTCTGCAGCGTGGCCCTGCATCTGCACGTGGCGCATGCGATGTCCAGGTGCCCCACACTTGCTAGGGGTGGGCGCGGGGTCCGGCATCCTCTGCTCCAGGGGGTCTCGGTCTTTGGGCCCTGGGTAGCTGTGCAGCAGGGTTGATTGTGGAGCTTTAGGAGCAGGTCAGACAAGGACGTGTCCAGGAGGGTTTGAATGGGGTTGATTTTTTTTTTTTTTTAAATTTACTTTTCCCCACACCAGAGCATGGGGCTGGACTCGATGAGATCCCCAGAGGACCCTCCAGCATGGCCAGCTCTGCCCTGCTGTGTCTGTCCCAGCCTGCAGCAGCCCTGGGCTGGGGTCGTGTCTATCTGTGCAGTTCTCATGCACACGGGGCCCTTAGTTCTGCTCCCACGGCACTGAGCTCCTCCATCACCTTCCCCATTGCTCTCTGCCCCATGGCTGGAGATGCTCTAGGTACTGGCCAACTCGGCCATGCTTCCTGATGCCATGCATTGACTAGCGCTCTCGCATCCCGCCTTACCGGCGGAAGTGCTAGGTGCTGCAGCTCGCACCCTGTAGAGACATGCAGGCTACCAAGCCGGAGGCACACCCCTGGCATGTTCAGATGCACATGGGGGCTGCACAGCTCCCTGCCACATCTGCATGGGGCTGTAGAGAAACCTGCCCTGCTCCTGATGGGCTGGTGAGGGAGGAGAGCAGGTCCCCAACCCCTGCACCCACCCAGGCACCCTTGGGCCAGGTCTACAAACCCCTGCAGTGTTGTAGACAGGAAACGAGCTTCCCAGCTGGGGCACTGCTGGGTCTGCTGCGGGGGGAGGAGGAGCGATGGGCTCTGGGACCTGCAGCCACGCTCACCGCTGTGTCCTTGCTCTTCCAGGCGCTGTGCGGCTGCACAGTGAACATCCCCACGCTCGACGGGAGGGTCATCCCGCTGCCCTGCAATGACATCATCAAGCCCAGCACGGTGAAGAGACTGCGAGGGGAAGGGCTGCCCTTCCCCAAAGCCCCCACCCAGCGGGGAGACTTGATTGTGGAGTTCAAAATCCGCTTCCCGGATAGGATAGCGCCGCAGACGAGACAGATCCTCAAACAGCACCTCCCGTGCTCCTAGAGACGCGGGGCGCCGGGACCCGGCAGCAATACGTCTTGCCCGTGCCGCGGCTTCCGCGGAGCACAAGTGCCTGAGCGCACTTGCACATGCAAAAACCCCCTTTCCTGTCCCAGGTCCTGCCCCCTTCGCCTGCCCTCTGTCGTCTGCACCGGCCGTGCGGGGCGCGGGGGCCCGGGCTCCTGGCCACCTCTTGCCGGTTCTCAGCTGCAATTGTTTCTCTAGGGGTCTAGCTTTGCCGCCGCGCCCAGGGAGGTTCCTCATGCCGTGGTTTTGATCTCGCACACTTCGACGTTGCCGTTCTGGCCGGGGATCAGCTTGCCTCGCGCGGGCGGCTTCATGCACTGTAAATAGGACTCCGCCGGCCGCTGCCTGCCTTGTGTCTCTGCTGCCAAGCTCGCTGCGGCTGGGTCCCCGCCGGGACCAAGAGACGAGGAGTCCCACAGGCGTGTGGGGCAGAGACGCTGCATCCGTGCCCCCTAGCTGCTGTCTGATGTGGGCCCGCAGCATCTCTTGTTTGCTGCGGTCCTTTCTGCTGTGCCGAGATCACCGGGGGGGTGGACTGTGCCGTACGAAAACGCAGCACTTCCAAGTGGTCGGTCATGGCCGTCCCCCCCTGCACCCTTCTCACTGCCGTCGCGGCTCAGCGTCCACTTTGGAGCGTGTTAGACCGGCATCCCAGGCTGCGGGGTGCTGAGGTGCATGCATGAAGGGAACAGAAGGGGTGGTGTAGCGGTCCGTGGGGGTGAGCTCTCGTGGCTCGGTGTGTTGAGTTTGCATTGCTGCTTTTCTGTATAGACTCGCAGAGGGTTTTCTCTGCCCGCTGTGGCTTTCCTCGAGTGGCTTATTCCTGACTCCTGCAGGGATCAGTTCAGCCATAGGGATGTCGTGTCTGCTGGAGCATGAGCTGCGTGGAGTACGAGGGTGGGTGGTGAAAGCAGAGCCGTGGGGTCTGCTGGCATGGGAGGTGGAGTAGCCAGAGGGGTGTGCATGTGTGTGTCCTTTCTACAGAAGGGGCAAGTCGAGGCTGTCGTTCTGGGATGGGAGGAGCAGTGCCAGGCAAGCTGCCCGAGCAGGTTGGGTTTTAAATGCCATATTTTTTTAAACTTTGGATTTCCGCTGGGAGAATTTTTATATTCCTCCCCCTCCTGGCGTCTCCTTCGCACAATGACCCCGCTTGGGCACAGTTTGGAAGCTGATCTTCCGAAGAGGCTTGGGGAAGAGGCAGGGCGAAGACGTTGCCAAAATCGTGCCCCCTTGGTCTGCAGCGAGGGTCTCCTTCATGATCCTGCCGGGCTGGCGCTGAGTTCGCTTCCTGGCTAAACAGCTCCAGGCGCCTGCGTGCGTCTCGGGGATCGGGGCAGCGCGGCATGCGGTGCAGCGGTGTACAGATAGATGTACAATTATCATGTGTACAGAAGCCTGCAGCCACCCCGTGGAGAAGCAATGATGATCTCAGGAGCTCAAAGGCGCAGGTGAGGGGCGTGGGGTCGAGCGGCTGTGTCTTTCTTGGGTTCGTTGAGACCTTGAATGTTTTATAGTGGGGTTTTTTGTATTTCTTTCCTTTTATTTTATTTTATTTTATTTTTTTTGTAATGTCAGTATTGAGAAATAAAGTATTTTAAAAAAAAAATAGCCTGTCTGGGTCTCCCTCGTGCTGGAGCGAGGCCCAGCCAGGGTCTGTGCTCTATCCCCTTCCTCGGGGACAGGCCTCAACGGAGAGCTCTCATCGAGAAGTGGGGCTGGAAGGGGCCTGCAGAGTCGCGTCTAGCAGGACCAGCCCTGTCCAAACCAGCTCAGATGCATCCATCGTCTAAACTACGTAAAACTACCCTCAACCTGGACGTGATGCAGACCTCGCGCCCAAACCTGCCCCAGGGAAAGCAGGTCCTGTTTCCGTAAAATGTCAGTCTAGGCTCAGGAGGTCTCTCTGCACGTTGTGCCCCATGCACCCTGCCCCTGCGCAGGGTCTTTGGCAAGGAATGGCATCTGCTTATGCAAATTGACCATTGCTCCTTGTCCTGTCATCTGCCCCCACTGAGAACAGCCCAGCTCCATCCATGTTGCAGCCCCCCTGCAGGGAGGTGAAGGCAGACATTCAAGCCCCCTCAGTCTTCTCTTCTGCAGGCTCAATAAACCCATTTCCCTCAGCCTCTTGGAAGAGCTGGGGCACAGGACTGGTGGGGAGAGGCTGAGGGAACTGGGCTGATAAGAGTCTGGGCTTCTGCTTGAAATCTCCGGGTTAATCATGTAGAGCGTGTCTGTACACCTCGCGGCGCTAACACTGCGGCACCCTTGGAAGGCTCTCAAGGGCTCCTCGGTCAAGAATCGCTGTGCTAGCTCCTTACCCGCACCCTGTGACCGCCAGGGTCGGTGCCCGTTGGGGCCCCTCGGCTCCAGCCCTTCCCATGGAGCAAAGACACCATAACCAGTGCCCGGGGCAGGCACGTAGCACCAGCCTGGGCAGGCCACGTGGTGGGTGGACGTCAGCCGTGTGCCAAATGGGATGGGGCTGGAGCATGCACGGGGCATGGAGTTACCCGGAGCTGTCACGAGACCCTTCCCCGGCCAGGGGAAAGGCCGTGATTTCCATGCACAGCAAGCAGGCCCTGGCACCAGAGACAGGGAGCACCGGGCTCTGCATGCAGGGAGCTGAGCACACCTCTGAATGCCTGCAGTTTGCCCATGGCCAGGAGGTGCTGGGAAGAGACACAGGAGCCTAGGCTCCTTGCTGCCCTCCACACTGAGCCTGTGCACGGGCTGCTGTGCTGGGACGCACAGCTGACGCGGCCCAGGATGTGACCGGGGTGGTGATGGGAGCGGGCAGCTCTCCCTGCGCCCCCAGAAACCTGGCCTGGAGACGTGGGGCTGGATGCTGCACCAGGGGCCCTGCTCCCATGCAGTCAGAGCCCAGCCGTCAGGCAGCAGGCGAGTCAGGGATGAAGCTGGCTTAGGGGGTGGATGGGGGTGAACACCTGCTGCCTGGCTCTCCTCCACGGCCGTGTCTCCTGGCCCCCGCCCCGCTCTGCCCGGGTAGGAGGGGGAGGCTCTTCCGCGCCTGGTCTGGGTCTGGGCTGGCAGGGACTGTGCCCTGCTGGGGAGAGCCTCGGGCAGGGGTCTTCTGGCCCAGACGGGGCAGGAGTCTGGCAATCGGGCTGCTGAGAACCAGACCGAGCCTGGGCGAGGGGGTCAGCTCTGGCCAGGCCCAGGGTTGGGGGCTGAGATGTCCCTCCCTGCTCCGTCCCGTGTGACGCTGCTGCTGCCCCAGGGCTCCACGCCCAGATGTGCAGCTTCATCCCCACAGCTGGCACATGCCTCGCACCTGCCCACAGGGCTCTGGCAGCCAGTGCATGGGGTAGGGGAGGGGGCATTCACCCTGATCACAGACCCTGTGCCACCTAGCACATGAGGGCACGCATGCACTTACATCCAGTGTCTGGACACAAGTGACATGGGCCAGGCCTGCCCACAGTCCCAGCACCCAGCCACGCCGAGGAGGTGTGCCCAAGCTGACTGCCCAGACACATGTGTACATCCATGAGTATACACACGCACACGTGCTACACCTGCACATCCACATACTCAGTGTGGCCAACTCACATTTTTTGGCATTGTTCTTAAAAGCTACACTTCAGGAATGTGAAAAACGTAGCTCTGTCTTTTATTTATACACACACACACACGCATGTGCACACATACATGCATGTACATACACACACAGGCACACGCATGGAAATATGCACATGCACACACATGCATGCACCCACATGCATGCACGCCCACACACTCGGTGTCCCCCACCCACCAGGGCTGCTGACAGGCAGGGACTCCCCACCCCCAGGCTGTTCCCAAGCCTCTGTGCCCTTCAGCCCCCCCATCCAGTGGCCCCACTGCCTGGCCCTGCTTTTCCCCTGGGGCTCCACTGCCCCCTGGTGGGCACTGGAGGGAGCGTCTC
>NW_017729024.1:164992910-165027049 GCF_001723915.1 Gavialis gangeticus | reverse complement strand
TCCTTCGCCCCCTCTTCGAACACAGCCCCGAGGGCCAAGGGCTGCAGGCAGGGAGGAGGGCCCCAGCCCAGGCCTGTGCCCAAAGCCCTGGGGGTTGCCCAGAGCTGGCCCAGACCCAACACTGCCTGAGTGTGCCCAGAGCCTGCGCCAGTTGCCGGCAGCAGTGTGCCCCATGCCTCGCCCCAGCTGCTGACTCCCAGCCCCATTGCTCAGCAGGCAGTAGGCAGAGGCAGAGGCAGGGGCTCCCCAGCCCCCTCCGCAGGCACTACTGAGCTCCTGGGGGCAGCACTGGAAGCCTCTGCTGCTCCTGGTACGTCCAGATCTCTGCACCCTTCCAGGGAGAGGCACAACACGTGTGCGCGGGCAGGGGAGCAGGCTGCATTGCAGTCACCCCCTCATACGGCCCTGCAGCGGGGGGTGGGGAGGCACAGACAGACACACCTGGGCAGGTGGGGGTGGGGCTACCTGAGTGGGTGGGACTCTGGGGGTGGGGCTACAGCAGTGGGCAGGGCCTTGTGGGACCAGAGCTCTATAAAGAGCCCTGGGGCTGGGGGCCAGAGGCTGCTGTGGGCTGGAGCTGGTGCTAGGTGGAGGTAAGAGGGGGAGCGGGAGCTGCTGCAGCCTGGGCATGAGGCTAGAGAGCAGGGTCCTGGCCAGAGCCCCTGTCTACACTAGAGCAGGATCCTGGGGCGGGGGGCTGGGGCCTGCCTGTCTCCATGCACATGAGGAAGGGCTAAGCCCTGCTGTCTCTGCAGGTGCCCCCCCCTCCACTCCCCGGTCTCCTGGGCAGGAGCCCTGCACCCCCTGGGCACCTCTCCCTGGACAGGGCCAGAGGGTGCAAGAGGAGGTGGGTAAAACATCCCCCTCTCCCCAGCATGCCTCCCCCCTGCCCAGCCTGGCCATGACCCAGGCCTGGGGGTGCCTCCTTCTCCCCTCCTGGGATGTGGCTGCAGGCCAGGAAGGGGGATCTCACGTCCAAGCTGGATGGCTCTTTCCCCTGTCCCTGCTGCCAGCCCTGGGCTGAAGTTGGGCCCCGGTGTCCCAGGTGGGTTCCTGGCTGAATTGCAGGGCCCTGGGCTCGCCCTAGCCAGTTCAGAGCCAGCAAGGGGGTGGTCTGAGCCTGGCTCTTCACTGGAAACACCCCTACCCTGCTTGCCAGGCTCCTGTGCCCCCATCTCCAGGTGCTGACACTGCATCTCATGCTCTTCCCCTTGCAGATGCCCTTTTTCCAAGGCTGGGCGGTCACTGGGATGCGCAGCAGCACCATGGGCTCTCCGCCGCAGCAGGCACTGGACTCCCTCACCCCTGGCAGGCCCCTGCAGGATGCTGGCATGCACAGAGGTGCGTGGACCGGTCCCCAGCCTGAGCGAGGGGGAGATGGGGGAGCTTCTAGCACAGGCGAGTTGCAGGGGCCTGGGTCACAGCTGCAGCTCCAGGTGCTGGGGAAGGTAGAGCAGCCCTGACCCCTTCCCTCTGTCTCTGCTCCAGGCAGCTCAAGGAAGCTGCCTCCAATTCACCACCTCCAGCTTCCCCAGTCCCAGGGTGATGCCCTAAGCCAGTTCGGGGCCATCTCTGGGCTGGGGTGGAGCAGAGGGGCTAGTTGCACTGAGCCCTGCAGAAAGCCCAGAGCAGCCTGGAGCAGAGCAGAGCACGGGCAGCGTCTCACCGGGGCACGGGCACCCCTGCCAGGTGCTGCTGTGGGGAGGCGTGGGAGCCTTCCTGGCCTCCGGGCTGCCGTCGCTGTCGGTACTGGGGCTGCTCGAGTCTGCGCGCCTGGAAGCAGCCTCCCAGTGTCCAGGTGTGCCACAGAAAACGGCTCAAATCCGTGTCCGGTGGTAGAGCTCGGAGAGGCGTGCTGTCACCCGGGCAGTGCCCCAGCTGCCTGCTTCGGCCACGAGCCCGAAGGATGCATGTCTCGGACCACGCAGCACGTGAGCCAGGCTCCCTGAGCTATGATCAAGTCTCACAGCCTTGGCACTTATGGCTGAAGGGCCCTAGTCTCAGAGCTTCCTAGACCCCAAGTGCTGGAGGCTGCAAGGGAGAGGGGAGCAGGGGAAAACCCTGCTTGGATCCAGCTCGCTCCCCATCCAGCCTCTGCTGGAGACTGGGCACAATAAACCTAGGTCTGAACAAGGGCAGGGCAGCGCTTAAGTCTCATGCTGAATTCTCTGTTGATGCCCAGGTCCGCAGCCCTGCATGTGCAGGTCCTTGCCTGCCTGCTTCGTCTGTGCTCCTGCTGCTTTCTTCTCAAGCTGGAGTCTTTGCTTGCTTTTTACTTCCCAGCCGGTGGCTGCTGTTGCTGGTCCCTTGGGAGCAGCCTCTTTGCTCCTGAGCGTGTCTGTTTCACCTTTCTATTTGGGTCATTCAGTGGTTGGCGAGGCCAGCTCTTCCTGAGCTCCTTCTCAGACCCTTAGTTCTACAGGAAAATCTGCTCCATATTTTTCTTGTGCTCAAAAAACGCAGGAAAGCTAAGAGCTGGCCCTTCCCGAGGGGGGGGGGGGGGCTCGAGTCTAACAAGGGGCACCTGGAGTCTGCAGAGGTTGAGAACCACTGCCTTAGTCTCTCCAGAAGTGCTGCAGATGCTGCCCCAACCATGCCTGGACCCTCACCTTGGGCTGGGAGGTGGGAGCAGGGCACTGCTTGTTGCTTGCCCAGAGCACCCCGAGTTAGGCTGGGCCACGGTGGGCCCACGTCCCTGCCTGCCCCTGTCCCTACCTTCTCTCTGCCCCTGCAGCGTGGCTGGAGGTGCAGGCAAGAGGGGAGGGTGCTGTGGTGCCTGCCTGGGAGACATCTCTGCAGCACTGGCAGGCCCGTGCCCCGCTGGAGTGGGACCTCGCCTGCCGGGCTGGGCAGGACCCCACCACCCACCTCCCATCTGGCCTGGGGCAGCCCAGGCCCCTGTGGCACCGAGAAATCCACGCCGGGTCCCAGCTAGAGGACGATTTGGGCTGTGGGGAAGCAGAAGCCCAGGAGCTGCTCCTAGCAGGTGCTGTGTGTTTGAACCCCAATGAGAGCGATGCCCAGCTGGTTCTGGGGGAGGTGGAGGGGATGGAGGGCATCCTTTCCCTGTGGGCTGCCCCTGAAGTGCTCGGGGCTGCCTGCTCCTGGCACCCACCCCCTTGGCGGCAGGGGTGGGCAAGCTGCTGTGGTGCAGCCCTAAACCATGAGCTGTGCTGCACTGCGGTGACCAGCGTTGAGCCCACTGCTTCTGCTGCCTGGATGGGTCCGATCCAGCAAAGCGGGGCTGGGCTGTGTCCTGACACCTGTCCCCTCCTCTCCCTGCAGGCCTGGACGATGACCAGGGCAGCTGGGGCAACAGCATCCCGCTGCCTGGCACGGATGCCTCCCCCTGCCTCCCGGCCTCCCCCCACGGCACAGACACCCCGGGCGGCTCAAAAAGAACAAATCCAGACAGCTGCTCCCCGCAGCCCAGGAAGAAGCAGCGGGGGGAAGCTCTGCCTGGCGCTGCCCAGCTGCTGGAGCTACCTGGTGGGGGTGCCCTGCTGGCTCCTGCTGTGCCCCCACCTCTCCCCCTGCCCGCCTGGCCTGGGGTATGCCAACCGGCCTGGCCCCTGCGTAGCCGGCCGGTGCCCCAGGGGCCTCTCGCTCTGCTGCTCCCCATCCAGCTCCCGTCCCCTCCCTGCCAGCACCAGCAGGCCCCGGCTGCCCCGCTGCCCTCCCAGCACCCCTCGGCACGGCCCGACTCGCCCTCCGCCCTCCTCAACGCCCGCCTGCTGCTGCGGGCGCTCCGATGGTCCCTCACCGCCACCACGCTGGCCTGAGGGCTCAGCCCCAAGCCCCTGGGCTGCAGCTGGCTAGGGGGTCGTAGCAGCCTGGGGGCATGGAGCCCCCTCTTTCTGAGGGGTTGGGGGTGGAGAGGGGTTGAGGAGTGGGTGTTGTGCTGAGTTCTTGGTCTCTGCAGCCCTTGGAGGGGGTGATACCTCCCTGGGTCAGGGCCCCAGGTCTCGGTGCTCCAGGCTGCAAAGCGTTTCCTACAGTCCTGGGATGCAGCTCAGAGCACCGGGGGAGCCCCATTGTTGCCAGGTGGGCAATGCAGTCCCCATGCCATCAGGCTAACCTCGCCATGCCTCAGTTTCCCCTCAGTCCCTTTGGTGTTTTGCCTGCTGCGGAGCAGCCGGACACATGAGCCAAGGGCCACTTGCTGCCCTGTCACCCAAGTGCCCCTGCTTGGGGTGGGGGGCATGTGTGGCTCCTTAGGGAACCTCTTCTCCCCCACACTGGGACCCTCTGGGTACAAATGAAGCCTCTTAGCAGCTACTGGAGTGGCGGTGAGGGTAGGCCCCCCACCCCTTGGCTGGGAGCATGCGAGCAGCCAGCCCACTGCTGCAAGGGGAGGTGAGAGAACCCAGGTGTCCCTGAGCGGTAGGCAGGGATGTGCACGTGCAGCAGCTGGACCTCAGTGGGGAGAGCACGGCATCCCTGGACGTGGCTGGGCCTGGCCCCAGGACCTCCAGGGCTGGCAAGCTCCATGGGCAGGGCTGTGTGGCCCCGGCTCTTCCCAGCACCCTGGCTGGACTTGTGGCTAATTCAGTGCTGCTTTTCCTGCAGCTGGAACTGACCAGCTTGAACCAGAGGGGCCTGTGCCCAGCTGAGCTGCAGGAAATGAAGGGGGGCCAAGAATGGTGCAGGAGAAGGCAGACGGGGGAGGCATCCAGCCCACACTAGGGGAGGCAGGAACCCAGCCCCAAAAGTGGGCTTCAGCTTAGCAGCGGGGAGTTGTCGCCTTCCCAAAATGGGCTGCCCCAGACTGCTGCTCTGCAGCCCCGAGCTACGCTCCTTCTGCTCCATGTGTCAGGGGGGTCCTCAGGGGCGCTGGGTGTTGCAGCCCAGGCTGGGGCCAGGGACTGGGCTGTGCCAATGCTCCTGCTGGCACCAACCCTGCAGGGTCTTGGCTGGAGGGTCTCACCCCTGCCCTTGGGCTCGGACTGATGCTGCACAGGGGGCAGGAAGGGATTTTGTCCCTGTTCAGTCTGGTCTGGACTGCGGGGGTTTGCCTTCCTCTGTAGCGGGGGCACAGCCTCTGCCTGGGGTCTCTGGAGCATCTATGAACCCCCTTTGCAGCAGCAGGATGTTGGCAGCTGCAGCCCTCCTGCTTTCCTTGCAGCAGGGTCGGGGGTGATACCTGGGGCTGTGTCAGGGTGATGTATCATGATGCTCAAAGGCTGGACACCGGATGCGTCTGGGCTGGTTGGGACAGCTGATCCTGCCTTAGGTCCCTGCCAGTCGCACAGCTCTATGGTTTCTACGTGCTCTTGGCCTCATTTAAGGTCTGGGCCAGACAGCAAGCCCCACTGACGCATTACGGGAAGGAATCCACGGGTTGCATGTGAGCTGGGGTCCAATGCAGGCTTCACTGTCTCAGCTCAGGGAGGAAGGGTTGGGGTGGGATAACAGCCCTCAGGAGGCAGTTAACCACCTTCAGGGCTCGGTAGAGCCTGTTCACCCTGCCTAGCTCAAAGGACGAGGGGCTAAGAAGAGGGGATGCAGCTGGCCACAAGATGCAGGAATGAGGTTCACGGGGGCCTCAGCAGAGGAGGTGGGAAGAAGAGGAGCGAGGGATGCCTGCACGAGCCCTGGAGACAACTTGCTGGGGCTGGAGAACAAGGCCGGGACCCCGCTGGGAGCGCTGCCTGTGGAGGGCAAGCAGCCAAGGGGAAGACCAGCTGCAGAAGGATGCAGGGATTCGGGCTCGTGGGAGGTCATCCTGCCTCAGAAAGGAGGGGGAAGGAAGGAGTTTGGGTCTTGCAGGAGCTGGGCTAGAGAGCACGGCACACTGGGACTTTAACCATGCTTTTGCTGAGCCAGGTCTTCACTTCTCACCCCTGAACTAGCCCCATAGCGGGGCCCTGCCACAGGCCTGGTGACACTTTAAATAGTCAGTTCCCCTGACACAAGCAGGCTCCTTCCTGAGTCTGGCAAAAGTTACAAACATCCCAGTGCTGCACTAGCCCCAGCTCCAAGTCCTCATGCTGGGCCAGAGGCTGCAGAGCTGAAGTGGGGACTGCTGCTTGGCCAGCTGGGCACAGGGGCCCTGTGATAAAAGGGCAAGAGGCCCCAGGGCCAGGTCCCACCCAGAGCGTATGCCCCTGACAGGGTTAGCCCAGGTTTAATGCCTCTCACCCCATGCCTGTTTTCCACCACAACCCTCAAGGGGTGAGGGGGTAAGCGCAGCGAAGGGCAAGAGGACGTTGATGGCAACAAGCTGGTTGCACTCAGGAGAGAGTGCTCCTGCAGAGCCAGGGGGCAGGCTGCAGTGAAGCCTGGCCACTGGCAGGATTGGCCCGGTCTTCGCCCACTCTGATCTAGGATGCCTCCCCTCCGGGGACCTGCTCCATGCCACAGCTGTCTCTGTGCCAGCCCACGCAGTGGCTGAGTGAAGCGCGCTCCCTCTGCTGCGCCGCGTCACTCCTTGTTACACCCACGCAGCACCACAGCAGCTGAGGCCTCGGTGATGCCCATGCTTATCAGCTGTTCTCGCCTCTCCCCCACCGCCTGGCTTGGTCTGGCTGCAGGAACGCGGCCCAGCCGTGCAGTTCCTTTGCAGGGCTCCAACCTCCTCCAGAGCCAGCACCACAGGAGGAGCCAGAAGCACAGAGAGCAGGTGCATTCCCCAGAAGAACTGCGGTACCATTATGGATGCCAATCCAGGGCAAGCTTAGTTTAACCCTCCAGGGCTGGCTACCTTCTTCCTACACAAGCTACTCAGTGGCCATGGTTGCTGTTTCCAGTTACGGACAGTTGCCCACAGTGTTAGCCACTAGTGCCCAGGTAAGCACCAGCCCCCAGCTCCTGACTACACCTAGCTGACTCCGAATCAGTCAGGCTGACAGGGAGATTCCATCTAGTCCAACCTCCTGCTCCAGGCAGCACCAGCCCTGCGCTAACCATCCCACACAAATCCATTGCCTGATCCGTCACTAAAATTCCGTTCAACCCTGTCACAGAGCTGCAAGACGCAGCACCCGCTCCTGCCCCAGGTAAACCAGGGATGAGGCTGTCAGCATCCTCCTGCTGCACTCGAGACCCCAGGCAGAGGCCATGCCCCCACTACAGAGGAAGGCAAAATCCCACCCCCAGTGCCTACCACTGTGACCAGGAAGGGAAATTCCTCCCTGAACCCAATGCAGTGTCAGTCCGACCCTTAGCAGAGGGGCAAGACCCTCTAAGCCAGGAACCTGCAGGGTTGAGTCCAAGCAGGAGCACTGGCACAGCCCAGTCCCATCCCCAGCCTGGGCTGCAGCAGCACCCCATACTGGCACGTGTAGCACCAGCAAAGCCCAGAAGCCTGGGAAATCCCCGATCAAAGCCTGTCCAGCCTCTTCTGAAACACCACAACAGTGGAGGTGGGGGGGTTGCTTTCCTCTATGGCAGGGGTTGCGGCTTCCTCTTGAGTGTATATAAACGACCTCTGCAGCAGCAGGACATTGGCAGCTGTGGTCCCCTGCTTTAGCTGTGGCAGGTTTAGGTGTCACGTCTCGTGCCGTGCCAGGGTTGAGAGTAGTTTTGCAAAGAGGCTGAACAACGGCTTGTCTGGATGATTCTAGTGCGATAGATGCCAGGGAAGGTGTGGACTCTCAATCACTGTTCAAGGAGAAGTTGGGCAGCCACTGGCCAGGGATGATCTAAGTGTAGCGATGCCTGTGCTCTACTGTGGGGATCTCCCAGGTTTCTGGGCTTTGGTGGTTGTGCCCTCCATCCCTCCCCACCCCTTTCGGCTCCATGTCAGGGAATTTTAAGCCTCTCTACGATCCTTTCTTACCCACAAGCTAGCAGCCCCCGGGGTCTGCTGTATAAGCTGGCCCATTGTTCAGCACAGCTTGCTGCAGTCCCTTCCAGCACCAAACACTGACCTAGCAGCATGCCCGTTACCCAAACCCAGTGTTTGGAGAGGGAAGAAGGAGTCAGCACAGTGAGGAGACAACTGGGAAAGAAAGGATGGCCAGGCCTCAGCTACCCCTGAGGTGGGCAAGAGGAACAGGGAGACGCTGCCAGTCTGGCTGTGCCACCTCCCACCAAGCTGCAGCTGGGCTGGACTCCAGGTTTGCCTCAGGATCTGTACTCTGCCCCAATACGGGCAGGTTCAGAGCTGCTGCTTTGTGGCACAGGGAAGACAGATGAAGTCTCCCTCCTTTGTTCCCCTCCCTCTTGCACTTGTCCAGCTGAATGCTCAGACAGCTTGGCCCAGGCTTACCAAACCCCACAGCGGGGGTCAAAGCTACGTGCCTGGCACCAAAGAGAATCACCTCTCAAGCAGGCCGAGGGCTCAGCGGTAGGCAGAGGGGACATGGGCCACCACACAGGGAAGTATTCAAAGAGCTAAGGAACATGAAGCCCCTTAGCCAGAACTGGAGAATGAGCGCACGGTGCCTACCACTGCTGGAAGCAGACTGTCTAGGCTTCCACTGCCAAGGTACCAAGGGGGCTGGGCTAGCACAGCTGGGTGCAGGTTAGTCCCTGTTCAGACAAGACAACTGAGATATGATAAAAATGACCAGCTCCTCCCCAGGGAAGCAGAGACAGTTCTCCCTTGCCCAGCCCAGCTAGTGTGTCACAGGGGTTTGCCAGTGCTCGAGTGGGCTGGGACAGCGCCACACAAAGGAAGTGGCTGGGGTGGGAGAGAATTTTCTGGGATTTTTATTCTTTTTTTATTCTTTTTGTGGGTTTATACAGGCTAGCGTTGTACCCATTGCTAAAGCTGCTGATTCTGCCACGTACACTAGAACAGAAATTTCTCAGAAATTAAGTCAGTTCCCCTCCTCATTAATTCACTGCCTGCCTCCCAAACCAACACTGGTTTGCATCGCATCCTGCTCGCAACACGCACCTCCCCTGTGCAACGTCTGACCGCAGCTACTGTTCTGACTGAGGAATGAAGAAGCCGAGAGTCCATTGAACGGTGGAATTTCCCTGTACAACGTGGCCTGGTTGGGGTTTGGTCCACGGAGGACAGCGCATTACCCGTAGAGGTCATCATCGTTGTCTTCGCTGTACACGTTGCCGCCGCTGCCACCTCCCGTGCCTTGGCTTGGGCCAGCACCTCCCTGGTTACCGGATGGGAACCTACCAGGGAGGAAGAGAAGAGACCGCTTAGGTTTTTCCTAGAAGCACAGCCCTTACCTCTACCCAAATCCTAGATTCTGAGCCACAGAACATTACAGTGCCGGCAAGCAAGAGAGACTTGCGCTGCTGCTGATCCTGCCTGCCTCAAGAGCAGAGTCCTGTAACAGTGTCATCCCAAACAAGCCCCCAGCACAGCCCCTGCCACTGAAAACACAGCCCAGCCTGCCACAGGTACAGTTTAACAGTGCAGGGCCTAGCATGGGAAACAAGACCACTGTAACCAGATTCAACGGTGAGGGGAGACAGGTAGAACAGAATCAGTGAACCATAGAAAATTAGGATTGGAAAGGACCGTACTAAGTCATCTAGTCCAAACCCCTGCTCGAAGCAGGCCCAGCTCCAACTAATGCCCTCACCCAAGCCAGGCCCAGCTGAAGAGCATAGCTACATGCAGCTGTGTCTGAAGCATCCGTCTCTGGGAGCCCAGCTATGTGCCTGCACACCCTGGGCCCCTTCACTCTTACCTGAAGCTGCCGAAGCCACGGCTCTGCTGTAGAGTCTGTGCAAACATCTCGTATTTCCTGATGTCGTTGTCGCTGACGGAGCGGCGAGCAAAGCGCATGGCCTCCTCAAAGTGGTCTCTGCGGATCTCAGGGACAGGGTCATCCTCCTCCACTTCCTGCAACAGGGCAAGAATGGAAGCATGGCTCACCCCCAGCCCAGGCACCTGTTGCAAGCAATGCTTCCTCACCAGCCTCCCAAGCACCCCTCTCAGGTCAGCACTATGATCCAGGGGAAGGGAGGGACTGGAGAGGGGATGTAGCAGCAGAGAAGGAAATCCCCCAGGAAGTCAGGGAACAGTCCTCTTCACAGACATCCTGTCTGGGTCATGGAGGAAGCCTACTGTACCCAGAGCTGCAAGAACAAAGGCACCATGCTGACCTCATGGGCTGCTCAGAGCGAGGCGTTGCCACCCCGAACAGCACGAACCCAGACAAGCTCAGCATCCCACCCCAGAGGGGCTCAGCCAGCTGCACTCACCATGGCCGAGGGGTTGGTCTGCCTCTCGCGCTCCCGCCGGATCTCACTCTCAATGGACTCACGGATGGCCAGTTTGCAGGCACGCTGGCAGATCTCCGTCAGGTCAGCTCCAGAAAAACCGTTGGTCATCTTAGCCAGGAACTCCAGATCCACGTCCTGCAGAGAACATGGCAGGTCTCCTTCGCATGCTACATTCCCTGGTAAGACTGGGGATCTGCCACAGGTCCTGAAGGCAGCCAACTGCCTGCCTACAATTGGACTGTGGCTGGAAAGTAAACTCTACCATTTGGCTACCTCCCTGCATGCCCACTAAAAACTTGGATCTGCAGCCAAGTCCCTCTGCAGCACCCATTCTGGAGGGAAAGGCAGGCTGCATGAGGGCTCTGTTCAGATGGCAGCACCAGGGGTTGAATCTGTACAATGCTTGATGGCCTCTTACAGCAAAACATCTAGGGCACTGGCTCACAGTGCAATGGTAACACAATAGTCAAGCTCCAGGGGAGCATGGAAGCCCCATTCATAGTTTCTAGGGTCGGAAGGGACCTGAGTAGATCATCTAGTCCGACCCCCTGCCATGGCAGGAAAGAGTACTGGGGTCAAACGACCCCAGCAAGGTGTATATTCAGTCCCAGGACACATCCTCGAAGCAATACCCTGCCCTGCCTTGCTCCAAGGACCTTTCTGCACTCTCAGCAACAACGTTCCTGAATGAACACCAGAGGACCGCCAAGAACACAGGACCTCTGTGAGTTGAGGGTAAATACAGTGTGAGATCCCAATGAGGGTCTGACATGTTTCATGTGCCTGGGGCAGGGATGGCAGCTCTGCTGTCTCCTGCTTGATCCTGCGAGGGTATTTCATCAATTATTGTTGTGACTTTTCATTCATCTGCCAGTCCCTCCGCATCACATCTTCATTTTCTTTTAGTAACCATTTTCCTTCAACCTAGAACAGGGGTGCTCAACCCCCAGGCCACGGCCACAGCCTCCAGCACTGGGTCATCTGGCATGTGGGGCTTCCCACAGGTCCAAAAATTTGGGGGTGCGGAGTGGTGGCACTGCTCCCTGACTGCCAAATTTCTAGACATGTGGGGAGCCCCATGGGCTCGATAGCATGGCCCAGAGCACTTGACTGGTGGCACCGAGTGGTGCAGCATCGAAACTTGGCGTGTGGGGAAGATCCGGGCATGCAGGGCCAGGTGTGGGCAGCACAGGGCCCCAGTGCCCAATCCTGGCATGCAGGGGCCAGACAAGGCTGTGCTGGGCCCAATCCAGGCCACAGACTGGCCCCATGCCGTTCACCTGGCCCCGAGAGCCAAAAGATTGAGCACCACTGATCCAGATGAATCTCCTTCCCTTTCCCAGACTACATCAGGTAGGTTTCACTGCTGCTTGGGGCAGAGGCTGCAGCTTTTCAGTGATGGGTTAGAAACAATCAGTCCTTTAATGATGTGCAGCTCATCCCAAGTAGTCAAATTAAAACTACCTCCCCACCTCCAGTTTCCCTCTCCCCTCACCCTTGCTGAGTGTGCTTCCTCCAGGAATCAACAAGAGAACGTCTAGCACAGAGCTCGGAACTTGCCTTGGCAACAGGTGACTTCCTCAGGTTGGCCTTAAGGATAGCAACCCGGGACTTCTCATCAGGCAGGGGGATGTAGATGAGCTGATCCAGGCGGCCAGGACGCAGAATGGCTGGATCGATGATGTCTGGCCTGTTGGTGGCACCAATGATGAATACGTTCTTCTTGGTGGACATGCCATCCATTTCGGTCAGGATCTGATTAATGACACGGTCTGCAGCGCCGCCACCGTCCCCAATGTTCCCACCTCGGGCCTTTGCAATGGAGTCCAGCTCATCGAAGAAGAGTACACAGGGAGCTGCTTGGCGGGCCTGGAAAGGCAAATGCGCATGGTCCCTCAGTGCCTTCCACTGCAAGTGCCAGAACCATACTAAGCAGCCCCTGACCATAAAGACATTTGTTTGTGTGTGCCAGGCACACTGGAGTGCTGCTAGGCCTAACAGTGGTGCAGAGCTGCTCTGGGACCTTCCGTGAACCAGTGGCTAACAGAATACCTTATGACAGAGCTGTGGGGGACTGGGAGAGCCTTCCATAACACTGGGTCCTTATTCCACATCACTACAACATCTGAACATCTATCGTGCAATAGGCACAGGCTCAGGTAGGGCCAGAAGCAAACCAGTTAGAGACGGACTCTTACTACAGGAAAGCTGGCCCATTCTCTAATGTCAGGATAGCAGCTCCTGCTTACACCAGGCTGCGTGACAACAGTCAGCCTACCCTGGAGCCACAGGCTGGGCAATACTCTGGGGAGGACACACAGGGTCGAGAGCAAAGCCACTTACCTTGTCAAAGATCTCGCGCACATTGGCCTCGGATTCACCAAACCACATGGTGAGCAGCTCCGGCCCCTTGATGGAGATGAAGTTTGCCTGGCATTCATTGGCAATGGCTTTAGCCAGCAGTGTCTTACCACAGCCAGGGGGCCCATAGAACAGGACCCCTTTGGAGGGAGTCATGCCGAATTTGAGGAATTTGTCTGGGTGCTCCACAGGATACTAAAGGAGGGAGAAAACTCGGGTGAGTCCTGGCTGTGTAACAAATCAAGCCAGATACTGCCCTGGACCCTGCTGGCTGGGAGGTCTAAAAGCTGGTTTCCTTTAGAGTTTTCAAGCCAATGTCTCAGGAAGGTGAAGCATCACACCTGGGCCCTGGAGAACCCTGGAAACTTCTCGCGTATGCACTGCCTGGGTAACAAGCAGGGCAAGCTTCTTGCGTACCGCAGCCTGCTCTTGGGCTGCAAGTCTGCCTGAAGGGCCACTAAAAGTTTAAGAGGGAAAGTGCACTCCACCCTGGCCATCTATTCTGAGGCGGTCAGAGTGCCTGAACTAGGAATATCTGCCTGCAAGAGCAGATGGCTCTGTCCCACTTCAGACGCAACCAAAGCTAGAATATGGACTTTAAAGCCAGAGAAGCACAGGTAAGAGATGTCAGGTGCTTTTAACAAGAGGACAGTGATGTTTCCTCAGCATCAGCCTCAGTGACAGCATCCTGCAACTGAAGGCAGTGGCATGTGGGAGATCCTGACTTTGGCACCTTGGGACTGGCACAAAAGTCAGGGACAATATTTTTCATGAGATACTGGAAAATTCTTGGTGACTTGCCTGCCTGCTCTGCACACACAGGTACAAAGCTCCTGACTACTTCACATGCCCTGCCAGTCCAACAGCTGGGAACAGGCACTTGGGATATAAAGGCTGTGCCTACACTGAGATTCTGCACTCATGTCCACATCAGAGAACACAGCAAGAACCCCAGTGACCCCCTCCAACCAACATCTCTGTTCCTACCAGCACCCACGACACCTACTGAGAAGCACCAGTTGAGTCAACCAGCTCTGCACAGGCTCAATTGTTACATGGATAGGAAACAGCAGGAAGTTTAGAGTCAAGTGAAAGGAAGCCAATAACAGATGAAAACCTGTGGTGGGGAAGTGGCCTGTGGGATTGATCTTTAGTCAGGAGCTATTTTTAGGAAGGTAGAAGCACAGCAGAAAACCAGTTAAAACAGCTCACTGGAACTACAGGGGCAAGGGTTCAAGCCTCACCTCAGGATGTGTGCCAAAGCCCATCCCCAGCTGTGACCAGGTACTTGGTCATGCAGCCTGGGGACAGTGAGGCAGCTACACATGGTGCTAGGCACACTTTTCTGCATCACCAGCTATAGAAACTGGTGGGTCTTAACCACACTAGCCTGATGGAGCTGCTAAGCTAGTGGGCTTTCCAAGCCTGTTTCACTTATTGTTATTTATAGGTAACTTTCTTCCTACACAGCTGATATAGGGATCTTTGTAGACCCTTTAAATGAGCAATTAAAACAAGGACCTGGTCTCTCTCTCACACACACGCACCTCCCCATCTTACCTGTACAAGCTCCTGGAGTTCTCTCTTGACATCCTCTAGGCCACCAATATCCTCCCAGGTAACTTGGGGCACTTCAACTACTGTCTCCCGCAGAGCTGAGGGGTTGCTCTGGCTCAGAGCCCACTAGCAGAGACAAAAAGAGGGTTGCGTGAATTCTAGCACACTGCATTTCACTGGCTTCGAGCCAGAAATGAGCAGACACAGATTTTTCAAGGAAAGCTGAGCATCTCTGCATTACCCTGAAGTCATCCATGGTGACAGCCAAGGAGTTCATCACTTCAGCATCAATGGTTTCGTCTTCCAAGTCTATGAGATCCATCTTCTTCCTGATGGCCTGAAGAGCAGCTTCTGAGCAGAGAGCAGCCAAGTCAGCACCGACATGGCCGTGGGTCTCGTTGGCCACCTGAAAGCCAAGCATCAGGCGTGACTCACAGAAATATAAAAGGGAACCCTTCACAATGGCAGTTTGTGCTCATCTTCTAGCCATCAATGCAATCAGTTGGAAATGCCATAGAACAGGCAGGACAGGACAGGAACTTTGCTGCTCTCTTGTCAATGAGATGAGCCTGTATCACCCTGTTCAGGAGAGAGAGTGGCTCTGACAGAAGAGGCAGGAAAGAAATCTAGAATTGGTAAATACGAGTTCTAAAATTACACCCTTGAAGACTGGAATGATTTGTTCCCTGGACTGGTAGAATGGCCAGTGTGCTTCCCACAAACACCAGCCCCATCCAAACATTCAGATCGCTCCATCTTATGTGGCCCTTCTGATTCTTGGCATCTTATGGGACAGCCAAAATGGTAAAACCCAAGGTTAGTGTCAAGATGCTCCTGGAATCAGGTGACTGCAGATTCATTTCATACAGCTCTGGCATGGCCCCCCTCTCACCCACATTCACAGGGGCTCTTGGCCATACCACTACTGCTAGTGACCAAAGATTCCCCACATACCCCTTCCTGCCCTGCCAAATACTGGTGTGTGACAGTCATAACTGCTACAGCTCATCTGTTGCTCATCCACAGGCTACTGAGTATCTGCCTGCGCTCGCACAGATACGTTCCTAGGAAACACGTTACTAACCTGCTCCAAATCCACATCATCAGCCAGCTTCATGTTCTTTGTGTGGATCTGCAGGATTTCCAGGCGTCCCGTGGCATCAGGGATACCAATATCTACCTCTCTGTCAAAGCGACCTGGGGAGCACAACATGCACACTGACATCTCTGGAACCAGGCAAGTACCAGTTCCTGCCTTCCCCTGTCCCCAGCCCCACTGAAGAGCTTGCCAGGGCCAGACACCTCTTCCAAGAAACCCAGCACTTGGATACCTACAGCAAGGGATGCTACAGAGAATCCTGGCAATTTGAGAAGGAGGGACTCAGCCAGTCAAGGGAAGTGAGAATATGGGTCTAATTAGACAGAGGACAACAGAACAAGGGGAATTATGAAACCTAGCAACAGTCCTCTGAAGTCCAACAGCCCAACTTATACGTAGGTGAAGGTAAGTCTTCCCCTTACCCATTTCTTTTATTGTAACCTGTGTATACACATCACAGGCAGGAAACACATACATACTCAGAAGCAGACTGAAGTCTCTCAGAACTCTCTGGAGTGCCAATCATGGGGTATCACAGCTGTGCACGCTTAATGTTACACAGCCTGGCAAAAAAGGGCTCTTGATTCGACTGATACCACTGCAGTAACAATTAGGGCAAATGTAAGTCCCAATCCCATCCAACCATCAGAACTGCTTGCTCAGCAGGCTAGTTATGCATTTAACTGGCCATCGGCCCATTCAAGTTCCAGCAGTCTGCAATGCAGATTTGTACAAGCTGCTCCTCCTAAGTGGACATTTATTCTTGGCACCAGGTGCTGAAACCAGGCATGAAATTCCCCAGCTATGTCCCAGCATTTCATTTTAAGACAGGGCAATTTGAAGGCTACTGCTCTAGTTGGGGCTGGTCCTGCTTTGAGCAGGGGTTGGACTAGATGTGACCTCCTGAGCTCCCTTCAACCCTCCTTTTCTGTGTTCTATGATTCTAAATTAAGGATCCATCCTTAAGTTACTGCCCAGCCACAGTGGTCTATCAAGCATCCTCAGGGTTTCTGGCTAATACTGTTTGGAAGTAAACAGTCAGGGAAGATGGGCTCACAAAACAGAGGCCAGGCCCTAACATGGGATTTGCTGTCATTAAAGCATTTGGCAACCTCCTCCATGTATAACCTTCCATCAGAGATTACACTATGAAATGCTGGAAGAAAGCAGCTGAGTTTGAAGTGAGGCACTGAACAGGTGTGTGAGCAAGCTGGTAAATCACACCCACAACAGCATCTGGCATTTGAGCTGCTGATCAATTATTTCATGCTCCCAACAAGAGAATGTGCAAGCAACAAGCTGTAACAAAGCAATGGACAACAAAAAGGTGCAAGGCCAGTTACCAAATCGCCTGAGGGCTGGGTCAATGCTGTTAGGTCTGTTGGTCGCTGCCATAACAATCACATGTGCTCTCTGTTTCAGGCCATCCATCAGAGTCAGCAGCTGAGACACTATGCGGCGTTCCACCTCTCCATGTGTCTACCAAGAAAAAGAGCAAACAGCAATTACAAGAGACCAGACACAAATGATCCTGCAACACCATCCTGTGTAGCAGCTGCCCTAGAGCAGATGTTAGCAAAATCCTCATGCTCCTAGGAAGCCTACTCTTGTGTGCCCATCCAAGTCTGTGATTCTTCATCACTCTGAAACCCAAGCAGGAGGTTTGGGTGTTGCATTTACACCGCATTCAGATACCAAGCATCAGCCCAGCTGTCATTAGCCAGGCACTGCAGAAAGGGGACTCCTCATTTACCTTCTCTCTCTTTGGAGCAATGGCATCCAGTTCGTCAATGAAGATGATGGCAGGAGCATTCTTTTCAGCTTCTTCAAAGGCTTTCCTCAGGTTGCTCTCCGACTCTCCAGCCAGCTTGCTCATAATCTCAGGACCTGCAAGAGAGAAGCAAGACGATGTCACTTGGGATCGGAGACAACCAGCCACCAGGACATACAACCAGATCATTCATTCCACTGAGAAAAGGCCAAGACTCATCTGCAAGGATTCTGCATTTTTTTAAAACAAATTGGAGATGGTGAAGACCAGGATTTCTCCCTGAATCTGCAGCAACGTATCTAAGAAAGCAGCACTGCTTTCAGCCATCAGCCAGGAAAATCCCAAACCAGCCAACTACGCTCTATTTGAATAAGAGATACTAACTTTCCTTTCTCCTTGATGTCCCCCTCTCCCCTTTTGGACTCCCTGTGATGGCAATGATTAGAAGAAAAGTGACCAAACTACAAGGTAGAAGGCAGGGTAGATTTGCACCTTATGAATGAAGTGAATCAGAGATGCCTACACCTTCAAGGCAACAGGTCGTGATAGCCTGCTCTCTGCACATCCACTCTTAGCATCTGACAAAGTGAGTTGTTGCTCACAAAAGTTTACGCACTTCTGATTCAGTTAACTTATATGGTGCAAATCTACCTTGCCTTCTGCCTGACTGCAGACTAACATGGCTACTTACTTCTCTAGACATAAAACTACAAGGTCAAGAAATTGATGGGAGAAGAAGAGGAATCAAACACAGGTGCTTTCTGACTACATGGTTTGCACAACAAAGGTCAGGTTTCTTTTCTATAGGCTCCTAAAACAAGTGAGTTTCTAAAACGCATCTTCCTTTGTACACTGAGCAGACTTCAACTAGGACAGCCCTCTTGTAAACACCTGAGTCCCAGAAGGCTATTGTTCCCCTGAGAAGGGGAGGGAAGGAGACAAGATCTCCTGCAACAGTGGAAAGTGTTACAGACTCGCCATTTGGGTTCTACCATGACAGCAGGGCTGCAACGGATCCCCAAGACAGAATGTTCTTCAGAGATGGCCAAGAACTTCCTGGTTAAAACAAAGGAACTGGCAGCTGCGACTGGAGGCAGATACAGCATGCAGGCAGGTGCCAAGCATGCCTCACTTCTACTGCTCTCTCAATGTACCCTCCTATCCTATACCAGCACCTTGTTCCATGTTTGGGACTCACAAAACCATCACCCACTAAGCAGGACAGAACAGCAGCAACATGCCTCTAGGGCAGTGGTTCTCAACCTAGACAGACTCTAGACCTTTTTGGTCCCAACCTTTTTGGTACCATGACCCATTTGTAAACATCAATGGCCAGTCCCAACCCAGCAAATAGTTCAAGTAGAAAACAGCCCCCTGGCCCTACCAGTGCCCCTCACTCCTGACCTGCTGCCCCCGCCCCCCAGTATGTGGGACAGGGAGTGGGTGTGGGGTATGGGGGGCCCGAAGCAGCCCCTTGCAGGCTGGAACTCTGCCAGCCTGCAAGGAAAAACCCAGTTTCTCATGTTTTTCTGCTTTAAAAGAGGATCCATTTTTAAAGTTTGTTCATGACTCTTTCATATATTCTTGTGACTCGCTTTTGGGTCACGACTCATGGGTTGAAAAATGCTGCTCTAGGCACTCCCTTGGAAAATGCCAGCCCTTAGCTTTCACTCTTTTTTGACTGCAGAAACACAACAGAGTAGCCTTTCTGCTGCAAAGAAGTCAGAAAGATCACAACTGTGGATTTCAAACAGAAAGCTCTGGGTTGATCTTGTGAATCTTGTTTGCAAACCTAATGGTGCTAGCACAATGCGACACCCCTGAAAATATCTAAAGGCACCCTAGAGTGCCATGGCAGCTTGGCTGAGAATCACTGCTCTACAGAAAGGGCTGGTGCTGTGCCCAGATACCCCTCAGCACCTAGACTGGGTAGGTTTATCACAAGTACCCAAAGGATTTTAATGTTTAAATATTCTGGCCCTTAAAAAAAAGTGAAGTGCAGAGTCAGACTGGGGCTGTTTTCCCCACATTGCCCCTTATACAGCATGGCACCTTCTCCTGCTCTCACTCTCAGGACAATTTGAAGTAATCTGAGATCTGTGAAAAACCTACAGTCTTAAGCCCAAGGAAGAGGAGAGTGAGCAAAGAGAAAGATCTGCCCATTACCAGGACATTGCTGGATATAAACCATGCACCACAGCCCATACAGATATGGGCCTTTGGTGATCATGTTAAGGGGCTTAATTAGAAGTTTTGCCCCTTTCATTAGTGCGTGAAGCTCTAATTACAGCTCTGGGGAAAGCACCTCCTAGTGGAAGTTGATTGAAGCGAGAACAACTCCCTGCATCAAGAACAAACTCGGAGAACAGCCAGACAGTCACTTATGAACACCTCCTGAATGCCACAACTAGCAGAAGCTAGGGCTCCCTCCAGACGTGTTCCAGAGCTGGGTGTTTGAGCCCCAACCCACCCATACTCACTACCAACACCCTCAGGCAGACGGAAAAAACTGGACTCATGGATGGAGAGTTGGGCGCCCTCAATCCAAACCACCTCACAATTCTTATCTACAAGATTTTAGATCACTCTAAACTGACACTCTGGAGGCTTCTCAGCTGGAAATCTCAGGAGACATGTCTGAAACAGGTAAGAAAACACTTCAGTTGAGGCGGATCTACTCTGCTGAGGGCACTTCACAAGCAGCTTCAATGCCTCCTGTTACCCAGAGCCAAACAGATGTTTCCTGTGACTGGCATAAAGGAGTTTTTGGGCATAAGACATTCCTGCCACTTACTTACCATTGATCAGGAAGAAGAAAGCTCCGGTTTCATTGGCCACTGCACGAGCAATCAGGGTTTTACCAGTGCCAGGGGGACCATACAGCAGTATCCCACGGGGAGGCTGAGGGCAAGAAGGGACTGCGTTAGTAAGCTAATTTTAAACTTGGAACCTGAAGGGTATGTGGATAATGCTTCAGAGCTCTGATGCAAGCTCATGCAACAGTAATGGGCTGTCATCAGCACTCCTAAAATCCTTCAGAACTAGGGCTGGAAAGATGTTAAAGCTGCACAGAAACAAAAGGCTGCCCACTAATTAGCTGGGCTCTTCAAAGCAAAACACTGCCCTTCCAACCAGTCCACAGAGGGACAAGCACTGGGCCACAGGCTACAGTTTCCAGCTTGTTATTGTGTTAGAAATCCTAGGGTCCTGGAAAGCAGCAAGAAAGGTCACAGGCTACCCACTCAGAGCCTACTGGCAGGACTAAAGAAGAGACTAGCAGCACAAAGCGAGTCACCAGACACGCAGAGCACTAGCAACATATTTACCTTCACACCAATGGCCTTGAAGAGAGCAGGGTGTCTGAGAGGCAGCTCTACCATCTCCTTGATCTGAGCTAGCTGCTTCCTGCAGCCTCCAATGTCATCGTAGCCCACTTCATTCAACGACTCCTCCTCATCCTGCCAGGAGGGAAAATAATTAGTGCCTAAGGGAAACAAGAGTTGTTCAGTCTCCTCAGCCAGCTAGGTCCTAGGAATCCCCAGCGAGACTAGAGCTGTGGTTCTCAACCTTTTTAGACTCAGGGCACCCCTCCATAACTTCTGTGACTTGAGCAGCACCCTATTTCTAAAACTAGCTTGTTTGGTCTCCCAGCTCAGCCAAGGTGAATGCTCAAGAGAAGGACAGAGAAAGGGCTTCAAGGACGTCTTCAAGACCAACTTGAAAAAATGCAACTTCCACATCAACTCGTGAGAGACTATCGCCTGGGACCATGCCAAATGGAGGAAGAGCTTGTTGCAAGGATCTTAGTCCTTTGAAACCTCACAATGACAACAGGACACAGAAGTGGGAGTGGTAGAAACAGCATGTCGTGGACCAAATCAGGAATCCTGATGCTATCCACCCTATGCAGAAACATGTGCTTGAGTTGCAGAAGAACCTGTCGATTCTGGATTGGCCTGGTCAGCTATCTTTGGACCCACAGATAAAGGCAAGCATGGGAGACAATCATCCTCGACCATGAGGGATTGCCAATGGCAATTTCTAAAATTAGCTTATTTATTACAGTGTTTACCTCCCCAGCCCCTCTGCAAGAAGAGGGGTAAATGGCCAGGCCTGTACTCATCTCGTACTGCACAACACCCTTGAAAGGATCTGGCATCTCAGGGTGCCCCCTCATCCTGGTTGAGAATCACTGGACTAGAGGCTTACCAGAGAAATAAGATTGGTGCACTCAAGGGCTCCCAGCTCCAAGACTCCCTCTCTGACCTTGTCTAAGTCCGTTTCTCTGATTGCCCTTTCCTGACTGCAGAACAGGGAGGGCCGGCAGCCACCTACCTCACGTGGGCTGTGCAAGGGCCAACTATTGTGACTGGCTTCAAGAGGAAAATGCCCTGCTAAGTAGTATTCGGCCCAAACTCCCAACTCCCTGAACAGGCACCTTCTCAATGCAGGGGTCAGAGGCAACTGGCACCCTTCATTTCATCACTCACCATGGATGCTGCTACCAACCTGGCACAGAACAGCAGAAGACTGAGAAGCCAAAACTCCAGCTTTAACTGCCCTGCCCCACCAGCTCACTTCCCTTCCCCAGAACTAGATCTGCACGTAAGCCCCTGGCTTTCCCACACTTACAGCACAGTCCCGACCCGAGGTGTATGTTGCTTCAGTGGGCCACAGAGGTAGTTGCCAGAGGCAGCATCAAGACAGGAATTGGCGGAACACTTAGGTTTTATACCACCACCCTGTTCTCTACCATGCTGCCATGAGCCCCAGTATCCCAGCTCCCAATCTAGATCCACACCAGGGCAGCAGTGTGTCCCAGCACAGATGTGCCCAGGGACCTCACCTACCCACTTCAAACCTACCCATATGCTGGCAAGGCCTCTCCAGAGTCATTGCCAGAGATTGCTCTCAAGCAGGCTGAAGACCATGGTCTCGAGAGCAGCCACTGACAAATACCCTGGAATGGTCTCGCCAGCTGGTTTCCAGGTCTGGAGTGTGTAAGCAGGAACATTCATGCTGGGCCACGCTGCTCCTGTAGTGCAGGCAAACGCGTGGTGTGAACACAACACAAGCATCACCGAGTCTCACAGCTGGAACATTTGCAGCAAGGATTATTCTGGGATTATTCCTGCCTGGCAGAGCACAAAGATCAGCTCTGCACCAAGTACAGGCCAAGTGGGTCCATAGTACAATGTCAAAGCAAAGCGAGGCCTAACAACACACTTTACTGCTGGAGGCAGACGTCCAAACAATTCCAAAACTTCAGGTAACTTTTTAGGCATTGGTGGGAAGACACCTATTAATTCTGCCTCTCTCATTGCCTGTTTGGCCTCCCTAAGCAGTTGATCATTGCTAAGTTTCATGAGAGTAGGCACATGCCAAGGATCAGCTACTATTCAAGGAGTATGACACAACACTCAGTGCCTTGGCTAGCAGGCAATTAGTTCCTTATTTGCAACATCTTACTAATTCTCACACACTGTGGAAGGCAAAGACACCAAATACTGCTGGTGAGTACAGCCAGCTGTGACTAACACCCCTCAGCCCACTGTTCAGAAACCACGCTGTTGATGGCATCATCGCAAGTCTCTGTACTCAACCCCCCTTATTTATCATATTTGGACATATATTCAGCAGACAGCTGAGCGAGTGAGTGAGCATGGGCACTATCAACAGTGAATGCTCACACTTCAAATTCTCAGTGCCTATGATGGTGCTTGCCTGATGAGAGCCAGGCCCACCTGCCTACCACCTTCACATTTGCTACCCTCTATGCAGAAATGCCAAAGACATTCAGGAGTGACTTGAGATTCTGAGAATCTTGGACTTTGGATGCCCAACTCAAAAGGGGGCCGATTACACAAAGTGCTGAGCATGCCAAAGATTTCATAGATTTCATAAACATTAGGGCTGGAAGGGACCTCGTAAGATCATCGAGTCCAGCCCCCCGCCCAAAGGGCAGGAAGTCAGCTGGGGTCATACGATCCCAGCAAGATAAGCATCCAATTTGCTCTTAAAGGTGTTCAGAGTAGCTGCTTGAACTACCTCCGATGGCAGGCTGTTCCAGACCTTGGGGGCTCAGACAGTAAAGAAATTCTTCCTTATGTCCAGCCTGAAACGGTCTCACAGTAGTTTATGACCATTCGACCTCGTCATCCCTTGGGGCACTCTGGTGAACAAACGTTCAGGCCCCTTCCAAAGTATCTCAAGTTTGGAACATAAAAATATTTTTTGGAAGTCTTTTTTTAAGGTCCCTAACTTGTTTCTTTCCCCAAGAGGAAGAGACGGGAATCTGGCCATTCATTCTGGGTGTGCCGTGTGCTATGGGCAACTAGAAGTTTTGAACCAGAAGATCAATTAAGCACTGCCACATACATGGTCATTATCAAATATGCCACAGTAAAGTGCAGAATCTCATGGCAAACTTAACCATATAAACACCTCCTCCCTATAGGAAGGAGAAAAAGATCAAAGAAGAACATGCCCCTAGCAGCTTATACCCCAAAACTGGATTTTATCAGTAGCCACTGAGTGTGCTCACAGCTCCTCCACGAACAGGTTTTCTGCTGCAGAAAGGATAAGTGGGAAGGATCTTATGCCAGGACTCAGCTCACCTCTCGTTTGATGGGCTCCCCTTCACAATGGATCACGGTATCTGGAGCCACTATGCAATAAGGGCTGGGGTCTGTCTCCACCACTTTGAACTCCACCGCACGCATCCCTCCACGCACCAAGAAGATGTCCCCTGTAAGAAGTACTACATCTCAGTACCACATAGCAGCCAGTAAGCACAATGTCAACCCTCACACCACCCCCACCAGCACCATTCCCAGGGAGGGCATACAGGACAGAGGTTGCTTAGACCAGAAAGCACAAAGGAACCTGTAGCTACCAGTTGCCAATGCTGTGTTGATTCCAAATGCAGCATGCTCCACAGCTGTCACAGCTCCAATCTGCCTCCTGCTTGGTTAATGTTCCCATAATTTGGAGCAGGAACATGGTGAAAGGCAGAGGAGAGAAGCATTTTCTGCTTAGAGGATGCCAAAACCCCCTGTCCAGATGAGGTCCAGGTAGAGTCTGCACCCTGATTTCTGTGTGATAGCAGTCTATAGCCTGCCAGCTCCCAAGGTGAAGACTACAGATCCCCAGTACAGCTCCCTGGCCATGCAAGATCCAACTCAGGAACTAAAGGATGGGCAGCTACAAGAGGAAATAAGGGACAGCTGCATTAAGACTGAAAGCGTCAACCCAACTGACGGTCAATGGGAAGCTGAAGAGAAGCCAACACACTTGGCTTCAAAAACCATCTGAAAGGAGCTGATTCCACCTGAGGGCCAGGATCCAACCCCTCAGAAAGGCTGGACTCTTCCTGGAGGGAGTCAAACCAACCACTGCACCCTATACCTTTTAACCCTGGTGGCAATACAAGTGACTACTGAAAGCTGAGGTTCAGGTGTGGAAGTGCATCCTTACTACCACCCTCCTGCCTACCCATCTCCTTAGGCCACCACCTCATCCTCCTTTATTGTCAACACCAAGGGCATAGATATACAAGGTTTGCAAGATAGGGTGTGAATTTATAGCAGGGTAGCTACTCTGTGGTAACGGCCAGCACGCATGCTCTTCCTCTGTGCTAAATGCAAGGTAGCTGCTCCATTCATCAAGGAAAAAGCTCCTTGCATAAAGTAAGAGCATACACACTGGCATTTACCACGGAGGAATTGATGTACTATAACTCCAGCCTACCTCTCATGAGCAAGCATAAGCAGGCATGCCCTCAGCATGTAAGAGAAGACAGCCTCTGGAGCTTCTCTCTTTCCTCACCACTAACCAGGGGAAAGGGAACTCCTGGCCAGAAGAGGGAACTTTCCTGCTTCACAAATGGTGTTTGGCTTAGCTGTATGCAAGGTTTAATGCACGCAGTAAGCACAGCTGGCCAGATTCCTTGGTAGGGGGGTATTCTCCTCTCCACTTCCCTAGCGTGGACTCTTCATAGATTCTAAGGCCAGAAGGGACCCTGGAGATCGTCTAGCCTGACTCCTGAGCAGGGCAGGCAACACTGTGTCTGGAATCCATTCTGGCGTAGCCAGAGAAGATCCAAAGACAACCAACCCTGACTGAAATTGCCCTAGATGGAGAGAGTCCCCTACGGCATGAACATCCCCTACAGATGGATAGTCCCCTGGTGGAGTTCATTCAACCATGACAGCCCTTCACTTAAAAGTGCGCACCTTATTACTAGTCTGACTCATTTAACCTCAACCCTCTGCTACTGGATCCAGTTATACTTTGTTCTGTTAAACTGAAGAGCCACCTATTAATCACATTTTTATCCTGCCAGTGGCATTTATAGATTTCATGACACATGAAAGACATGTCATGATTCCCCTGGCTCTTCAACAAACCTTCTTCAAATTATCAAGTGTAGATACTAGATCTGGATGCCGTATCAAAAACCAAACAGAGTAAGAAAAACTGCTTGCATGATACCCCTGTTCCTACATCTAAGGACCACATCAGATGCCTCAGCCAAAGCTTCACATTGGCAGCTCATGTCAACCTCAGCTCCACTATGACCACTATATCTTTAAGAATTATTTTTCCCAGGGCAGAGGCCCTGCTCTCTGAAGCATGGCTTCCATTTCTTGCTCCAAGAGGCATGACTTTCTTTATATTTAGTTATACTGAAACATCTTGTATTTTCACATGCAACTTACAAGGGCTCATGACCTCACTGCATTTATCTACCACTCCCCAAGTCTCTGGATCCTCCAAACTTTTGAGGTTATGCTTTCTTCCAGATCATTAACAAGCGAAGGACCAAGAACCAGTCTCTGGGGGACCTCACTAGAAAAACACCGACTCCATTAATGAGTCCACTGAACTCTATTAGTTTCCCAGCATTTAACGCATGGCATATGGATTTTGTGTCTGAATTGAGATGTCACATGGTTCCAAGGCAAATGCTTTAGGCAGGTCTATTCTACCAACACTATTCCCTTCCTCAACCAAATCTGTAACCCCCAAACTGTATGTTAGCCTGACAAATTTCCTGCCCACCTCACTTCATATTTTTATGATCCTCTCCTGCCCTGGGCATCAGCAGTTGAACAACAGAACACACTCTGTAGCTGAGCAGACTGTATGCTATTGCGAGCCAAGCAGCTGGGGGGAAAACTCATGGAATCCAGATAAGAAATTGCACGCCTAGTCACAAAGATGCCCCTCAGAGTCACATCCCACCCCCATTTACATATGTACACAACCAGACTTTTCAGCATTAGAGCTTTTCTCCTTGCTGTCAGTCTCACTACTTTTTTGCCCCCGGGGATGTTAGCAGCATGGGCTATTACCTTTTCTGATCGGTCTATATGCTTCCAGGAAGTATGGCTTAAGGTAGACCTCAAACAGATTTCCTGTGATCCCCTCTACTGTGTCGTCGATTGGCAGCACATGGATGCGTTTGCCGTACTTCACATCTGGGCAAGGCTGGATGCTGAAATGCAAGCAGACTGGTAAGCTATACTGCTTGTTTTACCTGCAGGGATTGGGAAGGACCTTTGAGGCCTCGAACCAGACACAAGTACAACAAAGGGACGAACCCCAAGGCCCTGGTGAGAACTATGGGCAACATATGAGGAAGAGAAAACTGTGCCAACACTGAGGACCATGATTCCCTTCCCATTTTTGCCTCCACAAGCTCTGGCTTTCACTTTGCTCCCTTTTCTCCACTCCTTGCCACCTTCAGTACCCTGTAGAGGTGCACCTATATATTGGTCCATATCATATTGGTCCCAATGAAAGGAAAATTGGCATTATCAATCAGCTTTTTTTGGCTGATGTGGCCAATAACATCACCAACAAATGCCATGTGCATGTGCACACGCGGAGCATACATGCAGACAAGAACACAGCTTGGAGGGCAGTATCTGGCCAGGAAGTTTGTGGAGGAGAAGGGGCAGACTGAGTGAAGGAATAGGGCTGGGGCAGGATCCCCACAGTGAAGGAATAGGGCTGCGGCAGGGGCTGCCCAGCCAGGGCAGGAGGACTACTCCAGCCACTGCATGCACCCCCAGGGGAGGCATGGAGGGCACGTGCCCCCAAGACTCATGTGGGGCAAGGGCAGGCTGCCCGCTGCAGACACAGGGGCTGCACCAGCCTCTTCCTGACAAGGGGTCTGGGCCAGCGCTGCACTCGGGGCAGGCAGCGGCGCTGAGGAGAGGGTATGGCAAATTTCGGGGTGGCTGTAGCCCTCCCTGTAGCCCCCTCTTGCGTCAACACTGTCCACCTCAAACATAGCCCTGGCCCAGCCCCTGCACCGGGAAGACACTGGCACAGACCTGGGCCTACCTTCGCCCCATGCACAGATCCAGGGGGCAAATGCTCCCCATACTTCCCCTGGACTGCATGCAGCAGCAAGAGACCCCCCCCACCAAGCTGCTTGTGGCTCCATCCCACACCCTGCCCTACTCTGACTGTGCAGTGCCTGCCCCTGCCCCACTCCCTCCCTCACCACGGGGGGGCCTCAATCTGCCGCCACCATGCCCCTTCCTCCCAAACAGACTGACCAGCCGGACACTACTCTCCATCGGTATCGGCCCTAAAAAAATATCTTTATCGGTTCACCCCTAGAACTTTAACTGTTGGGAGAACCAAGCTACTTGCTCTTCCTCCACAGGCTCCTTCCCAAGCAGCAGACTAAAGTTGGGCAGATATCTGCTCCCATCCCTAGTTATCCATTCGTGCATTCTGAACAAGGGATACTCATCAGCTACTGTGTGTCAACAGCAGCAGCAGCAGACCAGATCATAAAGGAGCAAAGAATCGGGCTGATGGAAACTCCTCCCCTCCTCATCCCCCCCCTCCAACACCAGAGAGCTGAGTCCCCACCGCTAACCTTGGCAAAAGCATCTGCAGCGCTGTGAAACTAAGATCCTAGTTTCTAGTAATCAGCTAGTAACCAGATACTTAACAATCCGACTTAGAGGGAAGCTCATAGATAGAACATTACTGTTTGCCTGAGCCTTTCCAAACCTTGCTGTACTCTACATTCTTGATATTCTTTACCAAATATTTGATAGCTTCTCATACTCATTTAACCTCTATTTTAGAGAGGATTTAAGCTGAATAGTGAAGGAAAAGATCAAGTGCCCCAGAAGAGGAAGAAATGTAGAGACAATGAATCAGGAAACGAACAATGCGTGAATCAAGATTACAGCAGAGGCAAGGCTATAGTAAGAAATGCAACCGGCAATTTACAAGAAAAGAAAATCAGCAAGGAAAAACCTGTGTCATAGAGAAGTAAGACTGGAAGGGACCTCCAGAGGTCACCTAGTTCAACCCCTGCCTGAGGCAGGATCAGCCCTGTCCAAACCTCGAGACCAAGGAGGATTCAAAGCTTCCATACAGTTAAGGACAAAGCATCAAGTAGAGCCACTGCACAGGGCCTAAGGTGGTACTAAATGGTCTGACACAACAGATTACCTGCTGAGATACAGAAGATTTGGAAGTTTAGGACATAAACGAACTGATGGGGAAGGCACTAGCTTTTGAAGAAGTGCCAAACCATGATCACCCTTCTCTAACTGCACTGTTCTGACTTTGCTGCAACTGCACTGTTCTGACCATGACAAGCTCCTATTTCCTCTGCTCCATGAACTTTGGAGGACATCTGTTTTGCAGAGCTTGAGAAATACTCAAGACGTCATGCCTGAAAATCCTGTGAAAGCAGCAGGAGTTTCAAGGTTCCCTCAAACATTTCTGGAGGGCTGAATTAGGAACACTGAAGTAGCAGCAGCCAACAGCCTGCAGAGCACATTGCTGTGCTTTAAAGCCATTGGTAGGCGCTCCCTCCAAGTCATCTCTTTCAGCTCTATGGTCAACATAGCATTGCTGCCTATGCTATATGGCATTGTGCTTCTCTGGCCCACTTTGCATCTCTGCCAGAGTTACAACCCCTTCACTTAAAACTGGAATGAACTTGATATCCTGACTTATTTTCAACTTTAAAGCAATTTGTTTTACACGTGCATCAGCTTTGAAAATGAAAACAGATTAGCAGTCGCTTTCACTTTCACTTCACGAGAGCTTCTGTTGCTGCATCGCATGTACAAGCTCAGGGCTTGAACTACAGACTTCGTAAAGGAAATGATGACATTGCGAACCACTCCTGAGTGAACTATCATTAAGATTTTTATAAATGATTAGACTGTTTAAAAACCTGGTGTGGTGTAATGTGATGGTTAACCTTTAAAGTTTAGAAGAGGAATTTCCCGTGGTGGGGGGTTGAGTTTTCAAACCATGTAAGTAGTCCGACTTGTGTTCCCAAGCCATGTATGCAGTTTCAAAAATGGAAGATACCAGCTGCATTACACAAATTTGAAGAGCCGGCAGCGTGGTTTAAAGTCAACCAAAATAAAACCCCAGCCACAGGATGTGCTCCAAGAGACACTGTGTACTTACTGAAGCCTCAGTCTTGGTTACTGACCAAATTAGCACAAAGCCAGGTAAACAAACTGCTTAGCTAATGCATGAGGATTCACCAAGCTGGCAAAGGAGCCCTCACCTGATCACATCACCCAGGCGCACTCGCAGGTTGTTGCGAACCACCCTATTCATGCGAATCTTCTCATCTGAGCAGGTATCATCTGACAGGACAATGCAGACTGCCTCTCTCCTCTTCTTTCCTTTTAGCAAAACAGTGTCTCCTCTGAACAGCTGCAATTCATCCATTTTTGCCTGTGAACAATGACAACATTACAGTAAGCAGAAATGTAATGGTCTGAGAGAGAAAACGACCTGATCTAAGTGTTACATCTTGACAGTGAAGGTGCTGAACAAGTCATGAAGTGCCACAGGATACACTATGGCAGGCCAGTTGCCAACCCTGAAGCTGGGCCAGGCCTTCTGTTCTACTGACCACTAGCATTAGTTTTAGAATCACAATATTTGATCAAAACACTTACAGACAAGAAGACAGTTCGTTTTCATTTCTACCCAGCACCACTTAAGTGTTATGTTTCCCCTTAAGCTTTCGTGCCATTTTACATGGAGTAAACCCATGCTCAACCCCTCACCAAATACTGAGTTTCAGACCAAAATACACAGACATAATGCACATAACAAATACATTATTTTGAGCTTTATGTGAAACATACCTGGGACAGTGATACAACACTGTTGTCCTCATTGATGGCTTCATCAACAATTAACCGATTGGGCCTGTTCTTCTGCTTCAGAATTGCAGTTGATAAGTCATCTGCTTTAGAACTGGAAAGGAAAACACAGGACTCTTTAGCTTGGACATGGCTCCTCCTTTTCTAGCCATACCCTACTTTGCTTTCCTTGTTCTACACAAGCTATAAACTCTTTTTGTTACTTTGCCTGTTAGAAGTTACGCTGGTTTTGAAAGGCAAAGAACAATACCTTTACAGGGTGATTAGTGCAAGAGGTGTACCAAGAACATCTTCTGTATGAAAATTATTTCAGGGACATTATTAACCCGGAACTAAAAGAGCTATGAAGACTGTTAAGAAAACAGGTAAAGCTCAGTAAAGTGTTCCTGACTGGACTGGACTTGCCTAAAAGCAAAGGTATTGGAGCAAGATTAACATTTGCAATAACATGTAAAGGAATACCATGGATGCAGCCAACCGGGTAGAACCCATTTGGTCACAAATCCCAGCTAAAGAGGAGTTACAGGACAATGCTACAGTTCAAACTGGATGAGGACTGGAGCTTAGCTTGGGGAAGGCTAGCAAATACAGTAGAAATGTTTATGTATTGCTGCAAGCGTCCATGAAAACAGCAAAAGCTTCCTTGCAGCATTCACTCGCACCTTAGAGAAAGGGAAATGAAACCAACTACTTTCATTTGTCCTGCCCAAGCCAAGTGAGCTGAAAAGCAGGAGGGCCAAAAAAGGGTGAAACATTAGATTTATAAAGTGCTTTTGTTTCAAGTTATAATGCATCCAGCAAAAGATACTTGATTAAAAGAGAAAGGAATTTGAATCCACGCTCTGGAGAAGGTTGCAGAAGTTTCAGGCAGTTCTGGTACAAGAACAGGGCAGGATTTTAATGCTGTGTTGTTAAATGTGTGGCTGACACCTCTGGATGGTTCAGAGATACCATAAATGAGTGAGCAATGATATTATGCACAGCCAGGCTTGGTTCCAATAAAAGGTCTCCCCAAAATAACACACTTTAGCCCAGGGTTGCATCCCAGGAGCTTTTTACTGGACCACAAGGATGGCTGCAGACCACTCCGTTATGGGCAACTGAAAGCTTGGAGAGCCCCAGTCTGGAAGGGAGGAGGTGGAGTGGAGCAGGCAGGTGCGGGGTGGCTGCCTGGGGAAGACCAGTTGCTTTGTTTTGCAGGCTCAGGGGCTCTTTTAGAAATATTTTACTATGACAGACAGGTGTGAGGTCTCTGCAGAGTCACACCAATGCAATGATGAAGCAGATAACAAATGAAGCACTGACCCCCTACTCTGATGCTTCAGAAAGACTATCATAGGATGAACAGGAAGGCAGCTGGCCCATCTAGAAACAGTTTGGGAAGCTTGCCTGAGCAAGGTATTAGGAGGTAAGAGGCAGGACTCAGCAAGGAGAAAGGGGCAGAGCTATTCTAAAAGGAAAAACCCTACGGAATCAGGAAGCAGGAGCCTTTGTGTGGGCAGCTCTGGACAAGTCACTTTTCCCAGAGCGCGTTTCGGCTCCTTCATAACAGGATCACTCCTTTCAACTCTCCAGGTAAGGGATGAGTGTCAACCCAGTGCTCTGAACCTGCCACACACAATTCCCAGACAGACATTCATTAGAAATAGGGAGGCTGCTGGTTGTGACTGTAGGTGGAACTGATTCCAGCAGCAGCCCAACCCGGCAGTCCTGACTGTCATAACACAGTGAAACAAGCAACCCAAGATGCGCAAGCTATGGAGCCAGCTAAGCTCATCAGGTGAAACAACAGGTTTGCTAATGAGATGCAAGCTCTGCATGCACCACACCTCCTCTGGAGGATGGGAAGTTCAGAGTGGCCAAACTTTAGAGCCATGAACTTGATGGAGCCAAGAGAGATCCTGTAAGTCAGAAACTAAAGAAGCTCGCTGTGGTACTGAGATGATCAATGGCAAGCCTCAGGCTGGCTAATGGAGAGCGCTGTGAAGTGACATCACTGCAGGGAACAAAGCCAGCACAAGTTCTGCAATAGAAGGAATACAGTCCTCTCTAACCAGGGAGGAGTCCTGAATGCAAGTCATGACCCCCCTGTACAGAGCATGACCCCCCTGTACAAGGATCTTCTCATAAGACTCAACCTCCTGGAACCCAAGGCACCACTGCAAATCACAGCCCATCTCTGAGGACACAAAGGCTGGCTGCAGGAGTCTGGGGTTGGTACTGTGGGGCCAGCATTACACATACGTTACAAAAACAGAAAAAGAAATAGGCATCAAGCTGAAGCTCAGAGACAAGACAGTGATGAGAAATGAAAAACTTGGGAAGGATTGTGAGAAGGCTCAAGTATCATTCAGCACACTGGGGGTTGAGCAACACACTGGCAGGTGACACCTAACTTGAGTCAACATGAGCTAATTCATCAGAGGAAAAGAGTTTTCACACTGAAGGACTTTGAACTTGCACAATCCAGAGAGAAGAGACTCTACCAGCCAGATGAAGCAGGTTACATGGTACACAGCAGCTCTTACAGCAAGTGAAAGGCTTGGGTGCACTAACAATTGGAGAAGATGCCAAATGATGGCATGTGTTCATCCAGACAAACAGGGCCAGCTGCAAGTCACCTCAGCTCTGAAACACAGTGGAGGATGAATGGGTGCACAGAAAGGAAATGAGAAGTCAGGCAGGTCATATCATGGCTTCTTGCAAAAGAGAAAATGTTGCTTTTCCCAGAGAGGAGAATTAGAGGGACCGAGAGCTTGACAATTCCAAAAAGCCCCATGCCAACGAACGAGTCATCGCTTTCTTTTTTCGTGGTGGCCTGCAACATGCGTGCCATTTTGATTTTAGAGATTTGTAGATCAGAGGCGTAGAGCGCCCAGCACACGCCAATCCCTCTCCCTAGCACAGTCCAGGAGTTAGGCCATAACGCCACCAAGCAGAGCAGTCCAACCAATGCCTAATCCCAGCTCTGGGCAGAACATGTCCCAGTCCTAAACCCCATGTTTCCTGGTCCCCATTAAGACAGACCCCTGTCCCTTCCTTTACAAGGGAAGCTCTGTCTACCAAAAAGAGAGAAAGAAAGACTTAACAATTATGTCGCCTGATCATCTGCCCGGTGGTAAAGCTGTTGCTTTAACCAGTGATGAAACCCAGGCCACACTGTGGTATACAGCAAGACTGTGTGCGGAAACAAGAGACATTTCCAGCGCTGGTTAGCCATTCTTCTGACAGCAACCTGCCCCAACTTTGCCTGGCAGCACGGGGGTACCAGAGATGGGACAGAGTTACATCAGAACCAGCGGAACCCCAGCTTTCTGTAACAAACCTGAAACAAGTTTCAACCTCTCCGTGCCAGTAAACTGTTTCACACCGATTCAACCGGACTCGCTCCCGCCAGGTGCCAGGAGCCCGTTTCTCAACAGAGAAGACGCCCCGGATATTTTTACACAAATACCATGAAACGCGGCTTCCCCCTGAAGCTGATCTGGGAGTGCCCACCTCGCTGGCAGGGCACCGGGACGGCCAAACAGACGCCGTCTCAGCGACCACCTGTTCACATGGTGAACACCTAATATTTATTGAAGTCTGCGGACCGAAGCGGGGATCGAACGACAGCCTCTGACTCCCTGCTGGGGGGCTGCAAAGAGGACTGTGCAGCAGGGGCAGGTGACAGGATAGGGAGCAATGGGCTCTGGCTGCAGCAAATAAAGTCGAGGTTAAATAAGAGGAGGAAGTTTCTCCCAAGCAGGGCGGTGAAGCATGGGGAGGAGGTGCAGTCTCCATCCTTGGGGGTGTTGAAGACCTGGGTAGGCAAAGAAGGATGGAGTTGGGGCTCGTCCTGCTCGGAGCAGGGGGGCAGACTCAGTGTGGGCCAAAACCATCTCTTACAACCCCCTTTGCACCCCGCAGGAAACAGGAGCAGGCCCAGGCTGTGGGACATACACACAAGGCCACGACCTAGGCCGCACGCCCCACCCCCACCTGGGGGCGGAGCAGCGCCGGCCCCGCCCCCCCTCCCCCCCTCCCGGGC
>NW_017729024.1:164987159-164992827 GCF_001723915.1 Gavialis gangeticus | reverse complement strand
CCCCCTCCCGGGCCTGCATGACACAGCGGGATCGGGCCCAGGCCTCGGGCCGCGCTGCGCATGCGCGGGGCCCCTCAGAACGGGGTGCGGGGACGAGGCAGTGCGCATGCGCGCGGACCCCCAAGAATGGGGTGCGGGGGAGAGTGCGCATGCGCGGGGGCCCCTCAGAACGGGGTGCCCGGGGCAGTGCGCATGCGCGGGGGCCCCTTGGAACGGGGCGCGGGGAAGAGAGACCTAGGGGTGGCCCCTCACTCACTCGGATCCCGAGGCCATAGCGGCAGCGGCGGGCGGCGGCGGGCACGGCTGGGCTCGGGCTCTGGCGGCGGCAGCTGCGGGCGCTAGGCTCTGACTGCGCCTCAGCGCCGACTCATCGGCGGGGGAAGCTCCGCCCGCTGCAGTCTGCCTAGCAACCGGCGGCCGCGCCCAATCGGAAATTCGGGGCCCGGGCGGCTCCGCCAATGGAAAAAAAGAGCCAATCATCCAACGGCTCCCGGTCCCGCGCTGCCAATGGGCGCGCGCGGAGCCAGTTGCGTTTTTCTGCCCGGCAACGCGCCACGGCGCGGCCAATGGGAAAAATGACCAATGGGAAATATCGGCCCGTGGAGTCCGCCCTTTTCGTCATTCTGCCTAGCGAGCCCCGCTCCATTGGCTGGTGCCCACGGAACCAGCTAATGAGGGAAGGCAACGTGTTGATTGACAGGCCTGCTGATCTCTTCCTCCCCCCCCCCCCCGGGGGACACGTGCTGCAAGGGCTCGAGGTCGCAGGGCAGGGGTGCAGCAGGGCCAGGGGGATGCTCAGGCGGGGGGGTGTGTACCCCTTCTTGCAGCTGGGCCCTTGGGGTACTGGCCCCTGGCACCGTAACCCGCTGGACAAGGCACTTGGACACACACGGCAAAGGGGTTGTGCCCGTGGAGGAGCGGGCCCTATGCTGGGGAGTGGGGACAGGGCGGCGGCAGCGCCAAGGGATGTTGCTTCTGCAAAGCATGGCGGAAGAGCAGCTGTGCGGCTTGGGCAGGCATCGCTCAACGGCGGGGAGCGCAAGTCACGTCGGCAAATGCGCTGCCTGCAAGATGGGTCTTGGCAGAGCTCCTGACGCTGTCTGGGGGCTTCGTAAAGAGACCGGCAGCTTCCTACATTCGGCTTCTGCAAGGCAATCTTGGGGATAGCATTGCCAGGCCTCGGTCTGCGCAGAAGTAGTTCGGGATCTTCTGGAAGGGCTGGATGTTTTCAAATCTGCGGGCCCTGATGCCCTCCACCCACGGGTGTTGGGAGAGCTGGCGGGGGTCATTGCTGTGCCCTTGGCCCGGCTGTACGAGCAATCATGGTCCACGAGCCAGGTGCCCGGAGATTGGAAACTAGCTAATGTGGTCCCCATCTATAAGAAAGGGAGTAAGGAGGACCCAGGAAACGATAGGCCTATAAGCCTCACATTGGTCTTGGAGAAAATCCTTGAAAGAAATATCAAGGATCACATCTGTGGGGGGCCGGCAGGGGAGCTCATGCCCAGGGGAATCAGCATGGGTTCATCAAAGGCAGGTCCCGCCAGACCAACCTGATGGCCTTTTATGACCAGGTAACTAAATCCCTGGATGATGGTGTTGCTGTGGACGTAGTCTTTCTGGACTTTAAGAAGGTCTTTGACACTGTCTCTCACCCCGTTCTCATTAATAAACTGAGCGACTGTGGCATTGATGCCTGCACAGTTGGATGGGTCACAAATTGGCTGATGGGGCACACCCAGAGAGTGGTGGTGGATGGGTCATACTCGACCTGGCGGGATGTGAATAGTGGCGTCCCCCAGGGCTCAGTCCTGGGGCCTACACTGTTCAACACCATCAGCGACTTGGACGAGGGGGTGGAAAACACGTTGTCCAAGTTTGCCGATGACACCAAGATGTGGGGAGAGGTAGGCACGCTCGAAGGGAGCGAGAAGCTGCAATTAGATTTAGACAGACTACAGAAGTGGGCGGATGGTAGCAGAATGGGCTTCAATGTAGATAAGTGCAGGGTGCTGCACCTGGGGAGAAGGAATCCACAGCACACAGACAGGCTGGGGAGCTCCCCCCCCCTTGTGAGCACAGAGGCGGAAAGGGATCTTGGAGTCATTATTGACTCCAAGACGAACATGAGCCACCAATGCCAGCAAGGCCAACCACACGTTGTCATGCATCCAAAGATGCATCTCAAGCAGGTCCAGAGAGGTGATCCTCCCCCTCTATGCGGCACTGGTCAGGCTGCAGCTGGAGTACTGCGTCCAGTTCTGGGCGCCCCACCTCAGGAGGGATGTGGACAGTATGGAGAGGGTCCAGAGGAGGCCACTCACATGGTCAGGGGGCAGCAGGGCAGGCCCTACGAGGAGAGGCGACAGGACCTGAACCTGTTTAGCCTCAGGAAACGGGGGCTGAGGGGTATTCGTTGGCTGCCTACAAACTCATCAGGGGAGATCAACAGCAAATAGAGCCCTTTTGTCCCCAGCACCACCTGGGGTGACGAGGAACAATGGCCAGAAGGTGCTGGAGAGTAGGTTCAGGTCAGAGATTAGGAGGCAGTGTTTCACTGTTAGGGTGGCTATGATCTGGAACCAACTTCCTAGGGAAGTGGTCCTTGCTCCTACCTTGGGTAAATTCAAAAAGAGGTTGGATGAACACCTGTCTGGGGTCATGTGATCCCGGCGGGTGCTCTGGCCAGTGGCAGGGGGTCAGACTAGATGATCTATTCAGGTCCCTTCTGACCCCAAACTACTATGAAACTATGAAAGCGCAGGGGCGTGAAAAGCCAGTGTGTGCCAAGCTGAGGTATACAGAGGCCAGTGCGGTGCCCTGGGGGGGCGGTCCTGGAGCTGGGTTTCTTCAACGTCTTCATCAGTGACCTGGAAGATGGGATGCGGTGCACCCTCCGCAAGTTCACGGACGACACCAAGCTGGGGGGAGCAGTAGATACGCTGGAGCGCAACGCTAGGATTCAGAGAGACCTCGACACACTGGAGAATTGGGCCAAGAGGAATCTCATGAGGTTCAACAAGGACAAGTGCAAAGTCCTGCACCGGTGCAGGCTGGGGGGACGGGCTGGGCAGCAGCTCTGCAGAACAGGACCTGGGTGGAACAGGGGACAAGAAGCTGAACAGGAGCCAGCAGTGTGCCCTTGGTGCCAAGAAGGCGACCGGCACCTTGGGCTGCATCGGGAGGAGCGGTGCCAGCAGATGGAGGGCAGTGATCCTTCCCCTCTATGCAGCACTGAGGAGGCCACATTTGGAGTCCTGTGTCCAGCTGTGGCCCCCACTACAGAAAGGATGTGGACACATTGGAGAGAGTCTAGTGGAGGACAACGAAAATGGGTGTGGGGCTGGAGGACATGACTGGTGAGGAGAGGCTGAGGGAAATGGGTTGATTGAGTCTGGAGAAGAGAAGACCGAGGGGGACTGAATAGCAGCCTTCACCTCCCTGCAGGGGGGCTGCAAAGAGGATGGAGCTGGACTAGTCTCAGTGGGGGCAGACGACAGGAGAAGGAGCAATGGGCTCAAGCTGCAGCAAGAGGAATTGAGGCTGGATATTAGGAAAAATTTCTCACTAAGAAGGTGGTGAAGCACTGGACCAGGCTCCCCAGAGAGGTGGGGGAGTCTCTATCCTTGGAGGTTTTGAAGCCCTGGGTAGACAAAGTCCTGGCTGGGATGATGTAGTTGGGGCTGGTCCTGCTTGAAGCAGGGGGTTGGACTAGATGTGACCTCCTGAGCTCCCTTCAACCCTCCTTGTCTGTGATTCCAAGGCAGCCCACAGTACCTTCATTATAAACCAGTAGACTTAAAAAGTAGCTGGGAAATCATTATCACTCAGGGGGAGTTGCTAGTCCGGCCCTGTACAGATCAGTCCCCCATTCACCCTATTCTTGATTAATGACCCAGAAGAAAATAATAGCTCATTAATCTATGATTCTGTGATTCTAAACTTAGAGATGAGGCAAATTAATGTTTAAAAATGGTAACTGGGCAGCTGTGCAGCCCAATCCGGATTGCTCGGGGAGCTGAGCTCCTTGTCTGAATGTGGACAAACACGCACGCATCTAGGAGCAAGGGCTGTAGTTCAGCTTCCTTGACAGCGGCGACTGAAAAGTATTTGGGGACCGTGATTCATAAGCAAGTAGCACTGGGGCTGCCAGTACAGCAAGAAACAGATTAAGCCATTGAGGTGCAAGCAGGGAAAGGGCACGGATGTGGTATTGGTGAGACCATTACCAGTCAGACCCGGTACCCAGTTCTGGTATCAGCCCCACAGGAGGGATACGGACAAACTGAGGGGTGTTCAGAGAAGAGCTGCAAGAAAGATGTAGAGTCTGGAAGAGCCCTGGCCACAAGAGACAAAGGAAACTCAACAGACTGAGTTAAGACATGGGCCTGGTACAGTCTCCAAGACCTTGCACAGAGACTCCCCTGGGCCCGGGGTGCTCAGATGTATCCTGGAGTCGTCGTCCTCGGGACTGGGGACAAGGCAGGTGGGTGCCACTGAGGATCCTCCGTGCTGGCTTAGTCCATGGCCCGTGCTGTGCAGGTCTGACAGTCCCTTGTGCCCTCAGACCATCACGGAAGAAGTCCTCGCCGTCAAATATGTTGGGCAGCTGTTGGGAGGTGGGGCTGGGGGTGTCACAGGGCATCAGCATCACAAACCGGGGATCATTTCTGTGGTTAGGCCAGACTACGGCCCATTTGCGAGCTGGGCCTCTTAGCCAGCTCAGGCACAGATGGGAGGTGCAGCTGCAGTTCCCTTCACCATTTGCCCTTCCCCATGTGCCGAGGCCCACAGAACAGCTGGGCTGGCTGGGACCTCCGCACGTCGCATCTAGTGCAGTCCCCTGCTCAGAGCAGGACCAGCCCAGACAACTGTCTCTTTATTCTTAAGCTTCTGGGAACAAACATCACGTGTGAGTCCCAGGCCTAACACCCAAAACAGCAAATACACCCCTTAGAATTGCAGTCACAGTGAGGGTGGAAGGGAGCTTGGGAGGTCACATCTAGTCCAACCCCTGCTTCAAGCAGGACCAGCCCCAGCCCCAGCCCCAGCTACATCATCCCAGACAAGGCTTTGTCTACCCGGGGCTTCAACACCTCCAAGGATGGAGACTACACCACCTCTCTGGGGAGTCAATTTTACTACCTTCCTAGTGAGAACATTTTTCCTAATATCCAACCTCAACTTTCCTTGCTGCAGCCTGAGCCCATTGCTCCTTGTCCTGTTGTCTGCCCCCATGAGACCAGTCCAGCTCCATCCTCTTTGCAGCCCCCCTGCAGGGAGGTGAAGGCTGCTATTCAGTCCCCCTCGGTCTTCTCTTCTGCAGACTCAATCAGCCCATTTCCCTCGGCAGTTCAATTTGGGCAAGACTCAAGATACCTGGGTGCAAGAGCAGCTCAGTTCACCCCCTAATAAATTATTATTATTATTATTATTATTATTGCTACAGATCCCACCGTGAGACCAGCTGGCTTTGATCTCCCTAGACAGCCTTGGTCTTCTGTAAAGCGGATCAGGACGGGATGCAGCAGGCGGGGATCTCTGTTACATTGATGGGGCTAAACTGGCTCACTCAGCTGTGACTGCGGTGCCCTTTTGCAAACTTTGACCCCTGAATGCATCTCCCTGCATTTAAGGGAACCCTAGTGCATCTGTACAACACCACACC
>NW_017729024.1:164980891-164982159 GCF_001723915.1 Gavialis gangeticus | reverse complement strand
AACTTTGACCCCTGAATGCATCTCCCTGCATTTAAGGGAACCCTAGTGCATCTGTACAACACCACACCTGAGACGACAAACCAGCTGCAACATTTGGACATAACACTGTGAATGTCTCTCCTTGCTCTGTGATCACTATATCATCGTGCACTGAATAACAACCAGGGGCTGCTCTCACTCCCCTCCCAGGGTGGCTACGTGGGACCCCAGGAGACAGCCCCAGCTCTCCCACCCCAACGCAGAGGCCTGGCTGGGAGGTTGGTGCCAACCCCAGCCGGGATGCCCTGGCACTAGCCAGCTGGGTAGCAGCAAGCCCCTTAGTGCCTCTCTGCCAGGTGCCGTCCCTGGGCTCCATTCTCGGCATGACAAGCCATGGGCACTGCCGTGACACACTGCCGTCTGCCTGGCAGATGGCAGCGCAGGCCAGGTGTGTGTGCGCCAGCTCCCCAAGGCTGCCAAGTGCCTGCTGGCTGTTTCCACGAGCCCATGCCACGTCCCAGCCAAGCCGCTCCCCGCATGGTGCTGTCACTAGCCAGGCCCCACACGGCCTTGCAGACAGGTTCAGGGAGCCCAGGTCCCCTCCTCCGCCTCGCTCGGGCTAGGAGCAGCTCAGGGTAGCATCCCATCTGCCCCGGGGTTCAGGCAGTGCCCAGCGTGATGGGGGCCTGGCAGTACCACTGCAGCTGGGGGCAAAGTGGAGGAGGATGCACTTGCCAAGGCCTCCTGCCCTGCAGCACGGGGCCCAGCCAGCTGTGGGGCAGGGGAATGTCACACACACACACACACACACACACACATATACAGGCACCCACCATCAGTGGCACTGACACACACACACACACCACTGTCCCTGGGAGCCACAGCTAGACACGCACACACACCCCCCTATCAGTGGGAGTGACCCCCTCCCATCAGTGGGACACACACACCCAACCGCATGGGATGGAGAGACCCAGCACGCTGCCCTGCACAGACTGCCCCCAGATGCTCTCCACCCAGCCCTGGCACCATGGCACTCCCACACACACAAAGCCCTGGCACAACAGCCCCGGGGTGTCGGCCAAGTGTTTCACAGCTGATGCCCCCCAGCTCTACGCCTTGCCCTGCAGGGCGCCTGGGCCAGGCCTCTCCTCCCCGCGTGCAGGGGCTAGGAAAGCCGGAACTGACAAGAGCCCCCACAGGGAAGCATCCTGCCAGGTCCTGGCCTGGAGAGGTGCCCAATGGGAGAACCAAGACAGCCTGGCTCTGCTCTGGGCACCGACCAGTTT
>NW_017729024.1:164973743-164975891 GCF_001723915.1 Gavialis gangeticus | reverse complement strand
CACAGGGAAGCATCCTGCCAGGTCCTGGCCTGGAGAGGTGCCCAATGGGAGAACCAAGACAGCCTGGCTCTGCTCTGGGCACCGACCAGTTTCTCTCCATGGTGCTGGCACATCTAAGGGCAGGGACAGACACACACCCTGCTGCAACACAGGCTGGTTTTGCACCATGGCTTGCCAAGCAGAAGGCAGGGCAGCGTGGCACCTCGGAGACTAATTTGATCGGAGAGGTAGGGGCTTAGTCATCGCTGTCCTCACTGGGCATTATCGAAGTCTCAGGCTGCGTCGCAGCCAGGAGATCCCAACGCCAGTCCTGTCTTAAACAACCGTGGACTCGGTTCAGTGGCGAAGGCTCAGCCAGGTTTATTGTCTGCAAGGCACGGCCGTAACGCACTTGTGATCTGCTGCACAAGGTGTTAATGCACGTGTGCCCGTGACAAAGTGCACCATGCAGGCTCCCCTGGGCCAGTACCAGGTCCCCGTCATTTCTAATTCTCCTTCTATACAGGCCTAAAAACCAGTGTCATCTTACTTTCCACCTGAATTTTGAATGTCTTAAGCTGTCGTGTACCAGGAGCTTGTTCCACATCCTGATCTGGGGGTTCCCGTCCCAGCCTTATCACCCTTATACCGGACTATCCCACACCTTGCACAGCCATCCCCACCCCTTCCCATCTACAAAACTTGCCAAATTTTCCTTATGGAAGGTGTTTGTGCATCGGTCAGGTTTGCTGGTCAGGCTGACTGGGAATGGGGATGATGCACAGCTTGTCTGGGCATGGTTCAGACTGACAGCCGCTGCTACTACACCTTACCATGGGATGGCAGGGGAAGCCAGCAGCCTGTCTGCCTCCCGGGATCACAGGGCTGGAAGGGACCCCAAGGATCGTCTGGTCCAACCCACTGCACCAGTCCTCAATCCTCCCTGCCCAGTGCCTCCTCTTGAAAACCTCCAGAGAAGGGGACTCCACCTTTCCCTCTTCTAATGGTAAGGAAGCTGGTCCTGAGATGCAGTCTCAACCTGCTTGGCTGCAATCTCAGACCACCGCTTCGTGCCCAACCCTCCGCAGCAAGGGGAGCAGGGCTTCTCCCTCTTTGTGGCAGTAACTCAGGTGCTGAAGACTACCATCATAGCCCCTCTCAATCACCTTCCCTGCAAGCTGAATGTGCCCAGCTCACCCTCTCCCTGTATGACTTGCTTCCCAAACCCATTTGCCTCCAGCAAGTGACAAGCTCAGGATAAGATGCAGACAGACAACTGCTAAACCAGTGCCAGGTACACTGGCAGAGTTTCCTCCAGTTCTTTGGAGGGTGAATTGCCATGGCTCTGGATGTCTCCTGTAAGCAGTGTGATACTAGTTTCACACCCCATGCCCGGAGATGCCACCTCCATGGTAGCTGAGCTGGGTTTACCAACCTGCGCTGTCTGCAGCCCCTGGGGTACGATGCACAAAGGGAAGGATTAGCCTGGCTGAGCACAGGCTGTAAGGCAGGGTAGGAGTAGCAACAGTTAAAGGCCTTCTGTGGAAGACACTGGGGTTCATCCGAACCTTTGGCATTTATTCAGGGTTGTTCAGACTCGGTACAACCTAGCATAATACATAAGGACAACAGGCAGGACAGTACAACCAAACCTGGCGCATGACATGTAAGGGGTATGTGAGGATGTTGGAATGGAGAATCAGAGAAGAGTGGGGCTGGAAAGGGCCTGCAGTGGTCACATCTAGTCCAACCCTGGCCTGTCCAAACCATCCCAGATCGACTACATTGAGTATATGTTAACCTTTTATCACTGTGACCCCCCCTGCTTTGCCTCTGGCAGGTTCGAGTGTGATGTCTGGTGCTGTATCAGGGTTGAAGAGTTTAGAGGATGGATGGGATGGTTTGGACAGGCAGGAGTTGGACTAGATGTGACCTCTGCAGGTCCCTTCCAGCCCCACTTCTCTAAGACTATAAATCCATAATCTGACCTGGAGCTGGGTTGTTCTCAGTGCGGGCAGACGGCAGGACAAGGAGCAATGGGCTCAGGTCACAGCAAGGGGAGTTGAGGTTGTATGTTAGGAAAAAACTTACTTAGGAGGGTGGCGAAGCACTGGACCAGGCTCCCCAGGGAGGTGGGGGAGTCTCCATCCTTGGAGGTTTTGAAGACCC
>NW_017729024.1:164969352-164973732 GCF_001723915.1 Gavialis gangeticus | reverse complement strand
CCGCAGCTGGAGTACTGCGTCCAGTTCTGGGCGCCGCACTTCAGGAGGGATGTGGACAACATGGAGAGGGTCCAGAGGAGGCCACTCGCATGGTCGGGGCAGCCGGGCAGGCCCTACGAGGAGAGGCTACAGGACCTGAACCTGTTCAGCCTCCAAAAGAGAAGGCTGAGGGGGGATCTAGTGGCCTGTTACAAACTAGGCAAAGGGGACCAGCAGGCACTGGGGGAGTCCCTGTTCCCCCGAGCACCGCCAGGAGTGACCAGGAATAACAGTCACAAGCTGGCAGAGGGTAGATTTAGGCTAGATATCACAAGGTGCTACTTCATGGTCAGGGCGGCTAGGATCTGGAACCAACTTCCAAGAGGAGTGGTGCTGGCTCCTACCCTGGGGGTCTTTAAGAGGAGGCTGGATGAACACCTTGCTGGGGTCGTTTGACCCCAGTACTCTTCTGCCATGGCAGGGGGTCGGACTTGATGATCTGCTCAGGTCCCTTCTGACCCGACCAACTATGAAACTACCATCGACCCTGACACAGCACCAGGCATTACATCTGTCCCTGGCCCAAGGAAAGCAGGGGGGCCCTGGCAGGCAGCATCCTACTGCAGCAAAGGGTGTTAATATATCCATGAGAGACCCCAGGCAGAGCCCGTACCCCCACTGCAGAGGAAGGCAAAACCCGCCAGGCCAGACCACCCTGACCGGGGGAAATCCCTTCCTGCCCCCAATACAGTACAGTGTTGGTCTGAGTCTGAGTGGAGAGGCAAGACCCTATAGCCAGGACCCTCTGGATTTGGTCCCAACAGGAGCATTGACAAAGCCCAGTCCCCATTCCCAGCCTGGCCTGAAGCCAGCACCCAATGCTGCGTGGAAGGCTTTAAAAAGGCTTAAAAAGAACAAACCCAAAAAACCCTGACACAGAACCACCAAATGTGACTGATGGTGTGTGGGCAGTGATGTCAGCACTTCTAACGGAACAGAAATGCACTTTGGGTGTGTTTACCCCTGCACTATCCCTGCTGTCAGATTGCCCAGCTGATAGCATGAATAAAGGCTATGCAAAGTTTATACTCACTAGCTGCTGCAGGCTTATCCAGACCACACTGTAGGAAGACCTGACAGGTCCCTGGAGGCAACAACACTGAGATGGCAGCACAGCGGCCGTCAGTGGTGGGAGCTCACTGCGGAGAAACAAGGGGTCCCTTGGGATGAGCTGGACAGCTGCTGCAAGGAACAACAGGGGCTCTCTCTTACCATCTTCATAGCCCCACAGGATGCCTCCAAGGGAGACAGGCTGCAGCCAAACCAGAGCTACAGGGCTCCATGCAAGGGCCAGGAAATGATGCACAAGGGCCAGTGGGAGAGCGGCTGACAAGATGCCCTAGCCTTTCTGACACAAGTCTTCTGACTGCAATTCCAGCTCCAACGCTGGAGCTCTGTAGCAGGGAGCAAAGGGCTGGTAATCCTGGTTAGATCTGCGAGTCACCCTGTTAGATTAAGAACCTGGAAAAGGACTCTCCCCTCCCCAGCACAGACGGTCCCATGGACTGGCAGTGCAAACAGCCTGCACTTGAGGGGAGGGAAGGTGAGGCCAAGCCAGCAGTCTCCTGCCCTGTCCAGACAGTGCCAGGGCCCTGCTCCGTGCCCTGCTGCTGCTTTCAATGGGGCAGGTCAAAGGGGGGGCAAGATAAAGGGGCCAGGGAAAAAGCAGGGCCGTGGTGCCTCGCCCAGAGCCTTTTTATTTGAAAACCAGATACAGCGTTGCAGTCCCTGGGCTTGGAAAATGCTTCCAGCCCGTGAGCAGCGCAGAGTCCCAGAGAAGATAACAGTGCAGACACGGAGGCTGCCGACTGGCTGGCATGTGACCCTGGCAGGCAGGCTGCGACTCTAAGGCTCCTGGCTGCTGCTCCCGAGATAGTCCTGCAGGCTTCTGGCGAGGGACCCATCCAGCAGGAGGTTTGTCGGCTGTGGGCACAAAGTCAGGTACAGCGGGAAGGATCTGCAAGACACGGGGAAGTGGTCAGCCAGCAGTAGCTCCCATGGCAGGCACTGGCAGGACCGTGTAACAGCCACTGAGCACCATGGACCTGCCAGGTGCAGCACCCCCAACCCACAGCATCCAGCCATGCAGAGGGGGGAGCTCTGGGCACAGGGGTCACCTCTCGCTGTGCCCACCCCCTGCCTTCGTGTCCCACAGCCAGTGCCGCCGGCTACTTTCACCCCTTCCCTGCCCCTGCTGCTGTACACACCTGCCCGGCACCTCCTGCTGCCCCTCTGTTTGGCCAGAGTCTGCCTGGAGCTTCTGCCAGAGTGTGGCCGCTTCCTGCCTCCGGTCCAGCTTCCACAGGGTCTGCAGCAGGTGGGAGGCAGCTGCCAGGTCCCCTGCAAGGCACAAGTGGGCTCAGTTGAGCCGGGAACAGGCAGCTCTGGGGGACATTCGGGTGCTCTGGGACATCTGGCCCCCTGTATCCCAGGAAGGCGAGAGCAGCACCATGGGCTTCACAGAGGGTCCAGCCAGACCCACTCCCATGCCACAAAGCAGAGCTGGGGCTGGGGCTGGGCTGGAACTGGGGAGCAGGGGGGAATCAAGAACCAGCTGCCCTCACAATAACCCAGCAGACTCCACGGCGTGTCGGCAGCTTCAGGGGCTCCCCCCCTGCAGACTGCTCCAGCCAGCGTTCGGCTCCCACCCACCGCACCGGCAAGATGCACTTCCCCAGGACATCCCCAGTGTCCGGAGCACTCTGCCCTGAGACAGCCCAAATCGATAAAGCCCAGCCTCCCCGCATCCAGCACCTCCTGGGGGAGACTCTTCAGAGACTAACAGGGAAATGCCCAAGGGCTGGGAGTGGACCAACTCCACCCCCACAAACCAGCCTTGTCCTAATGCTTGAGTGGCACAGGGATGAATGGGAGCAAACGAGGCCGCTCCAGCCCAACTGCTGTAATGTTGAGCCTTATTCAGTGCCCAGGGCTGCGGGTTGCTCTGAAATGTGGACTTCCAGGACCTGGAGCATTTCCCATTGCAAGGAACAAAGCAGCCTGGGCTGTGCCTGCGGGGACCCCAGCCTGAGCCCCCTGTACCTGGGGAGACCTGCAAGGCGTACTGGAAGTTCATCAAGGCATCTCTGTCCCGTCCAAGCTCCAGGAACTGGGCGCCTCGCCCGACGAGAGCCAGAAGCCGGATTTTCTGGAGCACCGCTGCCTCTGGCAGGGCACCGGCTGCCACCTCGCCAATGTGGAGGCCGTCTGGGGTAGAAAGAGCACTCCTGTGAGCTTAGACATGGCATCCCCTGGCTCCCTGCTTCCCCTGCCACCAAGGATGGGGCAAACAGCCGGGAGGGCTGCATTCATCGTTCTGGTCCCCCTTCCCAAGCACTCTGCAGGCCCTTCTGGGAGGCTCAGCCTCTGCTGGCTTCCAGCTATAGCCGGCTGCTGCTGCTGGGGGGTTGCACACAGCACATAGTTCAACACGAACCTTTTGCAGGCTTTGCTGAAGCACTGGTTGACACAAGCACTGAGTAGTGCACGTTCAGCTCCCAGACAGGCTTTGATAAAAGCAGGTTCAACAGAAGGCTGACTCGCTCCCACCTGACAGGGGTCTTGGAAGTCAGGCTTTGGTGGGGAAGTGGGGTTGGAAGGGAACTCCAGAGGTCGCATCTAATCCAAGCCCTGTGCAAGCCAGCCCGGACAAACCCATCATCAAACCTCTCAGTAAAACTACTGATAACCCTGACACAGCACCAGACATCGCCCCTGACCCTGCCACAGGGACAGCAGGGGGACCGTGGAAGCCAATGTCCTGCTTCTATAAAAGGTTAGTAATATATGCACAAAATAACCCAGGCAGAGGCTGTGCCTCCACTGCAGAGGAAGGGAACTCCTTCCCTCTCCCCAAGCCTGCACCAGTCTAAGCAGGGGGCAAATCCCTTCCTGACCCCAATGCAGCATCGGTCTGACCCTGAGCAGAGGGGCAAGCCCCTCCAGCCAGGACCCTGCAGGGTTGGTGCCAGCAGGAGCATTGGCACAGCCCAGTCCCATCCCCAGCCTGGGCTGCAGCCAACACCCAGCACTTCTGGGGAAGGATTAAACCGCCTGACACATGGAGCAGAAAGTGGGGAGCAAGATTCCCTCCCACCCCCATGCAGCTACCAGCACAGCCCAGAAGCCTGGGAAATACCCCTAGTACAGCACAGGCATCGCTGCACCCAGATCATGCCTGCCCAGTGTCTGTCCACCCTCTTCTTGACACCTCCAGTGATGGAGGGAGTCCACTGACCTCTGGCAAAGTTGGCTCAACAACAAGCATTGTTCTTCCTTTTTCTCTTTCCTCTAGCACAGCTCTCTGTATAAGGGCCAGGGAAGGGTGTTTGTTGTCTGTGG
>NW_017729024.1:164957959-164968931 GCF_001723915.1 Gavialis gangeticus | reverse complement strand
GCCCCAACTACATCATCCCAGCCAAGGCTTTGTCTACCTGCATCTTCAAAACCTCCAAGGTTGGAGACTGCACCACCGCTCTGGGAGGCCTGTTCCATTGCTTCACCACCCTCCTTGTGAGATTTTCCTCCTAATATCAAACCTAAATTCCCCTTACTGCAACTTGAGCCCATTGCTCCTTGTCCTGTCATCTGCCCCCACTGAGACCAGTCCAGCTCCATCCTCTTTGCAGCCCCCCTGCAGGGAGATGAAGGCTGCTATTCAATCCCCCTCGGTCTTCTCTTCTCCAGACTCAATCAGCCCATTCCCTCTGCCTCTCCTCACCAGTCCTGTCCCCCAGCCCCACAACCATTTTCATTGCCCTCCACTGGACTCTCTCCAATGTGTTCACATCCTTTCTGTAGTGGGGGCCCCAGCTGGACACAGGACTCCAGATGTGGCCTCCCCAGTGCTGAACAGAAGGGAAGAATCACTGCCCTCAATCTGCTGGCAACGCTCCTGCTGATGCAGCCCAGGATGCTGTTGGCTTTCTTGGCACCAAGGGCACACTGCCGGCTCCTGTTCAGCTTCTTGTCCCCTGTTCCACCCAGGTCCTTTTCTGCAGACCTGCTGCTGAGCCAGTTGGTCCCCAGCCTGCACCAGTGCATGCATGACAGGACATGCAAATTTGGAACTGGCACAGGTCAGATCCCAGTCACACCATTACTACTTGCATGACAGGACATGCAAATTTGGAACTGCCAGGATCAAGACCCCAGGTCTCTTCTGCACTGCCAGGTGGAAAGCTGGGTGCCTGCTAAACCAGGGCAGCCCTGGGGCATCAGGCTGCACTGTAGGAACCTTGTCATGCCTTCAGTTTAGGGCACAATGAAAACCAGCAACAAAATTACTGCACATATTTTTTGGAATCATTGTGTTGCCTATTTCTAATTTATCACACCATGAATTGCCTGCATGTGTGGCTGGGTTACTGTTTAAGAGGTGATTAACTGGTGAACTGCGTGCTAAGCATAATGTCTGCCAGTGGCCTCCAGCATTTACATCACAGACATCAGCACCTCTTCACAAACCACCTTGATCCCGGCACCTTTTGTCATTCACGTGCATTTCGGACCCCCTGGCACCAATTTTAACACTCAAACTCATCAAGCAACTTTGCCAGAGGTTGGTAAAGCCTGACTTTGAAGAGGTCTTTCAGGCCAAGGCACTGGTAGGTGCGGCTCAACTTTCTGTCAGGTCTGCTTTTAGCAAAGCCCTTCTAGCTGTCTCCACATTGATCAATGCCGGTGTCAGTCAATCCTGTAGCTGGGTGCATGCTTTCCAGCACAGGCCTTAACAGGCAAGAGGGAAGCTGTTCAGGGAGAGCCACAGGGGAGCACCCGGAGGGAAGGGACCCAGAGATGGCGTAGGAGGAAGGCAGACAGGACAGGTGGATCCAAAGCAGCTGCTGGTGATGAGTCAGCAGTGGTGTAAAGGGGACCAAAGGGGCTGGGCCACTCTGATTTTTCCGGGCATGTAACCGGCTCCCAGAAGGGGAGACTGCCGCTTGCCTTCACCTCAGCTATGATGGTAACAGTGAGCTGGGGCTTCCCTGAAATCTCTTCCTCTTGGCTTCCCCTGAGCTGCTCCATGAAGACCCTAGGATGTGGGCTGGCAGCACTCCTGGCTTTGCCAACGGCAGAGGAGAGTGGTTCTTAACCGGCAAGCTGGGTCCAATGCTGCGGGTGGGCCGTGATGGGGTCAGCCACTCCTTCCCCGTCTTATGTGCCAGACAGGGTCTGCGCCTGTGACCTGAGCAGCAAGCAGCAGCCTTGGCTCTGCGGAGGGGCTGGACAAAATCAGCACAGGAGCCCTCAGCACAGCTCTGGTGCTTCCAGTCTGAGCTAGCGTGGAGGTGTCTGTAGCAGGCTTATGAGCCCTCTGGGCCTCCACAGCTGAACTAGTAGCCAACAGCAGCAGGGAAAAGCCTTCCCAAGACCCCTGAGCCACCAGAGAACAGCGCAGAGCAGGCAGATCTATTCCCTGGAGTCTGGACCTCCTTGCTGCTACTCAGGGCATAGCAGGTGCAACAGGCAGCCTGGGAATGGTGAGAGAACGTAGGCAGCTGAGGTGAGCTGCCCCTGGGCCCTCTCAGCCTTGGACAATGCTCCAGAGATGCTCAGGACACAGGGCGGGCACATGCCAGCATGAAGCAAGGCCTGGCACAAAGCCCTGCCTATCAGATGAACACTACGGGCCCTGCCATAGCACTTCCCATGCTCAGGGCACCATATAGGCACCACCTGCCACACACAGGCTTTGCCAGCCCAAGCCTGGCCCCCATACCCCTCCAAGAGAGGCAAGGGCAGGTGCACCTGTACCTACCTGCACTCACAAGCTGGACTCTGAGAAGGTCATTGAGGCACCTGGAGGGGACAAGCCAAAGGAAAATCATAGAACCAGAGCAGTGGAGCTGGAAGGGACCTCCACATCTAGTCCAACCCCAGGATCAGTCCTGTCCAAACCTTCCTAGACAAATCTATAATCTAACCATCTAACCGCTTCGTAGAACTACCATCACCCTGACACAGCACCAGACATCACACCCAACCCTGCTGCTGGGAAAGCAGAGGGGCCGCAGCAGCCAGTATCCCGCTGCTGGAAAGGGTGTTAAAAGATGCTCCAGAGATGCCAGGCAGAGGCTGTGCCCCCTGCTACAGTCACTCCCAGGGCTACTGCCCAGGCCTAGAGGCCACAGGCCAGCAGGAACCTCAGCCCAAGGACAAGAGCGCCTGCCCTGAAGGAACACATCCCCTGGGTCCTGCACAGGCCCCGTACCTCAGCTCCAGAGCCCCAGGGCTCAGTTGTCCCCGAGGCCCATATGAGGATGGCCCCATGTCTCCCTGCTGTGGGTGGAGGTGAGACACCCTGCACATAGGCTGAGCAGGGCCCTGGGGCTGCCCTGCTGCTCCTGGCAAGCTGCTGTCAGCCCCAGCTGGCTGCAGCCTGGTCAGCTCCCTCTCCCTCTGCTTGCAGTAACGGCACCTGGTAAACTGCGTTATGGCCTCCTTGCTGTCTGCCAGGCCAGCCCATGCCCGGCCCTGGTGCAGGTATGCGGCTGCCCTCCACAGGATGCAGCACAGGCTCTCTTTCTTCTGGGGCAGGATGTCACAGGGCAGCCCCAACCTTGGCTTGGCTGATGGGGAACCTGCCTCTCCCCCGTCCCAGGAGCTCAGGTCAATGCGCAGTATCTCAGGAGTCAGGCCACCCGTTCGGCTGACAACCTCCTCGCACACAGCAATGGTGTCCCGGTGCCTCCCGAGCTGCTCCAGGGCACACGCAGCTTCCAAGAACACCTCGGGGATCCTGGGCAGAGCCGACTGGCCGTGCAGGGGCACCTGTGGGGCAGGTATGGCACGCTTTGGCTCATGCTTGGAGGGGGAACCTTTCATGGGGCTCAGCTGCAGCTGCCCTGACCCAGGCTGAGTGAGAAGCCAGTGGCCTCGGCTGCGTAGCTGGGGTTTCCTGAGCCAGGCTGGGAACACAGCAAGGAAGCAGAGCCGCGGCCCTGGCAGCATCACACCAGACAGTGCTGAGCCAGCCCTGGCTGAGTGCCCACACTGCACGGACCACATTAATATGCACTGCAGTGCAGTGCCATGGCCTTCAGGTGGGGAGGCCTCTGCCCCTTGGCATCTCCACCTGGACACCCCAAGAGCTCCAGGTCCATGTGCTCTGTGTGGGCCTCCCTTCCCCTCCCTGCCTACAGCTGAGCCCTTCAGTGTCCTGCCTCAACCCCCGCATTTGCTCCCTTGCTCTGGTGCTTTTGGGTGCCCAGAGCAGGCCAGGGCCCCTGTCCCTGCAGAGGTGCCAGAAGGCACCTGAGGAGATGTAAGTGCGGGTGAGGAAAGAAGCCATCCTGGAGGATCCAAGGGATGGGGCTCCTACAGTGTCTCACAAGCCCAGTCACCCCCCAGGCCCCTGGCAAATTCTCACCTGGTGCCGGGGCCCCTCCTGCAGCACAGCCAGCAAGTCCAGGTAGTGCTCCCCCGCTTCTGCCGTCCTGCAGCACAGAGAGGAGGGAGGGAGGAGGTTCCCCTGCAGCCAAGGGGGAGCGGGGACCAGGGGGAAACCCCAAGAAAAGGCCTCTTCTCTCAAAGTGTAGGACCAGGACCAATAAGGGCAGTAAGGCCATGTGGGAGTTGTGCTGGGCCACCTGCCTGTCCCTGCAACACCAGTCCCACCACCAAGCAGGCAGGCAGGCAGATTCCTATTGGCCTGGCACTGGTTGGATGCTCAGCAAGGGTTCAACTGGTGCCAATCTAGGAGCCCAAAGGAGACAGGGGGCTCCGAGCAGGCTGAGTTCCTGCCCAAGAGGAGAGAGGAAAGGGCTTCACCTTCCAGCCTGGAGGCACCTCTGGGCCAGCAGGTACTTCACCTCGGAGGGGGAGGGCTGGCGGAGCTGCGACGTCAAGGCCAGGGAGTGGACCAGCAGCTCCGTTCGGACCAGTGAGCCGGACACAGCGGAGCCAGCCTCTGGAGGGGGGCTGTCTAGAGCCTGCAGAGGCAAGGGAGGCACAGAGCTTATGGGAGGTAAACCCCTGCTCTAACCCGAGGGAGCTGCACCCAGGCTCCTCCGTTTCTGTAGAGGCTTCAGAGGCCCGGACCTGCTTATGCAGCCACCTCTGGGGTGGAGGGCAGCACTGGTACCGTAAGCACACAGCAGCGCAGGGCCCTTCAATGCCCCGGGGGCAGAGACCTGCCTGGGATTCTGTGCTCTCAGAGGGCCCCAACCTGCCCCTGCCCCTGCCCCGGCATGCTGGACGGCAGGGAGGAGCTCTCTCTGCCCCATGCTTGTTTAAACCAACTGAGCTCAGACTGTGACTGCCCGTGGGACCAGGCCCCAGTGTGCCCCCACCACAGGCCAATGCCATATCAATGGCTGGTCACTACAACTACCTGACACCCAGGCATCCTTGGGCAGAGCCTCTCCACTTCAGTCTCTGAGGTCATCTGGAGCAGCCGCTGTGGGGCTCAGTCAGCCTGGCTGGACTGGCTCCCCTTGGTCCAGCTGCAACCAGGACTGCTGGCGGGCTGCCCCCGGGAACACCCCAGCCTGCTCCAGGTTCTGTACAGCCCAGCCAGACCCAATGCAGCAGTGAGCCGCGCAGCTTCAGGATGCCACCCCGAGAGGCCCCGCTGGGCAGACAAACCTCATGGAGCAGAGCCAGGGCCTCCAGCTCCGCGTCCGTTTCCCCCAGCTGGTGGTACACCATTGCTGCCTGGGACAGGGCCGCGAGGCACTGGAAATCAAGCTGCAGGGCTTGCTTCAGGTGCTGCAGGGCCGTCTGTGGCTTACCCTGGGGGCAGGAAGAACCAGACAGCAAGACTTCACTCCCTGCTACAGCTCCAGAGTATCACCTGGAGAAACACGCTTCAGGCATCCTCCTAGAGGAGGGGGCCTGGGCCCTCAAAATGGGGTGGGTGAGGGAGAATCAGGGGGCCCAGAGATGCTACAGAGGACAAGGCATGACAAGTCCCTAGCCTGGCAAAGCACATAGTGCCAGGCAGCCCCTGGGCTCAAGGGGCTGGAAAGGAAACCCTGCAGTCTGGTGATCCGGCTACTCCACCTCCATCCCCAACCGCGCTTTAGAGGGAAGCACTCAGGGTTTCCTCCTTCCCAGGGCAGCAACAAGCCTCTCTGTGCTGGGCCCTCCAGCCTCCCCTCCCCTGAACCTGGGCTGCACTAACTCACAACAAAGCTGGCTGAGCTGCCCCTGGAGAGAGCAGGGAGCAGCCGGCATAGCCTAAGTGCTGGCCTGGGAAACTCAAGTTGCTGCCTGAGAAAGCTGAAGTTACAGTTCCTGATGGAGCCCAGTGACACTCCACCTACAGCCCTCGGCCCCAGGCATGCACAGCATGGCTGTTGGGCTGCCCCTCCAGCTCCCTGCAGGCACCAACTAATGCACCCTCCCTGCTCCTGGTGAAAGACATGGCATGTTACCATTTGCTGAGTGCAGCAGCCCAGGCAGATGTAGATCTGGGCCAGGACTCTCTTGGAGCAGAACCCAGTTGCAGCCACTTGGAGGAGGGAGAGGGCAGCTGGGAGATTCCCGGCCTCCAGCTCGTGGAAACCTGGGATGTGAATGGTACGTATTAGCTGTGCGCCATGTCCGTCACACCCCCGGAGTCGGGCCTCTGTGCCGGCCGGTGCACCTTGGGCAAGATCCTTGTGCCGGCACCAGCCAGCCTTCCTGCTCAGTGCTGTGTTACACCCTTCAATGCCTTTGACAATGCAGGGACCTCAACCATCCCAGCACATGATGTGGGCTGGGCACAGCTTTCAGAACTGTTACCTTTCTTTTATCTGGAACACCTGCAGGAGACCACTGTATTTCTTTCTGGGAACAGAGCTGGGACAGCAGAAGCCTCCGAAGACAGCACAAGACACATACCTGCATGCTGGCCACAGGCAGAGGATGCGGTTCGGGGATGGCACAGGTAAGGGCAAGAGGTGACGAACCAGAAGGGAGAGCTGGAACAAACTGAGCGCAAAGGCTGAGCCGGCACCGTTTGAGGCCCTGGCAGAAGCTGACTACAAGCTCTTGGGTGAGAGTCCTGAGAGAAGTGTGTGGCTGGGAGCAGAGAAGCCATCCCCGGCTGCTGGACTCCCTTGACCGTCTGCAAGGGAGCAGGAATTCTGTGCAACCTTCAAGCGGATGGATCTGCCCCTCGGAAACCTGACCCCACCCTGGGAGCTACAGACCAGAGGACAAGCTTGGCTAACCCTTTGGGGCCAGAGAAGCTCTAGGACCAGCTCTGTCATGACAGTGAGGACCCCATAGACCCCATCCCTGCATACAGGCTGCAGACATGCTCTCTGATGAAACATCATTGGGCTGCAGCCCGAATATGAGCCAAAGCTGTGGATAATACATGCTTAAGCTGGTGTAGATTGACGTGCTCAATATATAACCGCTAGGAAGCAGAAGCATAATCTGTTAGCCAACACCCCTAATTTTCACCTAGGACAAATGCAGGCAATTGCTTTTAACTAACAGCTGCAGCAACTTGATAAGAACCAAATCGTGTGTAGTCAGTTGCAATCCCACTGAAACGCTACCGGGTCTGTGCTAACTGCACAGGATAAGGGAGAAATGTGTGTCATATTTAGAAGAGATGAACGGGGAAGTCAGAGGGGCTCTGGGAAGTAGATCCAGGAGCACAGAGGTAAAAGTGGCAGTGCGCCACCAAAAACCACCCGTGGCCAGCCTCACCCACGTGCAAGGGATTTGTGATCAGCTGCAGAGGTACAGCAAGAGCAGAAGGCCTCCAAAGCCTTCACTTCCATTTTGCAGATGCTTCAACTGGCCTGGTCAGCAGAGGAACAGACACAGGAGGTGCCGGCAGCATTGCAGAGTGAGGGACAGAGATAAGCAATCCTCTTTTCCACTGCTCTTGGTGTCACAGGGTCTCACATCCACATAAAAACTGGCTTAAATCCAGGTCCCACAGTCTCAGGGAAACAAAGGAACTTGAATAAAACTGATGAGAGGTTTACCAGAATACACTATGCATAAATATCAGGTGTAGACAGGGGTGTGGGAAATCTAAGCCCTCAGTAAATCAAGAGGACCTGCTGCCAGTCTGTGCGTGTGGATTCTCCTCCTCCCTCCTGCGTCTCCCCAGCCCACGTAGGTGAGACTGCCTTGTGCTGTTGCAAGTAGCTGCATAGGCACGATGAGAAGCATTTGATTTGGAGCAGAACCATTTCAAAGCTGGGATGCAGACCCATATCCTGCCTCTTCTATCAGCCATCCTTAAGGGAAGTGTCACTGCACCTTCGATCTGTCTGAGCTTGCTAAAAAGGTCCTGATCATAGACCCTGATCTTGTATCTCTACAGGTGAAACAGTCCTGACTTCGCTGCTCTGACATCAGCTGCAGAAAGGCCTATGGCAGAACACTTCGACCTCCTTGGACACTGCATTGCTGACCTCAGCATATGGGAAGAAAAGCATGGGCAGAGAAGGATCTGATCACACTAAGGGGGAACTTGGCCCGGAGGCTGCTTGGCAGGGCTCTTAGTCACACCATAAACCGTTCACTGTACCAAGGAAGGCACAGAGGGGATGGAGAGGGGCAGGGGGCCTGGCTGACCTGCCTCTCACTCGTCATTCCAAGGCCTAGGTACCCAGTTAAGGCCACAGCACAGAGAAGCAGGGGAGCACCTGTGACAGAGACAGGGTGCGGGTGGAGACAGCACCCTGGGGCACCCCACAGTGCTGAAAGCCGAGCAGGGGCAAGTGCAGGGGTGGGAGGGGGGTTGTTTTCAAGGCTGGACCAGCACTGGGCTTTCTCCTTGGCCTCTTGTTCAAGTGCAACACACTGAAGGGCAGGGAAGGCTGGCTGTCCAGCTCCCACCCCGTGGCTAAGAGAAGGGAAGAGCTAGGGAAATGCAGTGTAGGCAGGCTCCAGAGGCAGGGCTGGAGGGACAGCAGCACCCCTGGAAAGGAGGTGTGTGGAACACTAGATGCACCCTGGGGTGCGGGAGACGTCCCCAATCCATACCTTGCAGGAAGGCAGCTGCAGTCCACAGTATCTCTCTCACATCCCGGGCACTCTGTACCACGAGGGGAGAAGTGTCCCCATCAGCAGGCACCTGCCAGGCCCCGAGTAGTGCCAGGAGCTCGTTCTCACCTCCAAGGCAGGGTGACAGCACTGGCTCCTGATAGCAGACATGGAGGAGAGTGGGTGAGATGCAGAGCCCTGGAGACCTCTAGAGCCTTCATGCTATGACGGTTCGCATGCCCAGACCACATTGCCCAGCAGCCTATCTCTGGCCAACAGCGTCTTCACCACTGTGAGGCTGAACGGTGCTGTGCTCCACCTGTGCACCAGGTCACACCACCCCTACATGAGGCTAAAGGGCCCCCCAGGCCTGCCCAGCCTTGCCCCAAGGCATCCACTGAAACCTGCTAGAAGCCCACAGATGAGCGCATGTGGGCTGCGTGAGGAGTGCACGTGAGCTGCACGTGTACATGCCACAGCCAGGGATTCTCCTGCTCACCCCCTATTGACACTACTCCCCTGGGAGAGCCTTCACTGCCCACCACCAGCAGGAGAGCTCCTGCTCTCTGGCTGGAGACCACGGCTGTATCTGGACTCTCGCTGCCGGCGGCAGTCCAAGGCCATGGGAGCAGGAAGCTGACTGGAAAGCCATTTAATACCCTTCAGGATGTTATACCAAAGCTGTAATGCCAGCAGCAGGCAATTGCTGCTCAGCACAGACGGGCTCCAGGCTCCCAGTAGCACAGCATACCCTGCTTGTCATAACCCTCCAGTGCCGTTCTGCAGCCAGCCTACAGGCCTTCACGTTGGGCAGCAGGCCCTGTACAGACAGCAGGAGGGCAAGCTCAGGTTCTCCTGCCCCAGGGATTTCTCAGGCTTCTGGGCTGTGCTAGTTGCTGCAGGGGTTGGGAGGGAATTCCTTCCCCCCATCACTGCTCTGTCAAGGACTTTTTGTAAGTCCCCCTCAGAGGCACTGGAGGTTGGTTGCAGCCCAGGCTGGGGATGGGGTCTAGGATGTGCCAATGCTCCTGCTGGGACCAAAGCCAAAGGGTCCCAGATAGCAGGTCTTGCCCTTCTGCTCAGAATCAGACTGACGCTGCGTTGGGGGCAGGAAGGAATTTCCCCCCCTGCTCAGATTGGTATAAAATGGGGGTTTTTGCCTTCTTCTGCAGCAGGACACAGCCTCAGTCTGGGATCTCTGGAGTGTCTACTAACAACTTTTGCAGCACTTTCCCTGCGACAGGGTCGGGTGTGGTATCAGGGTGACTGGGCTAATTTGCTCAGAGTTTGAACACTGGACTTGTGTGGGATGGTTTGCACAGGGCTGATCCTGCCTCAGGCAGGGGTTGGACTAGACATGACCTCTGCAGCTCCCTCCCACCCAGAAATGATTCTGGGTGGGATCTGTAGGGAGCTGCCTGGGTGGACTCCTCCCCATGCCCCCAAGCAGCACCAGCAGCACTGTGCTGGCCCTGCTTGGGCACTGCTTGGGAAGCAGTATGTAAGCAGTCCACTAGAGCACAGGGAGGAGAGGCTACCTGGCTATCGGACCCAGCACCATGTTATGTCATGGTGCCTCGTGTACAGTAGCCAGCCAAAAGGGTACCCAGTGCCTACTTACTTCAGCTTTTGGATGATAGAATCATAGAAAACGAGGATTGAAGGGAGCTCAGGAGGTTGCATCTAGTCCAACCTCCTGCTCACAGCAGGACCAGCCCCAACTACATCATCCCAGACAAGGTTTTGTCTATCTGGGTCTTCAAAACCTCCAAGGATGGAGACTGCACCACCTCTCTGGGGAGACCGTTCCAGTGCTTTACTACCCTCCAGGTGAGAAAGTTTTTCCTCATGTCTAACCTCAACTTCCCTCAGTACAAGTGAAGCCCATTGCTCCTTGTCCTGTCATCTGCTCCCACTGAGAACAGCCGAGCTCCATCCTCTTTGCAACCCCCCTGCAGGGAGCTGAAGGCTGCAATCAAATCCTCCCTGTCTTAGTTTCATAGTTTCTAGGGTCGGAAGGGACCTGAGCAGATCATCGAGTCCGGCCCCCTGCCATGGCAGAAGAGTACTGGGGTCAAATGACCCCAGCAAGGTGTTCATCTAACCTCCTCTTAAAAACCCCCAGGGCAGGAGCCTGCACCACTTCTCTTGGAAGCTGGTTCCAGACCATAGCCGCCCTGACCGTGAAGTAGCACCTCCTGATATCTAACCTAAACCTACCCTCTACCAGCTTGTGACCGTTATTCCTGGTCACTCCTGGCTGTGCTCGGGGGAACAGTGACTCCCCCAGTGCCTGCTGATTCCCCCTGACTAGTTTATAACAGGCCACAAGATCCTCCCTCAGCCTTCTCTTTTGGAGGCTGAACAGGTTCAGGTCCTGTAGCCTGTCCTCATAGGGCCTGCCCTGCTGTCCCCTGATCATG
>NW_017729024.1:164936957-164957368 GCF_001723915.1 Gavialis gangeticus | reverse complement strand
CGCTATGTATTTAAAAAAGGACTTCTTATTGTCCTTAATCTGGGAAGCTAGTCCCAGTTCCATCTCTGCCTTGGCTTCCTAACTACCCCCTACATCCCCGAGCAACTGCAGAATAGTCCTCCCTGGTGATGACCCCTTCTTTCCATTGGGTGTAAGCCTCCTTTTTAGCAAGGAGACACTCTTCTCTTCTGCAGACTCAATTGGCCCATTTCCCTCAAACTCTCCTCGCAAGTCCAGTCCCCCAGCCCCACCACCATTTGCATTGCCCTCCACTGGACTCTCTCCAACATGTCCACATCCTTTCTGTAGCGGGGAGCTCACAGCTGGACACAGGACTCCAGATGTGGCCTCACCACTGCCGAATAGAGGGGAAGAATCACTTCCCCTGATCTGCTGTTAAAGCTGCTACCAATGCAGCCCAGGATGCTGGTAGCCTTCTTGGCAACAAGGGCACAAGACTGCTCGAGGCGAGGGGCAGTACAAACTTCTAGAGGACAGGCAGCATCCTGCAGCTGCCTCTGTACCTTGGCACCACTCAAGAGCCGCAGAAGCCCGGCGATGCTGCCCAGGCGGTTTGCTGCCAGCCACAGCACCCCCTGCAGAACGCCCAGTCGATGCAGTGGAGCTCGCAGGTCCTCGGCAGGCACCTTTTGCAGCACCTTCTGCCAGAGCTCCTCGGTGCTGAGATCTTGCCCAGACACCCCACCAGCTTCCAGCACTAGAAGAAAGAGATATGAGCAAAAGCTGGTTATCACATGGGGCTGGGGGGGAATGTTTTCCCCTCCTGCTGCTACAGGTCAGGGCTTTTTGGTTTTTCTCTTTGTTTTTGTTTTTTTTTTAAAGCCTCCCCCAGAGGTGCTGGGTGCCAGAGCCCAAGCTGGGGATGGGGCTGGGCTTTGCCAATATTCGTGCTGGCACCAACCCCGCAGGGTCCTGGCTGGAGCGTCTTGCCCCTCTGCTCAGGGTCAGACAGGCTGCCATATTTGGGGGTCAGGAAGGAATTTCCCCCCTGGTCAGATCAGTACAGACTGGGAGTGGGGAGGGGTTTGCCTTCCTCTGTAGCAGAGGGGCATAGCCTTTGCCTGGGATCCCTTGAATGTATATTAACATCCTTTGCAGCATCAGGACACGGTCCCCTCCGCTTTGCCTGTGGCAGGTTTGGGTGTGATGACTGTGTTGTGCCAGGGTTGATCACATGAGGTTGGACAATGGGGCTGGTATGCACAGGGCTGATCCTGCCTCAGGCAGGGGTTGGACTAGACGTAACCCCTGCAGGTCCCTTCCAGCCAGACTTCCCTGCGTTTCCAAGAGGCTATATATCACTTGGAAAGGCAGCCAAGGCTATTGCAACAGCTCAGAGCACCCCACAAAGATACAGCCCCTCATGGAGCTGCCCAACATCCACCGGCTCTAGGAAAGGCAGACAAGAGCCTTTATTCACCTAAGCTGAGAGAAAGAACAGAAACCATGGGGGTGAGCAGAGAAAGGACCTGAGTAATGAAGAGCGGTCACATCACAGAGATCAGCCTTTGACTGGAGTTTGGCCAAAGCCACCACTGGCTTTGCAGACTCCTCCTGCACTCTCTCCTGCTAAGAGCAAGTATCCCACTTTGTCCCTTCCAGAGATTCAACCCATTTCTTCTAAGTTCCTCTGCACCCAAGTCCCTCAAAGGAGCTCACACAAACACCCCTTCCCTCTCTCGCCAGTGCCCTCCATCCCAGTTTTGGCCTGAGCACACTTGTTTGCTGTTCTTCCTCAAGGTCCTGAGCCCCAGCCCTGCAGACTCCAGGACACCGCGGATGCCACATCCACTCGGCCTCACGCCCAGTTAGCTCTGCTCTCTTGCCATTTGCACCAGATACCATGAAGTCGCCTTCTTAATGCACAGCCCCACCTGTATTTTGCCCCGGCCAGCCTAGCCCCCCACATCTCTGAGAGACTGGGATGTTCTCCTTACCCCTCAAGAGCCCCTGTCGTATGCCTTCGGGTTCTCCCTCGACGATGCAGTCGGAGCTGCCAAGATCAAACAGCAGGGAGTTGTAGAGCACAGTCAGCTCCAGAGGCAGGCTGGGGAGGACAGCTGGCAGCCCTACAGTCAGAGATGGGCCCAATGCAGATAAGCATCAAACAGTGTGCCTGATTGACCCAGATGCCAATGATTTACCAGGTTGCCCTGCTGCCCAATTCACTCCCACTCTGGTTCCAGTGCGCTCCCCAAGCCCTACATTCACTGGAGAAGAAAAGCTCTGACCAGGCCAATCTCCTCTCCAGCATTTGGAAGTGCTGCATTAGGAGGCCACACCCCAGCTTCCTTCAGACTAGACACACAGAGGCTTTGACCCTCCAATGCAGAAACGTCCCCTCTGATTTTTTCGGAAATCACCAATGGGCTTTGCCCTTCCTGGTGCAGCTCTTGTCCCCTTAAACAGCAGGGATTTTGCACCGTCTCTTAGGTACAGGTATAGCATGACCATTCTAGGATGGCAACTGCTTTATCCCCCTGACCAACCCACGATGCTACCGCCTCTTCCTAGTGTGGTTGCCTCTGGGCAGGTCTCCTTCCAGCACTTTCTCTCTAGCAGGGGTGTCAAACATACGGCTGGAATCAGTCCACAAGACTGTTCCATTGGGCATGGCTGAAGCTGCGGAGCATGACTGTTGGAGCGTGGCCTGCTGCAGAATTCGGGGTCCCTGGATCCCGATGGACATCGTCATTGGCAGCAGGAGGGCAAGCAAGGGCAGTGTAAATACAGTCCTGAGGTTTGGATCCAGTCTGGGGCCTGAAATGAGTTTGACATCCCTGCTCTACAGGAAGTCACTTCTAGCTCCTCCACCAGCTGCTGCCCTGCCCCAAGTCTGCCTCCTTCAGCAGGGAAGTTAATACCATCTGTCTTTCCCCAGCTCCGGAAGACCCTCCAGTACGCTGCTGCTCCTTCCAGCTCCCCTCGCTACTGAGAGGAAAAGGAGGCTGCTTCATGGCTCCCAGCCACATCCTTTAAGAAAAGGAGCAGGTGCAGCTCAGGGCGGGGACACAACCCCCGCTCCAGGGCTCCTCTCATCACCTCCAAACGTGTGCATCTCAAAAGGCCGCGAGGCTGCACCTGCAGAGACAGGCCCAATGCGGGCACAATGATGGCTGCCCCTCGAATGGCAATCCCTGATGTTCCACTTCCACTGGACAGTGCAGACAGGGATGGCAACCTTTTCTCCTTTAAAGGGTTTTCTCCTTTAAAGAAGAGTGTGTTTTTAAAGGGGGTGGATCCTTTTTTGTTCCCAACCCTTTCATGTATTCTTGCGACCAGCTTTTGGGTCGCGACCCAGGGGTAGAGAAACACTGCCCTAGGCAAGCCTACTGCTCTGACTACAGAGGTCGAACTCCCCTGTCACAAAGCAGCTCTGCCAGCAGACCCCTGCCGCAGCGACACCGATCCCCGCACGCATCCAGGGGTCCATCAGCAGCGCTCCAGCACCCGCCTGCCTCCGTGCTCTGCGGGCGGCACCTCGTGACGTACAGGGCAGCCAGAACGCAACGCGGTACCTTGGATTTTCTGCAGCAGTTTCTCAAAGGCGCGTCGGTGCTGCAGTACTGCCTGCTTCGCCGCACGGCCCGGCCCCAACGAGCTGGCGACCTGCAAGGAGGCCACAGTCACGCGCTGGGGCAGGGCTGGGGGAGATCTCCCGGCGGGGGCGTGGGGGAGAAGCCCCTCGTTGGCACCCAGCCTGGCCTTGGCCTCTCCCTTCAGGAAACTGCCCTGGTGCAGCGGGCAAAGCAAGCGCGGCACAGACTGGGGAAGAGCAGACTGCAATGCGAACGCACGCACCCACATTCACACACACATGTGCGTGCACTAGCAAACCAATGTGCATGCCCACATGACCACAACCCATGGACACATGAACCCACACCCCCAACCCACACATGCTGGCATACACCTACACACACACATGTGCACGCCAACACATGCAGGTGCATGTGTACACGAACACCTGCATGCACACTAGCACACGTTAACACCCACTAATACACCCAAACGTATACACGCGCGCACATTAGCACACTAATGTACACCCACAGCTGAACATACCCCCACATGCACACATGCTAGCGTACACCTACACACACATTAGCACATGTGCATGTTAGCACATGCATGCACACTAGCACACATTAACACACATACTTATACTCACACACACATTAGCACACTAACATGCACACCCACACCTGGACAGACCCACACCTACACACCAGCACACCTAGCACACACATTTACCCCCGTGCTAATATACACGTCCGGATTTGCACACTAGCACACGCTGACACACACACGAGCACACACCAATATACACATACAGGTATGTGCACGCACGCGGCCTCATGCGGACACGTGCTAACAGACACCTGCACGCGCGCATTAGCACACACGCATGACGCGTGCCCACACACCCGCCAGCTGCGGACCAGCTGCGCGCAGTCCCCGGCCCACAGGCGCTCCATGCTGCTTCCCGGACGGCCACTTCCGGGGCCGCCGCCGATTGGCCCGTGCCTCGCAGGCGAACGCTGCGATTGGCGGAAGCAGCCGGAAGTAGGTGCGGTTGCCCGGGGAACGAGGACGCGGGAGATTCGACGTGGCTCTGGAGCTATTTCCCGGGCTTGAGGGGAAGGGGCGTGGCCAGCTCCACCTCCGCGACGGTGCCCGAGAGCAGCCAAACCTCTTCCGTGCGCGCAGCGAACATGGCTTTTCCTGGGAGACGGACACGTGCTCAGCTGCGCCCACGTGCGCGAGCACGCTGACTGTGCACCAGCACACACACATATGTAAACACAGGTGCCTAATATACATCATATGCCTACATGCACACGTTACACGCTCAGTGCACACCTGCACCCGCCCGCAGGCCAGCCGAGGAAGTCCAGGCTGCATGGGCGCGGTGGGGGCTCAAACTGGCTGGAGCATCGGGCTCAGACGGCCGGGATCCATGGCTCGTGGTCTAGTTGGCAGCTGGTATCAAGTGCAGCGCCCCCGGGGTCGGTCCTGGGGCTGGTTTCGTTCAATGTCTTCATCGATGACTTGAAAGATGGGATGCGGCGCACCCTCCGCAGCACAGATGACACCCAGGTGGGGCGCCCACTACATACGCTGCAGGGTCGGGCTGGGATTCAGAGACCTTGACACATTGGAGGATTGGGCCAAAATAAATCTCACGGGGTTCAACAAGGACAAGTGCAAAATCCTGCACTGGGGAGGGAGCAATTCCCTGCATCAGTGCAGGCTGGGGGTGATGGGCAGGGCAGCAGCTCTGCAGAAAAGGCCAGTTGGGGGGTTAGTGGATGATAACTGAATAGGATCCAGCAGTGTGCCCTTGGTTATTTTAATTATTAAAATATGTGTCTATATCTTTAGGTATATATATGCAGTGTGCCCTTGGTGCCAAGAAGGCTACTGGCATCCTGAGCTGCATTGGCAGGAGCATTGCCAGCAGATCGAGGGCAGCGATGCTTTCCCTCTGTTCAGCACTGGGGAGGCCACATCTGGAGTCCTGTGTCCAGCTGTGGGCCCCCACTCCAGAAAGGATGTGGACACATTGGAGAGAGTCCAGCAGAGGACAATGAAAATGGTTGGGGGGCAGGACAGGTGAGGAGAGGCTGAGGGAACTGGGTTGACTGAGTCTGGAGAAGAGAAGACTGAGGGAGGATTTGACAGCAGCCTTCACCTCCCTGCAGGGGGGCTGCAAAGAGGATGGAGCTGGGCTGGTCTCAGTGGGGGCAGACGACAGGACAAGGAGCAATGGGCTCAAGCTGCAGCAAGGGGAGTTGAGGTTGGATATTAGGAAAAACTCCTACAAGGAGGGTGGTGAAACGCTGGAACGGGTTACCTAGAGAGGACTCTCCATCCTTGGAGGTTTTGAAGCCCCGGGTAGACAAAGCCTTGGCTGGGATGATGTAGTTGGGGGTGGTCCTGTTTTGAGCAAGGGTTGGACTAGATGTGACCTCCTGAGGTCACTCCCAACCCTCCTTGTCTGTGATTCCATGCACACACACTTATTATACACCTACAACACATTAACACCCCCCCTCTAATATACACCATGTGCACACATTAAGATACACCCCAATATACCCCTATACACAATATACACATTAACACACTAACACAACTAGTATACCCCTACACACTTAATATACACCTACAGGCGCACACAGCCAATACACCCCTACGCACAGTCCTACTATACACCTACACACACACACACACACACACACACACCTAATATACACCTGCACACATAATATACACATACAGCACACTTTTAACCCCTCCCCCATATACACCTACAAGCACACACATTAACACACACACCTAATACACGCGGTGGCAATGGCATGGGCACTGCAAGAGATGCTTTGTGAGCAAGGGGCAGCAGTGCCACAATGGCTGAGGCAGGACATGTACCTGCAGCAGGCCCAGTTCCTACACGGTGGTGCATGCAGCACTACAGGATTGGGCCCTGCAGGGCTGCTGCATCCCCTGGGCCCGACACATCCCTTCTCCAGGCTCTGCAACCTGCTCAGTGCATCAGAGAGGAGCAGCCAGGTGCCGAGTCTGGCCTGTGCAGCACAGACCCCATGAGCAAGGGCTAACCCAGGCCCGAGCCCCTTTGCCTGCCACAGACAGGGCCGGGCTGCAGTAAGGAGCCTTTTTGCAATCCCGTGTCATGGTTCTTCTACTTTTAATGCAATTTTGGGGCCAGTTAGGTTGGGGGCAGCAGGCTATGCAGCCTCAGGGAATCCCCTGAGGGCTCCCCTCTTCCCCAAAGAGTGCTCACAGCCATGCTCCCGGCCCCCTCACTCCCTTTCTCCCCCTCTCCAAGCTTAACACAGGACCTTTGTGCATGCGGCTGCATTTGTGAGGCGACCACTGCGCACCCTTCCCTTCACCTCCTTTGGACTGTGCCCCACTCCCCGCGAGTAACGCCTCAGCCCCATGATGGGCTGGTCCCAGCAGACCCAGTAGGAAGATGCAAAGTCTCCCTGCTTTTGATCTCACGTTTTATTTGCAACGATTGAGTTTGCAGCAGCACGGACCCAGGCTCAGTCAGTCACCTCTGCTCCTGCTGGAGGGCAGGTCACAAGTGGGGGCCCAGCTGGGAGCAGCCTGGCCCCAGAACCATCCATTACCCAACCTGGATCCTCGTAGGAGATAGCAACAGTCAAATGCCTTAAGCAAACCTTCTCCACCACCGATTAAATTATTCGGGAAAAATTAAATAACCTTAGTGATAATTACCCTTCTCCAACCCCATCTGTGAGGATCTCCATGCATTTTACAGACGATCCTGCCTGACGGCACCCCTTGAGGTAGGTCAGTAGTATCCCCATTTTACAGAGAGGCAAAACTGAGGCACAAGAGGTGAAACGACTTGCAGGGGGTCACAGTGACTCAGTTGCAGAGCTGGGAATGGAGCAGGGCCAACCAATGTCCCGTGCCCCCATCCAGAGCACAAATCAAAGGGTTCTGGAGGATGGAAGCAGCCCAGAGGGGAGCCCAGATGGGGCAGGTTGCAGCCACCTCACCCATCCAGGACCCTCTCACTGGCAGACACAGGAATCACCTCCCCCTAGGGGGTGAGGTCACCACAGGAGCAAAGGAAGGGACAAGCAGATACTGAGAGCTGCCCGGGAAAGCACAGCCCCTTGGCAGCCAGCTGCATGCAGAGCTCTCAAAGTGAGGCAGAGCAACAGGGAACTCAAGGCATGCAAAGGCAGAAGCAGGTGCCCTGTACTGCTGTCCATCCGGGAGACAAGGTGACTCCTGGTCCCTAGCTGTGGACTTTGCGCACTGGCCTGCCTGGCTTCTCCCTGGGGCAGCAGCAGCCAGGCAAGCACTTTGCAAAGATGATCAAACCATTTCGCAGAAAGGAACGAGCAGAAGGGAAGGGGCTGAGTGCTGAGATCCACCACCCCGGGGAATCAGTGCAAAACTCAGCCCTTGGTGCCACGAGCCAGGCAGGACAGAGGCCTGGGGATAGCCTGGCGACTCATTTGGCACTGATCCCAGGCCCGCGGGGGAGCGGGATCTCTGAAGATTTCCAGGCTGTACAAAATAGGCACGCACCAAGACCTCCCGGCCATCCCTGCTGGCAGCTGGGCTTGCACTGGGTAGGGGCTGCGATGGAGTCTTATTCCTGTGCAGATGGACAGAGCCCACCATGGCCAGGCAGGGTCACTGCCAAGGAGCATCCGGCCACCCTCTACCAGAGCAAAGCAGGCAGCAGTGGCCGGGCCAGGACTGACCCTAGTCTGCAGACACCAGCAAGAAGTAGCAAACTGAGGATGTGAAAAGACCCTTCCAGCATCACCAAACAGGCTGAGGAATGCACTGAAATGCATTGTCTAGCCGCGACTGCAGGATCCGGTACCAGCCTGGCCCATCTGGAGAGCCCAGGACAGGCTGCCCCTGCACCCCAGAAACAGGGTGTCTCTGCAAGCGGTGCCTTGGGGGACAGTGCACAGACACCCACAAGGAAGCTGGGCCTTGTCCCGAGTTCCCACCCACTGCACCCCTGCCTGGGGGCGACCCTGGCTCTGCTTGGGGGTCCTTGCAGGGAGTTCTCTCCCTGTTCCAGGGACGGGTGAAAGCTGACAGTAGGACAGCAGCAGCACAACGCTCCGGGAGGTACTCAGCCCTGCCTGTGGCTGGCCCACTGCCTCCCTCCTCTGCATGTCAGCCCCAGAGCTTAAACTACCAGCGCAGCCAATTTCATGGCAGCAACTGACACCCTGTGCCCCCAGGCTCAGTGGAGACTGCCTGTCGTTTCCCAAGGCAGCCAGCAGGCTCAGGGGGAGGCTAGGCACTAGCAAAAGCAATGAGCGCAGCCTTGGCTCCTGGCGTGCTGCACAACCGCCGGGCTTTAAGGCCTTTGGTGTGGAAGCCTAGTCCGCCTCTCAGGAGGGACTGGCTCAACGGGGCCCCCATTCAGCTGGGGGCTTCTTGGCACGACTGCACAGTCTAAGGAGCCCTCTCCGGTGAGGGGTCCCATTACACTGATTGGGAAACTGGGGAGACTGAGCTCCCACATCAGTGCTCATACCCCTAAAGAGCCTAAAGGTAACATGGAGTTTAAGAGTCTAGGTCAGTTGTACAGGACTCTCCCCCAAGCCAGGGGGGTGGAAAGAGCCTGGGACATGGCACCTGCTAGCAAAGAAGTGGGGACAAACACAGGATCTTGCGGAGCCAGGACTTTTGGGTTCAGCCACTGTTTCCTTACGTGGCTGTGCCCAAGTCGTAGCTACGCATGCCCTGGGTGTGGGGTAATCCAGCCCTGATGGAAGCAGGCGCGCTGGGGGCAGTGCTCACTCACATGTGCCAGGTGCCCCGATATCCCAGACCCAGGCTGCAAAGGGCTTGGCTGTCTAATGATGAGTTGTGCTGGGAAGCGGAAAGCACAGCACAGTCCCGGCAGCAGCAGGGATGTCAGGCCAGCCACAGCCTCAGAGCTCCCAGTACTGTCTGCTGAGGCTGGGCAGAAGTCAGGCAGCAGCTGCACGCAGTGACAGGAGCTCCCACACTGCAGAGAAAGATGCTCAGAAAGGCCCCTGCTCACACCATGCAAGAGCTGAAGGAGCAGCTGGGCACTGCAGAGAACAGCCCCGTAGCAGGTGACCCTGTGGGTTGCCCACCAGAGGTCAAATGCAGAGCTCAACCCCCTTGCGAAGAGCTGAGCACTGCAGCCATGGCAAGAGGGGCCCCTTGGCTGCACCACACACTCATGGGCACATCTGTGGAGCTGAAGCCAGACCTGGCTGCTCTCCCCAGCAGTGTCAGCAAGTCGTGTGCGGGGTGGGCCAAGTGGGTGACTCCATGGGTCCCGCCAGCAAAGACAGCCCCTTCCAAGCCCTGTGCAGCTTCCAGGATCATTTCCCCACCGCAGGGGGAGATGACCGGCCAACAGTATGGAGGAGCCAGGTGGATATGACTTATTAGACAGCCCCACTGAAGGCTCTAGAGCTGGGGGTTGGGGCTGGTTTGGGATCTGAGGAGGTGGAAAAGGGGTCACTGGTTCAGAAAGGGCCTTGCCCAGGGCACACTGGCCTCAACCCGGCTGTCCCCTCCCCCACCAACTGAGCTGCATCTCAAGAAGCAGTGCCACACAGACCATAGTTGGGCCCTGCCACCCTGCACCTGGCAGGCTTCTCCAGCTACAAACCCATGTACGCACCCATGCACACAGACCCAGGGGTGCACACATGCAGAGCCCTTCCACGGGCTGAGGAAGACAAGGAAGAAAGGGGCTGGTGGGGCCAGAGCTCACCCCAGGCAGCAGACAGGGGTGGCAGTCTCATAGGAGCAGCTGCTGCCAGGCTGGGGAAGCAGTTCCAAGACTGCATGCACTTCACAGGTCCTCCTCTTCAAAAGCCTGGCCGGTCCATGGCAGCCACTGCAGGCTGCACTGCCCCTCACTGATCAGCTCAGGGACATGCTTGATGTGTCCATCCCCCACCCAGCTGGTCCCTCAATCACCAGGGCAGACAGCCAGCCTCCAACCCCAGCGCAGGGGGAAAAGACACCCAGCTCCGTGCTCGTGCACTCTGCGAGTGAAAGCCAACCGGCAGCCCCTCACGGCAGGGAGGCAGGAGCAGCCCAGGCTGCCAAGTCCCTGCAGGCCCCACACGGCAGGGAGGGGACAGATGCACTGGGCTCCCTGCTCCCTCCCGGCGGCTCAGCTGCTACCTGGGTTCGAGCTGCCTGTACCAGGCACTAACGGCACAGTCCACGTGCAGCACCAGGGAGATGCCCAGCAGGAGGCAGACATAGCTCACCACGAAGCCCAGTGCCTCGAAGAGGAACCTGTAGGCAGGATGGGGACAGAGATGGCATTGCAGCCGGGACCGTGTGGGGGACATGGCCACCCTGGCTCCTTCCACCTTGGGGGCACACAGCCCTCTAGCACCCAGGAGCATGCAGCCCTCCAGCCCCACAGATGATGGGAGTGCAGCCAGGGATGCGAGACTATAGGAGCCCTAACAGCTCCCCCACCCCACAGGCCGTGGCCCTCAAAAGCTCACGGAAAGGTCACTGCTCAGCCCTCATCAGTGAGCAGCCAGTACACCTGGGAGCTGTTCCATGAGGGTCACTTGTTTCCTCCCCAACGCTTCTCCCATGATATGGAGACATTCCCCCACTGGAGCTATGGCTTGCAAGTGTTCATCTCCTTTCCCCTCCAGAACAAGGGACCAACCCCCCTGCCCAGAGCAGCCTCGGGGACTCACTTGGGAGCAAAGACCTTCCAGACCATGAGATGCCTCCTGAGGATCATGGCAGTGCAGACACAGGCCAGGAGCTGCCGGAGGAGAGGGAGAGGCAGAGTCAGCATGGAGGAGCCTCTCTCAGCCACATCTCTGCCAACCGTGCAGAGCCCTGGCTGCCCGGAGCCATTTCAGATGGGCCATGAGGAGAGCCCGGAGCTAGGCTGGGCCTGAAGCAGTGGCCAGAGAATCCCTCCGCTGAGGTCAGGAGCTCAGCACTACCTGAGCACTCCTTCCCCACTCTCCCACCCTGCAGGCTACCACAGCTGCCATGCCTCCAGGAGCTATACCACGGCTCCCCCGTGTCCTTGGGCCCCAGACAGGCTCACAACCACCTCATGTGCAGGCAGGCAGCAGGTCATTAACTCTCTGGACCCCACCACTTGGAAACTGCTTTCCTCCCTGACCGCCCCCTGCCCAGTGAGGGGGGCTTGGCCCTGCCGTTACCTGCATGCCAAGGACAAAAAAGTACTTGAGCCCCAGCTGCAGCAGCATGGCTGAGAACCTCTCCGGGGCTTCCCGCAGCCTCATCTCCATGAGCGGCTCCTGCTCCTCATCCTGAGGGTCCTTCTTCAGCCTCTTCCACCGGGAGCTGGGTGTCTCGCACAGGAACGGCCAGAGCAGGAGCAGGGGGCAGCCAACTACCTCAAGGACAAAGGCACGGGGAGTTGATGGGAGTCCCAGTAACATAGGGCTCTGGAGGCAGGGACTGCCGTCCATCACTACCAGGGACTGATGACACCTCAGACCCAGCCCCTCCCAGGAGAGCAGCAATGTGCAGCTCTCCAGTCAGTCTGCAGACTTCTGCTGGGGGCCCAAGAGGGCCCCCCGCCATGTCCCGAGCTGCTTCCTGCAGCACTGAGCCCAAAAGCCAGCCTGGGAGGCTGGGAAAGAGGCTGAGGTCCTGTTCCCTGGTGCCCAAGAAGAAATCCACTTACCTGCAAAAAGGATGTGGGAAGCAAAGGTGTTGGCGGCCACCAGCAGGGCAGGTACCAGGTGGGTGGCATGGTCCTCATGGAAGCCCACAAAAGCCGCATTCCAGTGGATGGCGGGGAAGATGGGCTGGTGGCCTGTGGAATAGAAGAACTGGGCGGTGGCGAGGACCCAGGCGATCACCGCGTTCCAGGAGACCACAAAGGACTCTGAGAGAGAGAGAACAGGGTGAGGAGCAAACCTCCAAGATGCTTCCCCTAGCCCAGACAAGGCACTTGCTAACCCCCCCTTGCCTCACTGCCAAGGGCTTCATTGGAAAAGGCATTAGCATGGTCCTCGACTGCTGCATGCACAGCTCACATAAAGGCTCTGCGGAAAGCAGATCTCGCTGAGCAGAACTGGGCACTGCCCCACGTTGCTACATGCACTAGATTAAAAGGCACTGGGAAAACCAGGCTGTGTGGGCTTCTCCAAAGGCTAATGGGTCAGGAGGCCTAGTAAGACTGGCCTGGACCCCCCCACAAAAAAGCTGCCATGTGCTGGGTCAATCCCTAGGTCAAATTTGTCCCACCTCCTATGTCACACAGCAGCAGAGAGCAGAGGCTGGAAGGGAGAGACTGGGGTCTGACCAGGATTTTCCCGTTTCTCTCTCCCTTGCAGCCTCCAGCACTGAAAGTCTGGGAAGCTCTGACGCCATGCCCCTCACCCCTGGGCTCAACAGCAAAGGAGGGCTGAGATGTACCAGGATTGAAGTGACATGGTCAGCACATTTTCCTATTCAGTTGGAACATCTTATCTTGTGGTGGGAACAAGGATGACTGTGGAGACAGGTGACAGCTGCATAAAGGAGGGACTGAGGCCCCTGGATCTCGGGGCCTTATGACACTGGCTGCGTGTGTTATAAGGGGCTCTGGGGGTAATAACCCTCGCTGAGCTTGTGCCACTAAGTACTGGGCCTAGGGCCGTATCATAGGAGTCTTCCAGGACTGGGCACTGGGACAGCATCCTAGCATGATGTATGGATGACCTAGACAAGGGGAGTGACACCAGAGTCCCTCTGCTCACCTCTCCTTCGAGAAAGAAGATAAGTCCAGCCTAGGGCATCCAGGCAGCCCTGATGATCCCTACCCACCCAGCCACGGGGCTACAGAGCTCTCCACCGCCTGGGAGGCCTCTGACCCAAGCTTGGGCTGCTTTCACAGCCACAGGGCCCAGCTCAGGATAGCTGGGCTCCCCTTCCCTTTCATAGCTGGTAGGGTCAGAAGGGACCTGAGCAGATCAAGCAGTCCCCTCTTCCCCTGCCCGGGAAGAGGGGACTGCTGACACCACCTGCCTGGAGTGGGGCCCTCCCTGATTCCCAAGAAAGGCAGCTGCCCGAGCGATCCCAGCACCTGACTCACCCGCCTCGCCAGCCAGGCTCATGGCAGACACATGGAGCCGTAGCAGTATGAAGGCCTCCAGGAAGAGGAGCAGGAAGGAGAGGCTCATGCGCTCGCTGTGTAGCAGCAGCAGGAAGAAGCCCAGCAGTGTGAGGGTGATGATCAGGGCAGCCGAGTACACGCTGCCCAGCCCATAGGCAGCCACTGCTGCCCACCGACTCCCACCCTCCAGCCGGCTATTCAGGGACTCCTGCATCCTCCTGTAGATCTGTGAGATGACGTGCAGCAGGTCGGCTTGGGAGCTGGGTGCCCCCTGGTAGGGGGTCACAATGGGTCCGGCTGCAGCCCGATTGTCCTGGGCGAACACTGTCACCGGCTTCCACAGCACCAGCAGTAGCCCAACAGCCACCAGCCCATAGACAGCACGAGGGAAGGCAACCAGCGCAGCCTGCACCAGCTCCTGCAGCTTGCCCAGCGTGTCCTCGGTGCCCGAGGTGACGGCCCAGTAGCAGGCAATGCAGAAGGCCGTCAGCGGGAAGCCCCAGCGTACGAAGAGCACCAGGGGGCTGGTGCTGTTGAGGTTGCCGTAGTGACGCAGCCAGCGCCGTACTGCATACACCAGCCCCACCAGCGAGGCCACGCACAGGAGGTAGCAGAGGTTCTTGGCCTGGGGGCTGCGCAGGCTGGACAGCGGCGCCAAGCAGGGCGAGGGCTGGCAGTGCAGCACCTCGTCGCGGCACTGGTGGAAGAGGCTCGAGAGGCGCAAGCAAACCAGCAGGGCAGCCAGGAGGCCCAGCAGGGGCCGGCTCTCCTTATGGCAGGAGAAGGAGCCAGGGGGGTGCTTGGGGGCATCTGGGGGGGTGCTCAGCTGGCCATCCCAGTGGAGCTTCCCCACCCACAGCATGACCAGGGAAGCCAGGAGGAATGGGACCACTCGGGACTCGGCTATCACAAAGCTGTCTGAAAACATAGCGCCACAGCGGAGGGCCAGGATGCCCAGGGGCAAAGCCGGCCCCAGCCACGCTCGCAGCCTCTGCCACAGCCCCATGCTGGCCACCGGTGGCCGGACACTAGCCAGATGGACTCGCCGTGGCCGCTGGCTCCACCAGTGCCAAAAGAAGCCCAGCTGGGAGGCTGCAGCTACCCATGATGCCACCAAGATGGGGTCCAGGTCCCCATGGGCCCATCCAAATATAGCCGCTGCCAGCAGGCCCCCAAACAGTGAGTAGAAGCAGTGGCGGTAGAAGTCCAGGGCGTTGGTCAGCTCGGAGGCGATGTAGCAAAGCAGGCAGGAGGCAGCAATGAGGGTGCAGCCGGCCACCATGCGGAAGGGGTGGAAGCGGGCCCAGGATGCTGTGCACACAGCCCGTGCCTCCCGCAGGTAGTGCTGGAAGTGGCTGCGCAGCCGCCCCAGCTGGGCTTCCAGCTCCGGCAACGCCGGCAGCCCCTCCTGCACCTGGGCCAGCAACTGGGCATGCTCCTCTGTTGCCGCGGTGAACAGCTCCTTCAGCTGCTGCAGCCGGTTCCCAGGCAGGTCCTGGGCAGCCAGCGCATAGGAGTCCAGGAAGCGGTCCACCTGGGAGAGACGGGGTCTGTCAGCAGTCGCAGGGGCATTGGCTCCCTCCTGCCTCCCCCAGGCATTGTACTGCACCCAAAGCATCATCAGCACCTGCACCTCAGCTGCACAACCTGTCCCTATGCAGTCCCATGGAAGCTGGATCCAGCTTGGCACAAGCATCCTGCTCCCTTCCAAGCCCCAGCCTGTAGGTGCAGGACACACCTTGTTCCCAGACACAGGGAAGCACACATTTGAGTGAGCCGACTGCCTCCTCTTTATCGCACTACTAAGCCCTGCGCCAGCCACATGCTCCGCTGGCAGCCACTAACTGTTTCCTTCTAGGTCACTGATGACATCCCCAAGCAGCTTCAGGTCTCACACCCACTCCTGCGGGACCTGCTGGAAACTCCCCTGGCCAACAGCAATGCCCCAGTGATATCACTGGCCAGTTGGTCTACCAGCTCACAGCCCCCTGGACATGGGCTCTGGGGATGTTTTACAGTCTAACTACCAGGCACGTCTGAGTCAGGCACCTTCCAAAAGGTGCCCCTAACAGCGCGGGGTCCAAAAGGCTCCTTCCAGCAGACAGCAAGAGGAGCCACCTAGGACCATAACAAGAGTGGGCACCAGGACACCTGGGTTCCAGTGCCAGTGCTGCTGCTGCCTCAGTGACCCTGGGCAGATCTACATGCCTGTCACCCAGGCGCTGGGGTGGGAAGGACAGCGGGTGCATGATGCAAGGAGATCCCTCCCCTACCTGCTTGGCGTTGACATGATATGCTGCAAGCTGGCTGAGCGCAGCGGTGACAGCGTCCCCGTCCCCCTCAAACAGGTCGGCCATCACCTCCCCGATGCTGCTGTAGGGAATAGGCACGCCCAGCAGCAGGGCCAGCGTGGGCACCAGGTTCACCTGTGGGACAGTTTCCGGCTCCTGAGGCAACAAGAGAAGGGCATAGCTGCTGAGCACGTCCACAGGCTGAGGTTGCTGGTACATTCGTGCTCGGCATCCCCTGAGCTGGGACACCCCGGTGCCCATGGTGCTGCACCTGCAGGTCCTCACTGGTGACTTGCAGGGCCTCAGGGCCGCTCCCCCCTGCACAGGGCAGATGGGGGGCAGCTAGAGAGCAGCAGAGGGGCTCAATCCCTGGAGATGCTCCAGAGGGGGAGTGGGAGTCACAGCCAACACACCCTTCCTGGAGTCATGGCCAACACATACCTCCCTTCCCCTCCCAAATCATTGCCTACAGCCTGTGTGTGGAGATAGGCTGGGCTACCTGTAACAGCTCCATGACCCAGGGCCACAGCCCTGCTGGACACTGCCTGGCAGGGCTGGGGGCCTCAGGCTGTGTGGATGCCGACCCGCTCTCACCTCTGGTGGGCCAGCTCGGAAGAGCGGCATTTTGCTGTACACGAAGAGTGCCGCGTTCACCTCCTTCTCACTGTCTCCCCCATGGTCCCCAGTGTCCGTCATGCCGTGGTCACCTGCCACCAGCAGCAGTGTGTCGTTCTCCAGATGATCCACCAGCGAGCTGTATGGAAGAGCAATGAACCATCACCACTTCCCACAGGAACAGGCTTATGGGTCCCCAGACCCCAACAGGGCCCCAGGACTCCTGGGTTCTCTCTCTGCCGTCAGCCTCTGCACTAGCTGTTGCACCCGCTAGCACCGGCTCCACAGTGCTTGCGCTTTCTGGGGGCCGCTCTCACTGCAGGCATGGAGAAGCCAACTCCACATGCCCTCCCGCAGGCTCCAGTTCTGACCTACAGCTCTAACCCAGCCCCCTCCCCTGGGCAGGGTCCTGGGACAGCAGGCCAGGACTGACTCAATCCCCAGTGATTTAAGAGCACGTGGCTGACTGTGACCCCGTTAGAGGCAACCCCAGGGCTCTGTGTGCTGCCATTGGGGGTTCGTCTGTCGCCTCGCAAAGCCACCGCTCTGCTGCAGCACGTGCTCCCTGCTCCTCAGCCCACAAAGGCCAGCCAGGCTCCCCATGAGACCACCAGCCACCCCGTGCAGGTTCCATGAAATGGGCTGGGGATGCAGGGACCCTGTATCCCCATCTGAAAATCAGGGTCCTGAAGGCACCACAGTAAGCTGGCACCCCCTCCCCTCCGGTCACCTGATCATCTCGTTCATCTGGGTCAGCTTCTTGGCCATTTCTGGGTGGTCAGGCCCGTGCTTGTGCCCACAATGGTCCACGCCCAGGAAGTGGGCGATCAGCAGGTCCCAGTCCCCTCCATCCACTGCACAGCAAGAGAGGTGGGGGATGTGAGGGGGGGGGTGACCCTCTCCCACCAGCTGGGTGCCCCCTTGTCACCCTCAGGCTCTTGGGACAGGACAGGACACCCAGTGTTTCCCACTGAAGGGGAATACCCACGGGCGCTGTGGCTCTGGCTGGTCCCCAGGCACCTTTGCCCAGTCTCTCTCTTTGCTGCTGAGAGCTCTCTGAGGACACTGCCCCCTGCCCTGCATTCAGGGAGTGCTTGTCGCCTTGTGGGAGCTACAGCAAGCCCCACAGTAGCAGAGGCAGCCCCCAGCCCACTCCTTTCTCTTTCTTCCTCCAGCGTCAGGAAGGGACATCGTTTTAAAGACAAACTCAACCTCCCTCTCCCCGCAAGGAGCAGGCACCCAGGCCCCTCGGGCCATCACATTATGCAGTTGCAGAAGAAACTCCCCCCCCCCAGCCCAGCTGCAGGTCTCTCCCAAGCCAGGAGCAGCACGTCCCTCTCAGAAGAACACGGCAGCCCCCAGATCCCATAACAGACTCTGGGCAGGTGGGTCACCCCCAACCTGGGCCAGGCTCATCACCCGACAAGGGCACAGCCCCAGCCCCAAGGAAGAGGTGCTCACCCGTGGTGTAGAGGTGCTGCAGGATGCCGTCGTCCACGGTGTGCAGGTCCTTCACATTGAAGGACGGGAAGAAGTAGGAGCGAGAGAACATCTTGGGGAAGAGCCCGTCCCATGTGTCATCCCCCATGAACACCACTCTCCTCCCTGCAGAAAGGGACAGGAGTTAGCACTGTGACCTGCAGGGCGCCGGGATGCTCCCCACCGTCCCGTGCTGATCCCAGGAGTCTAGACAGGCCCAGAACAGCACAGGGACCCCAGCTCTGCCCCAGCCCGGGCTCAAGGTCAGCAGCACCCCAGAGCTGTTCTCCAGGGCTACGCACAACCAGCTGGGAGAGCTCAGCCCTGTTAGTAGTGCCCGTAGCGCACGCCCAGTGCAGCACAAAGGGTTCCTCTTATGGGCCATCTCTGCAAGAGGCCAAAGACTGAACATGCTAAAGGACACACATGATTTATGTAGTTGTAATGAGGCAGCTGCTGGGCTCGGTCCTGTTACAGGCCAGGCCAGACCCTGCCCCAAGCATCAGGTGAGAGACAACAGAGAGATGGGAGCACTGAACAGAACCAGGGGCCTCCCCCAGGCTCCGGGATTCTCCAATGCTCTTCTCAGAGAATTTACCCAGCCCCTTACCAAGCCCCAGCAGCATCTCTCAGTGGTCACAGCCTAACACGGGGTCACCACCCTCAGGGTAAAGTTACTGCTCAGGTGAGTCTGGCCATCGTGTCTGTCCCCACAGCCAGTCCGGGGGAGCTGGTCCTGTGTCTGCTCCTACCTACAGACTCCTCAGGGCAGGGGTCACATTCCTCACTGCAAAGCCCGGAGCAGCTGGAGGACACATCAGACATGCCATGTGCCCATCCCCTCCCAGCACCAGGAGAAGGGCGAGACTGGGCTGGAAAGCTGTTAACTGAGAGCTCCCTCTTTCTGCCCATGCCAAGAACAGGGAGTTGGAAGGGGTAGGGTCATCCTGCAGATGAGGATGACTGTGACCATCCCCGTTACATGGTGCCTGGGGCGCTTCCCCGACCTGCACTGGAGACATCTGGGATGGGACCAGCACCCTCCTCCAACAGCCTTGCCGAGATCCAGACCTTCCTCTCGCCCTCCTCCCGGTGTTGGTGGGCCCTGGCTGCACCCGACTGCCCCAACATGAGGCCGTGTGCCTGGGGCAGAACCTGTATGTGGCACGAACCCCAACACGAACTCATGCAGAGCCTGAATGTGGCGGCTACAGCAACTCACACCTGAACTAAAGCACTGATGGCCAGACCTTGCTCCCCTATGAGACACTCAAGTGTGACCCCACTGCACACTGCTCAGGCCGCTGGAAGTATCGAGGGGGGACATTCTCCCCCGGCTCCTGTCCCTGATTTCATCTCCAGGCTCAGAGATCAGGGTTGGGAGAGACCAAACCTGTTAACTCATCAAACAGGGGGAAAGGACTGCACCTCAATGACTAAGAGCAGAAGAGTGCCAGCAAAGCAGCTTTCCCCCAGACAGGGCACGAAGCCATGCATACACGTGTGTACAGATATGCACGTGTACATGCATACATGTGCACACACACGCATCTGTACACACGTGGATACGCGTCTGCATATGAATGTACACATACATGTGTATGCACACACGTACGTATGTACAGCAATACATGTGCGCCTATACATGCATGTGTGCACCTATATGCGTGCACACACACAAATGCGCGTGTGCGTGCAGATGGGCGTGCGGTTCGTACAAGCACCTAAGATGGAGGATGACCTCACAGCTGCACACCCACCCGCTCTAAGCACCCCCGCCCAGCGCCCCTCCCCGCACCATTGTGCATGAGCTGCGCGAGCAGGTTGTCCTCGCGGATGGCGTAGGAGGCGAAGTTGCTGCCGACGTCGACAAAGGTGGGCAGGGAGCCGGTGGTGAGGCCCTTGATGCGCTGCATGGTGGTGGTGGGCGGGTCGGCGCGGAAGCGGTAGAGCCGGGCGTGGTGGGGCTGGGTGGCCGCCAGGTGGTGCAGGGCACCCAGCTTGTTCTCATAGGGCCGTGGGCGCGGCCGTGCCACTTCGAAGCGAGCGAACTCGAAGGCCAGCGCGTCCACCAGCACCAGTACGGCCCGCGCAAAGCGCCGCGGCAGCCAGCACGAGCCCACGGCCAGGGCCGCGGCCGGGGCAGGTGAGGGGGAGCAGGCGCTGCGCTGGGGCAGCTCCACCCGCAGCAGCAGGAACCCGCTGGCGAAAAGCCACAGGCCGGCCAGGAACAGGAAGCCAGCCCAGGCCAGGAACAGCAGCACGGGACAGCGCCTCATCCTAGGGGCAGGGCAAGGGTCAGTGTGGGGTCCTAGGGGGCACAGGTAGGGGCACCCCACCAACCACAACGCCCCACCCCTAAC
>NW_017729024.1:164929372-164936588 GCF_001723915.1 Gavialis gangeticus | reverse complement strand
CCCGCTACGAGGCTGGAGATGGGGGGCCGCGGCCAGCTCCAGTCCCTTCCGTTGGCTTATCGGGGACAAGCAGCTCAGCCTGGAGCATCCAAGTGCGCCCCTAGCCCTCCCCCCTCGCAGCCCTCCCGGCCAGCTGCAGCTGAGCAGATGCAGGGCTTGATGTAGCACAGCCAGCCCCGGGGCCACTTCCTTTATTACATGATTCAATCCAAATAAAAAAAATCAGGAAGGAAACGTAGGAGAGTGTTTGAGGGGTGAGGGCAGCGCTCTAGCACCCATGGCCCTGCTAGCTGGACTGGCGCTGCTCAGACTCGGGTAGCTCCACTCTGGGGGGCTTCGGGACATCGGGGGCAGGCAGCGAGGGCTCCAGGGGCTTCACAGCATGCGGCCTGGTCAAGGCACCATAGATGCCCAGAGCCTAGGAAGAGGGAAACAGCCGTCAGGTGGGAGAAATGAGTCCTGAGGAGAGGCCTGGTTACCTATCACTCGAGCATCTGTGGTCAGGAAGGCCCAGCCTCCTGCCTCGGGCAAGGCAGCAGCAGTGGCCTGGTGCCCAGCAAGCCCCAGAGCGTGCAGCTGGGAGTCCAAACGTCAGCAGCTGAGCCGGGCCGTGGTTACTCCCACCCAGAAGCCTCCTGCTCCAGGCCTCGGGCTCGCTTGTTCCCCATGAGGATGTGAGGCGCTGCATTCCCACAGCCTCCCTCCTTCCCAACCCATGCGCCAGGGCTCAGCCGCACTGACCTGGGTGACCATGCTGGTGATGTCGCCGGTGTTGGCGGGCAGCAGGATGGTGTTGGTGTCCTTGGCCAGGTGGGAGAAGGCGTTCACGTACTGCTCGGCCACCGACAGGGAGGCGGCTGCGTTGCCGTTCTGCAAGAGAAGCAGGGCAGAGTTATGTTCTGGGGAAAAGCAGCTCCTCCGACAAGGACACGAGGTGCTGCCCAGCCATGCTGCAGGACCAGCACTCCTTGCTCTGCCCCAGTCACAGCTGATGAGAAGGTGAAGCCCCCACGTGACTCTACTGCATGGATGAGGGGGGCATGGCTGAGTGGCTGGGAAGCCGCAGGCTTGGGATTCCTTGGCCAAGGAGAGTGAAGGGACCTGGAAAGGGAAAGCCGGGTAACCCCCAGCCAATATTAGCAGCCTTTATGGACTGGCTCCCTCCCCCCCACACAAAGATGACCGGGGAACCTCCCAACAGAGCAGCACAAAGGTCAAGTAGGAACCCATAGCACAGCCTTGCTGCCGGGGACCAGCAGCGTCTCCAAAACTCAGGGTGGGAGCATGGGGGTGTCCTGAGCACACGGGGTGTCCAGCACTGGCCCATGGGACCTTGCCTGGGGGCCTCCAGGCACCCTGCAAACAAGAGACCCACACACACATGGGCCTGGGGTGATCCATGCAGCTAACCAAGGGGATAACCACCCCCCGACCCCCACCCCAGACGTGTGCTGAGATGTCCGGAGCATCCACTGGGATGAAGGGTCAGGGCAGACCCTGCCACCACCTGCAGTCCCTGCCTTAGAGATACTGGGATGCAACAGACCCAGCACGGCAGCAGCCCCCAGCTTCCTCACCTCCCTCCACCAAAAACACACACTCACGTGTTTTGTCAGTGCAGCCGCCAGGAGTTCAATTGCCTCAGCCTTGGCCTTGGCTCTGACCAGAATGGCGCTGGCCTCTCCTGGGAAGGGAACACGGCAGAGGGGAAATCAGCAGGGGAGGAAGCACCAGTGCAGAAAGAGCCCCGACACCCCTGGAGCCACTGGTAGGTGGCTGGGTCCTGCCCTGTGGAAGGGCAGCATCTGGCTCGAGCCAAAGGAAAGCCCAGGCCACAGCAAGGTGAGGTGCCCGCTCTGTGCCTCAGCCTGGACTAGGCTGTGGCTCAGCAGCACCAGCCACGCACAGGCTGCATGCCCTGTGACACCAGGCTCCAAGAAGATAGTAAGGCAGGGGCTTGGGTGATGCCAGCCAGGGACCCCGGCTCCTTTCCCACCCAGGCATGTGGGAGAACCTGCTGCTGCTGGAGGAAGCAGGTCTGAGCTCTCCCCACCTCGATGGGGCAGCCCCATAGGGGGCATTATGGAGCCCTTGCTGCACTTTTAGCCCAGGCCCTTACCAGAGGCTTTGTTGATTTGCTCGGCCTTCTGGGCCTCGGAGGCCAGGATCTGCGCTTGCTTGTGTCCCTCAGCCACGTTGATGGCAGACTCCCGCGTCCCCTCTGATTCCAGCACCGTCGCCCGCTTCCGCCGCTCAGCCTCCACCTGCGAGAAAGTGCTGGGGTTGGTGGCTGCAGGAAGCGTGGCTCCCCCTCCTTGGGGGAGGCATGGGCCTGTCTCCCTGCAGAGACCGGCTGCAAGCAAGGTGCAGGAGGCAACCCTGGGAGGGACCTGGGAAGCCCTGGGCAGCCCAGCCTGACTCAGCCTGGGCACTGCAGTGAGGAGCAACCAAGCCGTTGATGCAATGCTTGCTGCCCAGCTCGGCCTGGGCCGCTGCACTCCCACCTCATGCAGTGGACAGTGAGCAGGCAGCTCATGCCATAGACTGCACTCGTGATTTCATGCTGGGTAGCACAGGGCTCTGAAAGGGATCAGGGGCAGCAGGGCTGCTCCTGGCACACTGCCAGCCTTCTACCACCAAGGGGTGCTGGCAGGCATTCATGGCACCGAAAGCCACCTGGCAGCAAGTAGAGCCACTGCCGCTTTGCTGGGACCAGTCAGAGCTATGAGGACCCACGTGCGCAGGGGCTGACCTGCATTTGCATGGACTCCTTCACGCGGGGCGGCACGTGGATGTTCTTGATCTCGTAGCGCAAGCACTGGATGCCCCAATCATCTGCAGCCTGGTTGATGGCATCCACAATGCCGGCATTGAGGGATTCCCGTTCCTGGGGTTGCGGGGGCAGGCAGGGAAAGCCAGGTGAGAGGGGCAGGGGGGACCCTCCAGGCCTTCTCCCAGAGGCCAAACACAGGCCCGAGGGGGAAGGGGAGGGGATCTGAGGCAGGACTGACTGCACCTTCCAGATGTCTCCCATGGGGCTGGACAGTGCCCAGCAGAGGTACCACTAAACATAAATGACTCCAGGCCTGACATGAAGAGCCCAGAGCTGAGGCAGCCATGTCTTGCAGTTTTGCCAGCACAGCCCAGTGGGGCCTCTCCAGACCCCAGCTGTACACCGAGAATGGCACCCACTGCACAGGAGCCCCCACGGCTGGGCCCTGCCAGGGCATACAGACTGGCTGGAAGGGCCCCAGGGAAGCAAGCTTTGATGCTGGATGTGGAGGGGCTTGGGCGCCTTCCACCCCCACTGGCTCTGGGAACGCTGTTGGGCTCTGCCTCACCTTCCCTGGGACCAGATCCCTCCTCCCAGCAGGACAATCACCACTAGGGACACTCAGGGGCCCAGCCGTTGCTGCTGCCTCCGTACAGACCATCCCTCCCCCACTGCCACCTCTCTCGGGCCTCACAAGCCAATGGGTCTCACAAGAGCACACTGCAGCTGGGCTGGAGGCCCTGTTGTTCAGGACCTAGGGACACTATCCAGCTCCCTCCCACCCCTGGGCCCAAGCCCCAGCCCCAGCATGCAACTCACCCGAAAGACTTTGTCAAGGGAGATCTTGCCCAGCTCAGACCGCATGGTGGTCTGGGCCAGCTGCGTCACAGCGTATTCAGGGTCCTCCACCCCATAGCTAGCCTGGAACGGGAGAGCACAGCACTCAGTAAGACCCTGCAGGTCGACAACCCCCCTCCCTTGCTGGGAGGGGTGTTCTTAGGGCCCACCTCTCCCCAGCAAAGGCAAATGCTCATGCCAGGGCACAGCAGGGAGATGAATGCAGCAGTGCTTAGACGAGTACAGGAAACAGGCAGCCCCAGGGGGGCGCATGGCAGAGCCCTGGCCCCAGAGCGGGTGTCTACTGGACTCACAGCAGCAATACCCAGCCCTGCCAGCCGCCTCTGTGCATAACAAGCGTGGGCTGTCCCCAAGAGGAGTGGAGCAGCAGGGATGGCAGGCAATGCCCGCTCTCCTGGCCCCTACAAGCTGCTGAGGGCCCACAGGTGGCTCAATGCACTGGCCAGCCCATGCACAGAGGGCTCAGGCCAACGCCCAGCCCAGCAGGAAGCGTGGCTGCTGCTTCCAGGCTAGGGCAGGGGATCTGGACCCGGACACAAGGGGCAGGGGACACCAGCCCCAGGCAGAGTCCCCACAGGAGATAAGGAGAGGAACATGTGTGGCCCCCTTCCCCATGCAGGAAGCTTGGAACAGCAGCAGATTGGGTGGGGGCCTGGCCCTGGCCTTCCCTCCCCTGCTCCAGGCCTGGCTCCTTCCATGACCTCAGTGCCCCTTGCAGTCCTTTGCACAAGCAGCTACAGCAATGCAGAACAGGAGGTAGGAAGGGACTCCCCAAGGCCCAGAGCCGGCTACGTGGCCAGGCCGAGCCCCACAGGAACAAGGCAGGTACCTTGTAAGGGTCCACGATGCGCAGGTAGAGCACACCATCAATCTGCAGCGTGACGTTATCTGCAGGGAGAGAGGGGAGCAAGTGGTTACTGGGGCAGGGGATCTTCTGACACAGTCACACGTTCATCAGGGTTATACACTTCTCTTCCCTGAACCGGCTAGGGGCAGCTTGCAGTAAAGGGCCAAGTAACTGATAAGCACGGATGGGAGGTTAAAATAAGCTTTTTATGGTGTGTAACAAAACCTACTCCTGTAGGTCTTTCCCCTTCCATGTTTCTCCCTCCCCACTACAGCTCCGGCTCTGGCTGGGGCCCTACTCCAGCTGGGGCAGGGAGCAGGGAGCATGGAGCACAAGCTGCCTCTGGATCTAGCCCAACTTCACAGCAGTGGTGGCAGCTCTGGCTCTGGAGCCAGGGCTGAAGCTGTCACCAATGCAACAGCTGCTATGAGACCAGGCTGGAGGCTACACATGCTTTGTGCTTCTGCCCCCGGCTGGAGCAGGGGCTGGAGTTGCAAGGGGAAAGTAACTGGTAGTGGGGGAGGGGGGATGTGAGGAGAAGGCAGCAGCAGGAACTAAACAGGGGAGAGGCAGTGGGGGGCTCAGCAAGTGCTGGTGTCCGAGTATGCAGGCACCATGGGGAGGGACAGGCATCATAAAGCACAGGCATAGCAGAGCAGGTGGGAATGAGGACAACTGGCGTGGAGGGCAAGGAGAGAGGCAGAGGCCAGAGGTGCCCTGCCAGCAGGTACTGGAGGGGCCAGGTGCCAAGGGAGACAAGGGGCAGGGCTTAGGTCCAGCTAATGCAGTCACGGCAACAATAAACCTCAGAGTTTTTCACTACTGCCCATGATTCCAGGTTGTCCTTTCTACATCGCACCTGGACTCCAGAAGGCTGACTGCTGGCCCCAGCCTCCCAGCAGTCCGAACCCTGCACCAGGCACCTGAAAACATGTCCTCAAAGCAATGCCGTACTCCGCAGGCCCTTGGTTGGTGAGTGCTGGAGATGCTGGCTCACCGCCTGGGGGATGGGGGGGAGGAACGGTCTGAAAGGTCAAGAGCCCGTGGAGAAGAGTAGGCTGAGCACTAGGGAGGATCCAGCAAGCTGGCAGCTGGAGATGGGAGCCCAAAGGGCCGTGCTGTTCTCTGCACCTTGAGTTCTACAGACAAGGTCAGATTCAGATGTGTCACGGTGGAGTATCCCAGACTTGCCAAGAATACACCAACCTCCCCCCACCACAGCTGCCTTGGCCCTGGAGAGGGGAGGGGAGGGCTGGTGCTGCTCACCCAGGGTGACAGCCGACTGCTCCGGGACATCGATGACAATTTCCTTGAGGCTCTGCACGTAGCAGATCTTATCCAGCACCGGGATGAGGAAATTCAAGCCCTGGAAGGGAGCAGGGAAGCGGCAGTCAGAGCCTGGACCTCAGCATCCGGGCAGATGGTGACACACTTTGGAGCCAGGGATCATCGGGGTCATGATCTGTTGAGATCCCTTCCAACCCTAGCATCTATGAATCTCCACCGCCACCCACAGCAGGGCAGACTCCAGCATGCACAAAGCACCTGCCCCAGGCACGAGGCTGCAGGCTGGGCTCAGTTTCCCACGTGCTACCTTTCAACCCTTATGTCCCCTCCTGAGAAGTCACTCCCGTGCCTGCAGCATCACCAGCTGCTGAGAGCATAAGGAGCCCAGAGGCCTAGGACTCAGTTTAACCAGGGGGCAGCAGGCACAGTGGAAGGCAGGCAGCCAGCAGGAAATGGTGAGACAAGACTAAACCAAGTGTCAGCAGAGAGAAGCACAACAAGATCAGGAGCGCAGGCAGGAAGTGCGGCGCCCAGTGATTGAACTGGCTTGCAGAGGTTGTTAATGTTAAGACCGTGCAAAGCACACTGATGTGTTAGCACAAACTTCATCCACAAGCAAGGTGGGAATGGGGGGAAGCCGATTCTGCCCTGATCTGTGCTTATCTCACACAGTCCTGGGGTCAGGAATGAAGCGTGGCCTGCCCAGAAAGATCCCGGTGCGACCGGGCTGCAGTAAGGGAGCTGGAGGGAGGCGAGACCCGCACCACGGGTCACCACAGCACAAGGACTCAGCAGACAGGGTCTCTCCCTAGCCAAGGATCCACCCCCAAGGGAATGGGGAGCCCTGGACGGATGGGACCTAGGCTGCAGTGGAGGAGGGAGGATGACAACCAGGCACCCTCCATGGGCCACATGCAGAGGGCGGGATGCAGCCTCCCCCAGCCAGCACAGGCGAGGGGGGCTGGTCTCAACTCCTGTGGCAACAGCCCCCACATCCCAGCCCCATCCCGGGCACTGCCGAGCAGAAAGAACGGGGGCACCGCAGACGTGTGCGAGGATCCCTCTTGCCCCCTCTGGAGGCAGCAACAAGCCTCAGGGCCGACGGCAGCAAGGTGGGACGAGCAGCACCAGGAGCCTGAGCTTGGGCGCCAGGGGGCAGGGGGGTGGACATTGCAGGTCCCAGGCAAACCGGCTCCTTACAGGGTCCAGGATGCGGTGGAAGCGACCCATGCGCTCCACCACCCAGGCCTCCTGCTGCGGCACAAACAGCACCACTGTGTTGAAGGGCAGCCCCGACGTCGTGGATGCCGCCCGCCACGGGCTCTGTGAAGGGAAGGAAGGAAGGAGACGGTGCCACGGTCAGGCCTGGTAGGACCTCCGCCACGACCCCCCCACCACCCTGCTATAGACCTCTCTGCCCCCCCACAGCCCGCTGCCCCACCCCCACCAAC
>NW_017729024.1:164927392-164929154 GCF_001723915.1 Gavialis gangeticus | reverse complement strand
CCCCTCACCCTCAGCAGAAGCCGCCCGGCCCCGAGCGCCCTCCGAGCCAGCATCACCGCCGCCGCCGGGCACTTGCGACCAACGAGACGGCGCGCAGAGCGACTCCCGCGCGAGTGCGTCAGAGCAACGTGCCCCCCGGCAACACTTCCTTTATGCGCCGGAAGGACGGAGCCAGCAAGACAGCGGTCGGTCCGTCCGCGAAATGCGTCTCCCGAAGGCACTTCCGGCCCCCTTAGTGCGACGGTAATATTCGTCCCCCCACCGTGAAATAAGTCGCTCGTTAGGTGTGCCGCGGTCGTGCAATAGCAAGCAGCCGGATTGGGCGGGGGGAGGAGCCAGGACGCCTGGGTTTTTCGCCTGACCCGGCTCAAGCCTTCCCTTGCTCCAAGCCTCGGTCTTCCCACCTGTGTAATGGGCACAATGAACCTGCCCTGTGTACACGGGGGTGGTTAATCCAGCCCTGTGGGGCAACAGGGCAGCCATACACAAGGCCAGCGTGGTTTTGGGCCTCATCCATAGCAGCATTAGGTGCAAGACAGGGGAGGTGGTGGTGCCTTGGTTCAGCACTGGGTCGGCCTCATCTGGATACTGCGTGCGGGTCTGCGCTCCACGGTTTGCGAAGGACGTGGAGACATTCGAGAGGGGCCAGACGCAGCAACAAGGATGCTCTGGGGCATGGGGGCTGCAGGAGCGGGGCATGTCCATGCTGATGGATGAGGGGCTGACAAGGGGCTACGAGAGCAGCCTGCAAACGCTGGAGGGCTGCCGGAGAGAAGAGGGGAAGCAGCGCTTCTCTCTTGCTGCCGAGAGGACGTGCACCATAGTTTCATAGTTTCTAGGGTCAGAAGGGACCCGAATAGACCATCTAGTCCGACCCCCTGCCATGGCAGGAAAGAGTACTGGGGTCAAACAACCCCAGCAAGGTGTTCATCTAACCTCCTCTTAAAAACCCCCAGGGTAGGAGCCAGCATCGCTTCTCTTGGAAGTTGGCTCCAGACCCTAGCCACCCTGACCGTGAAATCGCGCCTCCTGATATCTAACCTAAACCTACCCTCTGCCAGCTTGTGACCATTATTCCTGGTCACTCCTGGCGGTGCTCGGGGGAACAGGGACTCCCCCAATGCCTGCTGATCCCCCCTAACCAGTTTATATCAGGCCATGAGATCCCCCTCAGCCTTCTCTTGTGGAGGCTGAACACGTTCAGGTCCCATCGCCTCTCCTCGTAGGGCCTGCCCTGCTGTCCCCTGATCATGCAAGTGGCCTCCTCTGGACCCTCTCCATGCTGTCCACATCCCTCTTGAAGTGCGGCGCCCAGAACTGGATGCAGTACTCCAGCTGCGGCCTGACCAGTGTCACATAGAGGGGGAGGATCACCTCTTTGGACCTGCTCGAGATGCAATGGGCTGAAGTTGCAGCAAAGCGGGTTTAGGTTGGAGATCTGGAAAACGCCATTGCTGCCGGAGCCGGGAAGCCATGGGACAGACACTGGGATGGGGGGACTCTGTGGCTGGAGGCATCACAGAGAGGGTGGGCAGGGACTGTGTGGGTGCAGTGATGCCTGTGCTCTGCTATGGGGACTGTGGTGGGCCAGTAGGGGGCACTCCTGCGTTGAGCCGCCCACCTCCCTGTGCCCAACCACCTTCCTGGCTCCAAGTGCCTCCTTAGGGGTGCCTCGCGGCCGGCTGACTCCCTCCCTGGAGCACACTCTCTAGCCTGGGGTAACGTAAGCTGCCACCACCCTGAGAAGGGACTCTCTTGGCCC
>NW_017729024.1:164922681-164926612 GCF_001723915.1 Gavialis gangeticus | reverse complement strand
TTGGGGAGAAACAAAGGTGGCTTCCTGCCACAGGGACTGCCCAGGTTTCGGGGCTGTGCTGATTGTACCCCCTTTCTGCTCCACGTCAGGGGGTTTAAGGTGCTGGGTGCTGGCTGCAGCCTGGCTTGGACACTTTGCAATGCTCCTGCTGGGACCAAAGGGAGGTTACTGGCAGGCGGGTCTTGTCCTCTGCTCAGGCTCAGACCGATCACCAAATTTGGGGTCAGGAAGGACTTTCCCCCTGGTCGGACTGAGTGGGGGTGGGGTTGCTTTCTTCCTTTGCTTTCCTCTGCCTGGGTCTCTAAATGCATTTGAACCCCGCTTGCAGCATCAGGACACTGCAGCCCTTATCTCCTGGCTTTACCGGGGGCAGACTCAGGGGCTCTCGGTGTTTGGAGCAATGAGCCCGGCTGTTACGCCAGGGGCCACTTGCGTAGCTTCAGGCACAGGTCGGCCCAGCAGCATCACTCCAGGGTTAGCAGGGCCACGGCTGGAAATTTAGCAACGGGGGAGCAGCGGCCGCGGTTCTGGAAATAGCTCTGGAAGCTGCCGCTGCTCCTCTGTGGCCTCTCAGATGTGGCAGCGCCACGGCTGGATCCAGCTGACGTGGGGGATGGCGCTGTGGCTGTAGCTGGCCTGCAGACCAGCCCCATGCCAGGTATCCAGCCACTCGATGGCAGCACTGAGCCCAGTTGGGGAGGACAGGCCTGCAGGGCAGGTGGGAAGATGGAAGACCTGGACTGCGCTCAGGGGAAGAGCCTGGGGTCAGAGCTTGGCTCCAGCAGCGCCACCGGGGTCTGGCGTCCTTTGCTCCCTGCCCATGGCAGCTGGAGAGCCTGTCCCCAGGACTGAGCATCGCAGCCAGACTCCCAAGAGGCAGCCGGTAGGAGAAACACCAGCCCCAAGCACCAGGGCAGCACCGTGTCAGGGCCTGCAAACAGGGGCCGCTGCATAAGGGGCCAGCCCCATGCTCTGGTCTCTCCATTGCAGCATCTCTCCCCGTCCTCACAGCCCCTCTGCACAGCTCTGAGGTCGGGAGAGCGTGCGCCATGTGCTCAGGTCCCTGCTCGCAAGCACAACGAGGCGGCTGGGCTGTTTCCAAACGACCGTTTATTAAATTAGAAAAGAAGGAGGAGGTACCAGGGACAACATGACTTTTTTTGGGGGGGGGGGGGGGGTTGTTTTTTTTATTATTTTCAAGTTTCTGCAAACGTTTGTTTCCCCCCACCCCGGGCTCCGGAGAATGATGTGAGATCGCGGGCGCTGAGCCCCGTGGCGAGTGAGAGGGAGGGTGGGGGCGGCCGTGGCAGCCTCCCTGTGAAATGTGGACAGCAGCTCTGCACTGAGGTAGCTGGGATGGAGCCGCTCCCACCCTCCATGGGTGGGTTGGGGGGCCCAGCGGCTTCCTTCTGACATGCGCCCCATTGCTCGGTGATGCTGTGGACTCAGGTGGGAGGCGGTGGCTGACAGGTGGGTGCTGGTCATGCAGGATTAAAAACACCACCTCCCTCTCCCCCAGCAGCAGCGGGACTGGGGGGCGTGTCGGGGATCAGCATGGGCTCCGGGGAGCTGCCTGCATCTACCTCGCTGCACTAGGGTGCAAAGCCCCAGGCCAGAGCTGGCCTAGGGGGGAGTGAGAGCTGTGGCTGAAGTGGGGAGGGAGGGAGGGAGGGAGTGATTTCTCTGCGCTTCCCACCTCCACCCAGGCCTGCAGGAGCTCCCACCCCCGGCCACACCAACCCCTGGCGTGTTGGGGGGACACTTCCCATTCTCCCCCTACAAACACCCCCAAGACTTGCGAGGGGACGGCGGCTCTTGCATCTCTGCAAGCCCACAGCTCCCACCCCCTGCACACTCGTGCCCCTTGCGTGTGGGGTCAGGACTGGCCTTGGCACCACTCTGCGGGTCACCACTCTGCCGCAAACGGATCCTAAATCCCCCTCCTTCAAGAGGCCCCAGCCTGCTGCCAGCCTCCAGGCATCTCTCTCCTCGCTCCACGTCCACCAGGTCCCGGGGGCTGCACTAAGGCCCCCAGGTCTGTATCCTCCTGCCAGCTTGCCCCACAGGGCAGCACGGGTCAGGGAGGGTCCATCTGACCACAGATTCACTCAGCTCCCTGCAGAATGGGCCAGGCCAGAGGCTTCCCCCCCAGACTGAGGGGAAACCTCACCTCTGGGCAGAGGGAGCAGCCCAGCTGCCTGTCCCCTGGCGGGGGAGACACCCGTGCGTCCTTGCCCCACTACCACCCCTGACCCATCCTAGCAGCTGTTGCCCAGGGGCCAGGCCTGCCATGACCGCTCCATCTCATCTATGCACCGCACCAGGCTCTGTGGGTCTCATGCTGCAATAACCAGCAATCCCTGCCCCCAGCTCCTGGCCTGCTCTGTTCAACTTGCAGCAAACACTCACTCCAAAGTCAGCAGCACCTGGCATGCCCTGCCCAGGGAGAGCCCATCCCCTCCCTGCCCCAGAGATGGTGTCCTGTGGGGACAGAGCCATAGACCCCAGCCCAGCAGCACTGTGCACACCCTTTCTCCCCACTCCCTCCGGCCTGCTCCTGCCCTGTCCTCCTGGTCTGGACTCAGCCCCAGCTGCCTAAGCATGGCCCAGACCCATCAAGACAGGGCCACTGGAGGGGCTTCTGCTCCAGCCCTTGCAGCCTCCCTGTTTCCCATAACAGGACGAAGGGCTCAGGAGCTCTGCAGGCAGCGAGGCAGGAGAGGCCCCCTCGCCCCCTGCCTTCTACTGAGACGCCTCAGCTGTGATCCCACCCTGACATCCCAGCCCTGGCTCCCTGCACCCTGGTGCTGAAGAGGCCATGCCCCATGCCCCCAGCTCCCTCCCACATGGCACTACGAGGCCCCTCTGGGACCACCTGTCTCCTTGCACCTGTGAAAGCCTGGACCCAGAGCCATCCACCATCCATGGCTGACTCCCCTGCAACAATAAATACTAATAAATACTGCACCCCAGCTCCCCGCACTGCCCCTTCCTCCCCACAGTGGAGGGTCTGGCCCAATCCGAGCCCCCCCATCCCAGCAGGGCATGGCACTGTGAGAGACCTGGGGATGTCTCCAGCACTGGCAGGTGAGGAAGGCAGCACCCTGGCAGCCGTCTGCATGCTCCCACATCACCCTGACCCCTCCGTGCTCACCACCGTGCAAAGCCCTGGGGCCAGTGGCAGCCGGAGACCACTGCCAAGGCTGGCTACCCCACAGCTCGGTGGGGCGGGGGCAAAAGCTGCAGGGCGGAGGCTGAAGAGCTGTCTCTGCTCTTGCCCTTTACTGGTCTCTACAAGGTGCTGGACACAGAAGCCTGGGCTGGCCCAGCCCCATTCAGGCCCGAGGCGAGTAGCAGGGGTTCCTTGGCATCTCAGTGAAGGATTTCAGCTCATAGGGGATGCCGGAGTCGACCTCGATGGACTTGCGGGAGAAGAGCAGTCGGATGTCGTCGTGCAGGTAGATCTTCCCCGACTTGGAGCTGTGAAACCTATGGGGAAAGACAGGTTGAACGTGCTGAACAGGAGCCAGCAGTGTGCCCTTGGTTGCCCAGAAGGCTACCGGCATCCTGGGCTGCATTGGTAGGAGCGTTGCCAGCAGATCAAGGGCGGTGATTCTTCCCCTCTGTTCAGCACTGGGGAGGCCACATCTGGAGTCCTGTGTCGTTTTGGGCCTCCCACTGTAGAAAGGATGTGGACACATTGGAGAGAATCCAGCGGAGGGCAATGAAAATGGTTGGGGGCTAGGGGACAGGACTGGTGAGGAGAGGCAAAGGGAAATGGGCTGATTGAGTCTGCAGAAGAGAAGACCGAGGGGGGTTCAATAGCAGCCTTCACCTCCCTGCAGGGGGGCTGCAAAGAGGATGGAGCTGGGCTGTTCTCAGTGTGGGCAGATGGCAGGACAAGGAGCAATGGGCTCAAGCTGAAGCAAGG
>NW_017729024.1:164914530-164917681 GCF_001723915.1 Gavialis gangeticus | reverse complement strand
GAGCTACTAGATGTGCTTGGAGGGACTAGATGTGACCTCCTGAGCTCCCTTTAACCCTCATTTTCTGTGATTCTGTGTGAAGCAAGGCAGGATGCACAATGTTTGGGGTCAGAGAGCCCATGGAGTCAGTAAATGACTATGTGTCATGGGCCTGTGGTAAACAACTGTTTCATCCATGTCTAAGAAGGACGTGAAATGTTAGGAACTTTGCCCAGGGCTCGGGGGTGCCGTACACGCATTAAGCCTGTGCCCTGCCACCAGCCTCCAGGGCTTATCTTGTAACCCTTTGGACAGGCTAGTAAGGGAGTTGGGCTTTGTAGGTAAGAAACCTGGCTGAGCCCCTGCCATCAAACTGAGCCTGTGGTCAGGCTTTGTGTGACGTCGAGGTCTCCAGGAAGTACACACTGTCCACAGCAGCACCACAGACAACAAACACCCTTCCCTGGCCCTTATACAGAGAGCTGCTCTAGAGGAAAGAGAAAAAAGAGGAACAATGCTGGTTGTTGAGCCAGCTTTGCCAGATGTCAGTGGACTCCCTCCATCACTGGAGGTGTCAAGAAGAGGGTGGACAGACACTGGGCACCTCCTGAGCTCCCTTCAACCCTCACGGTCTAGGATTTTATGACAAGACCCAGCATGGGCAGGCCTGACTCTGCCGTGTAAGGTGTGGGGGCAGATGCTCCCACTCAGCTGCCTCATGGGGCAATGGCAAAGCTGGGCCCCCCCATTTCAGCTGGACTTGTCATCAAGACAGGGTCTCATGGCTAGGACCCGTCATGTCCTCGTGGCATGTGGCTTTCCCACTAACCTGGGCCATTCTTCAAGACGGCCACCACAGACGCCAACCCCCCCCGGCAGCATGCCTACAGCCTCAGGGGAGATGGCCACCCCCTGTTTGACAGCCAGGCGCTAGGGGAGGCTGCGGAGAATGCGAGGGGAGCAGGAGGTGGCGGGGAGCAAGGTGAGATGCTGGACCCTGCTCCTGGAAATGCTGGGAGGCAAGGGTGGCCATCCCTCCCACCACCCCCATCACTGCCCCTTACCTCAGGTGCATCAGGTAGCAGAGGACCCTGCGGGGGGGGTGAGCGCAAGCCGGGTCGCTGGGCACCGCACCAGCCTCCTCGTCCTCCCCCACGGGCACCAGGAAGATGCGGTGGCGTAGGAAGGTCATGTGATGGGCCGGCATATTCTGGAAGTCGTACGTCACCAGGAACATTTTCACCACAGTCTTGTTGGGGTTAAATAAGGTCTGGAAAAAAAGTGTGTGTGGAGGGGAGAAGGTAAGGAAGGTTGGGGGAATGGGGGGACAGGGAGTGTGGGGAGGGGGTCTGGGCCCCTGGGGTGAAGAGCAGAGAGTGCTGGGCTGCTGGGCAAAGGGGCACAGGGGTGTGAGGAGGTGCCTGGCTTCAAAAGGTACAGAGCAGGGCAAAGGCTGTGATGGGGCCCACTCAGCACCGGGAACGGGAGCGGATAGAGGCTGGGGTGCCAAGGGCTACCCGAACCTCAGCACCATACCCAGAGAGGCTCAGCTCGAGGCCCGAGCTTTGGCCATGCGCCAGGCCAGACTCAGCCTGGCAGGGGGATGGGATGTGGCCGGTCTGAGCCCTCTGACGCCCAAGCTCACCACTTGGATGGTTCCAGCTTTGGGCACGCTGTAACCCTTCTTTCCCAAGGCTTCCAAGTCGATCACTCCCTGGAACGACAGAGCGGGGAAGATGGGGAGGGAGCGCCGGGCAGGCAGCCTGGCCCCGACATGCAGCCGACGACAAGGGGCAGGTGGGAAGAGGTGGCGCTCAGCCTGCGCCACATCCCTGTGGCCAGGCCCCTCCCTTCCCATGCAGGGCAGCACCATCACTGCACGTGCCACCTTGCTCAGTGCAGCAGAAGTTAAGGGATGCCGCGTCCTGGCAGGAGCCGCCTGCCCAGGTGGTGCCTTAGTGAGCCGTGTGTCACCTGCCAGGACAGCAGGACTCCAGTGACACCCCAGAGAGGAGAGCGGGCAGACACACTCCCCCAGGCCTCCTTATTACAGAGCACTTCCCCCACAGAGACCCTGCTCGAGTGTCTGGACCCCTCCCTGCAGAGAGCCAACAGCTTCTCCTGCCATCTCGGAGGACCTGCTGGCTCCTACAGCTGAAGGGGAATCCCACGGTCTCAGCGTGCCTTGCTCCAGCTGGCTGGTGCCCAGCTACCCAGACTGGCCAGAGGATGAGACATGCCCAGTCCAACAGCACCATGCACCAGCCTGGCTGGCAGGGCCCTCAGGAGGGCAGGGCTAGTCCGAGCCCCTGCTCCAGGCAGGATCTGCACCGGTGTGTCTGATGTATGTTTAAACACCTCCAGGGCTGGAGACTCCCAGCCTCCCTGGGTATCTGCCAGGGGGAGAAGGCTCCCCTTCATCTCCAGCCTGCATCTCCCCTGCTGCAGTGTAAAACCCTGTGGTTTCTATCCTCTGCGTAACCTCCCTGCACAGATTTGCAGCCTGGTCTCGAATCCCCTCATAGCCTCCTCTTCTCCATGCTCAGTCACCCATGTCTGCCTGCCTCTCCCTGTGTATCGGGCTTCCCAGGCCTCTAGTCAACTTGATCCAGTCAACTTGATCAGTCTCTGCTGGACTCTTTCTCTGGTCTCACTAGCCTCATGCTCGAGGGAAATCTACCTAACAGCTTAAAAAGGTGAACTTGGGAACAACAGTTCATAAGCTGGCTAAACACTGAGAACTGAGGATAAATAGACATGGGATTTATGGTCCATTATATTTTACCCAACTCTTGACCCTCCTCCCTTTGGAGAGGCCTTGATCTCCCAGCAAGCAGCTTCTTGGCTTCTGCTAATCATGTATGTGCTACCCCAGGGATTTCTCTCACCCCTTCCCCTCTGCTGGTTTCACTCTACTGTGATCACAGACCCGCGGAAAAATGCCTTGCATTCAAAAGTTGGTCTGATTTTATCCCAGCAATGGAGTTGATCCAATAAAAGTCACCGCCCTCCAAAATCCCTGCCTCTGGTGTAATTTCTGGACTGCCACGCCTACAGCGTCACTCTTATATTGCAATTGGGTCAAGTCTTTCTTGCGACAGGTGCCCCAAGCTGGATTCACAGTTTCATAGTTTCTAGGGTCGGAAGGGACCTGAGCAGATCATCAAGTCCG
>NW_017729024.1:164905783-164914171 GCF_001723915.1 Gavialis gangeticus | reverse complement strand
AGGTCTGATTGTAGCCTACTCCTTCCTTCTAACGTGCCCACATCCCCCCATTCACCCACCCACTTCAGAGCTGCAGGCTCAGCACAGGGGCCAGACCCCTCCTGACAGCTGTGTGAAGCCTCTCCCCCAGCTTTGCAGCACAGCCAGAGCATGAATGACTCCTGGCCAAGGAACAAACCCTGCAACTACAGGCACTTCCCTGGGGGTAGCTGGGAGGGAGCGGAGCCTGTCAAGAGAGGTGGGTGTGCCTGGCCATGCCTTCACATTCCCTGGAGCTGGGCTCCATCTCTCAGGCCTGCAGGACCTGGCTCTGTCCCAGCCAATTCCTTCAGTACCTGCCTGGCCCAGCCCCAGCCCCAGCCTCAGCGACGTACCAGGAAAGGCGAGGGTGCGCTGTGCTCCGAGATGTCAAAGTAGGTGACGTCGACGGGCAAGGTGGCGTGCTGGGGGCAGTATGAGCCGCTGGCCCCAATCTCCGCCGTGAACCCTTCGATGCGGCCCGACGGTGCAAAGCGTCCCTTCAGGATGGACTCCTGCAGGGTGTGGGGAAGCAGGCAGCCCTGAGCCCCTGAAGCCTGAGAGCTGCCCACTACGAAGCCGAGGCCACGGTGGAGACACCAACGCCAGAGGCTGCCAGCCCCAGATGGCTCTGATGCCCCTGCCAGGAGCCCTCTTGCCCTGCCCCATGCCCAGCCAGGGGCCTGGCAGGTGTCAGAGCCTACTGGTGCACTTACCTCGAAGTTGCCCAGCAGGGCCCGGCTGATGGAGGTGGCAGCCCAGGCGGTGGGGGAGGGCCGGGTACCCACAGGCCCCTTCCGGAGGCTGCTGCGGAGGTGTCTCCTGCTGAAGATGAGGCAGCGTCAGAGCCAGTCTCTTGCCAGCCGGCAGATACAGGGTCCCGGGGGAGTAGGCAGGGGGTCTCCTCTCCTCTCACCAGCCCCGCATCCCCTTCTCTCCTGCATGTAAGAGCCACCCACCCAGCTACCAAAGGGGTCCCTGTCTTGGGAGCCCCAGCAGCCCAGGTGCTGGGACCCCCTGCTTCCCCCTGCCCGGGGCTGAGCACCTGCCCCCAGTGCCCGCTGCCTGGCTCAGGGAGCTTGTGCAGGGGGAGGAGGCGGCTTGGGCCACTCACGATTTCAGACGCAGCCCGCTCTTCACCCGCCGCCCGACCGTAGTGCAATCTGCAGAGCTCTAGAGATGAGAGACCACGGGGATGCATTAGGGGCAGCGTGTGCCAGTGGGGGGGGGTATCTCCAGGACAGCCTGGCCTGTGCCCTCGCAGCCAGCTCCCACCCAGCCCTGCCTGACTGCTCCTGGCACAGGAAACCCTTTCCCCAGAGAAGAAAAGTACACGTGTGTACACGCATGCACACGCACTCTGCACCGACACAGGTTCACATATGCGTTCATGCATAGAGTGACACCTACACAGAGGCTTCCAGTCTGGATGCTCCCCAGCCCCACGGGGTCCATATTGAGCCCCGCTGATGCCCGCTGGACACAGGGCTATGGTGCTGTGCCCACCTGCCCCCATGGCTGCGGCCCCAGGGGCTGGTGAGGGGGCAGGACGAGGGCTGCCGGCCTCCCCTGCACAAAGGGCACTTGTCCTTTCAGGCCTTTTCCCCTTCTGGAAGCTACACAAAAGGGGCAGCACAAAGCAGAGCAGGGAGCAGCCGTGTGACAGGTGTGAAGCTTCTGGGTGGCCGACAATGGACTGGGGCAGGGGCAGGGGCAGGGGCCGGGGCCAGGGCTGTGGGGGCATCGTGCCAGGACGCACTGCAGCACGAAGAGGGAAGAGCCCTTGGAACGGGGCAGGTGCACCCCAACTTGGGTGCTGGGGAGCCCAAGCTGGCAGCGAGCAACCCCAGGGGAAGTGCAGTGCAGAGGAGCTCCACACCCCTCCCCTCCCCGCTGCCGCCCTGACACCAGGCAGCTAAAAAGCCCTGGGCGGGAGAAGGGTCTCCCCCACCTCCGATCACCGTCCCCTTCCGAGTCCCTCCCCCGCAGCCCACTCACCCTGGCCCCGGGCAGCAGGTGGTTCCAGAAAGGGGCACCCTTGGCATCGGTGCTGCGGCCGGAGGCCGGGACCGGCGGGCAGAGCGGCGCCCGCTTCTTCCGTGCCGGTGGGGACAGGGCCTCGTCCTCTGAGCATGAGTCGGCTGCGCCCTCGCCAGCCGGCAGCAGCTTCCGCTTGGCCGCGCAGCTGCCCCCGCCCAGCCGCCCGCCCGGCGTCTTCTCCGCCGAGCCCAGCCCGTTGTTCACGGGGCCTGGGGCTGCCGGAGGGGTGCCAGGCTCCTTGTGCCCGTTGGCCGCGGCCGGCGGCTCCCCTTCTGAGCCGGCCCCGTTGCTGCAAGCAGGGCTGCTCCCTGGCTCCTCTTTCTTGCCACTGCCGGTGTCCACCCAGGGCTTTTGTGCAATACGGTGCAGGTCAACGTCAAGTAGGGTTTGGCTGCTGGCTCTGTCTGCCCGCGGGGCCCCATTCTCCTCCACCGGCTGCTCCCTGGCCCCGGCTGGGCGCGGGGGCTCGCTGCTCCCCGCAGAGCCACTGTCCCTGGGGGCTGGGCAGCCATCTCTCATGTGCAAAGTGCTGCGAGTGATGTGCGGTGGCTGGGAGGCAGTGGCAGCCTCCCGCCGTCTGTCCTCTGGGCAGGCCCGGGAGCCACTCTCCCGGCACCCGCTGCGGCCAGAACCGCCTTCGCCCCTGTGCTCCACCACACGTAAGCCACTGTGGGAGAAGTGCTGTGCCGAGCCACAGAGCGACAGCTCCTCCACCAGCAGCCCATCCTCAAAGGCATCGTCCTCCAGCGCGTCCTGGCTGGGGCGCAGCTCACCAGGGACCCCGTCCTGCCTGCCCTCTGTCCCTGCGGCCCCCCATTGCGCCCGCTTGGGGTCCCGTGTGCTCTCCGGAGCCCGTGGCTCTGTGTACCCCCTCTTGACAGCTGCCCGCCCGCCGGCTGGCTCAGAGGCACTGGAGAGGTGTGAGAAGATGGAGACCTGGTAGACCTTCTGGCGCTTAATCTCCGTCTCATTGTAGCCCACCAGGAGGCCGCGGCGCGGGCAACGCTCGGGGGCTGGCTCCAAGCCCGCTTCGCCACCCGCCCGCGACAGCCCTGCGTCCTGGCTGCGCTCTGGGGGAAGGGGCGTCTCCGCGTGGATGTGCCGCATGGAGCCTCACTGGGCCGGGCGCCGCACTGCGCCGGACACAGGAAAGCCCATAAAGTAGCAGGGAAGGGGTGGTAAAGTGCCACGAGGTCACGGGGGCCTCAGACCACCCCCGGCTCAGCAAGTCCGGATGGGGCTTTGGCTACGGAGCACACTGCAACACCGCATCTATTGAGGGAGAGAGAGGGGAGTTAGCTCCTGAGATCCCAGGTCATCTGCTTCAGGCTGTTACTGGGGAACCGAGCAGGATGCAGCCCCCTGGCCCTGGTGCCAGCCAGCCCCCAGCCCCCTCTCCCTGGGCAGGCGGGCTGCAGGACAGAGTGCTCTGCCAAGCTGGGAGAAGCTGGGCCGGCCTAGATGCAAGGAGACATCCACCCGGGGAAGGGGAACGCAGAGGGAGAAGGGCAGGGTGCAGGGATCCCACCTGCAGGGTCCGTGTTGCATCCTCGGCCAGAGCCCTGAGAGCCAGGAAGAGGTGCGGAGCACCCTGCAAAGCTGAGGCCACAGGCGACGAGCCCAAACATGCAGGGGGAAGGGACCAGGTCTCCAAGAGGGAAATGCAAACAGGACGTGCCCAGGCTGGCCCCGGGAGAAGGTGGGCGAGACTGCCCCAGGGGCTTAGGGATGCCCTTTCCCAGGGCAGGCGGGCACATTCCCCAGGTAGCAAGACCCTGGGAGCTAGTGAAAGCAAGTGCGCTGGGAGGATCCAGGCCATCAAATCCAACCACAGGCTGCAGAATGAGTGTGGACGGACAGACAGCCACCCGGTCTTCTCCGTCACTGCCACCCCAGCCTCAGCCCCTGGCTCTCCGCAGCCTTGGGGTTTCCTGGCCCAGTGCATTTTCCACAGCTCTGCCCAGCCCCGCATGAGCTGTCTCCAGCAGCGCGTCACCTCCGCCCTGCCCTGGAAGGGTTGCACAGCCAGCCTGCTTGTGCTACGTGGCTGAACCCGCCCTGCCCTTATCATCAGCTTGTTCCAGCCTAGATACCTGGGTGCCTGTCCCGCAGCCCCGTCCTGGCAGCCATGCCCTGGCCTCCCCATGGGGGTAGAGTGGCTCTCTCCTGGCCCCATCCCTACCCCCTGAATGGACCATTTTAGCCACCTCTTCCTGCAGGGAGGTGTCTGGGATGGATCAGAACGAGCCGTTCCACGTCACCCCAGAGGAAAAGCCCCCTGCTCCGCTCAGCAGGGAGCTCTGGGTCCCTGACGCCATGCCAGCCTCTGCCCCAGGCTGCCCTGCCAACCCAAGGAAGGAGGAGCACAGCGATGCAGCCACATAGAAATGATGATGACCACACATGACCTAGGAAGAGGCCTGTGCGCGGCTCACATCTCCCCTGCAGGCAGGTGGGAAGTATGCACGGAGCTGCCGGGAAGCAAGGGCTGAGTGGGGAGAATTTGGATGCTGGGCTGGGCATTGGGAAAAGCCCAGCTCTGCTCCTGCCCCTCTTCTGCCAGGAGCTGGTGAGGTGGGCAGGCAGCTTGCGGTTTGAGCCCAGAGCCCTGACAGCATGCAGGAAAATGCCAGGAAAGTGGCTTGGAGTTAGCAGAGAAGCTGAAGCAGCGGTGATGGGAATTGGCCCAGCCAGCCTGCATGGGGAAGGGAGGCTGAGATGGCCACTACGCCACACTTCTCCACCTGTGCCGTAACAGGATGCCCAACAGCTTTGTGCTGGGGGACCTGGTGCACGGCACTGCAGGCAGCCGAGCAGGAGATCCCTGGTGCTTGTGAGAGGCGCTGGGGTCCCAGCACTGCATCTCTGGCTGGGAGAAGGCCTGGAAACCCGAGCCCCGAGGGGAAAGGAGGCAGCTTCTGCTGCATATGGAGAAAACCCACCAGGCAGCCTCGGAAGGGCAGAGCCCTGGGAAGAGCCCAGCTCTGGCACTCCTGACTCCTGCCTGATAGCGGTGGGTTTCTCAGCAGGTCTCAGGGGGCTGCAGGGCTCCGTCTACAGGCAAGCTCCTGCTAGGGTGAGACCAGAGGGGCAGAGTCATGGCAAATCAGCAGTCACGGCTTCTGGCTCTTGTCCCTCTGCCCTGTCCCTTGCCTGGGGCAGGCCCTGACACTTTGTCTGTAGTGTGCAATGAAAGGTACAAGCAAGCGCCTGAAGAGAGGGCAGCACCAGCTCCCAAGCCTCTGCTCCCGGGGATGGAGGGCTGGGTACTCACCACTCTGCAGCCAACCCCCTCGCCGAGCCAGGTAGCCCTGGTGGCTTCGCAGCGCACGGTCGTTGGCACAGCTCGCCGGAGACACCTGCCACCCCGGCACCCCCCAGAAGCGGCGTGGCTGTCGGGGAATGGCTCCCACCATCCCGGGGTTTGCGGTCAGGCTCCTCAAGGCTGTCGCTGGCTGTCTGGCCTGCTCTGCGTGCTTGTGGGGAGGAGAGGAAGGGAGCTGAAACAGGGATGATGGTGCTCTGCACCCAGCGGTGCTACGAGAGGAGCAGGAGACACAATCCCCGGCTGAACCAGAAGCCGCTGGATGATGTCAACACCCAGACCCATGGGCAGCCCCCAGCCGTGCTCACCGGTAATGGCAGCCTTGACCCCTGGAGGCGATATCCTCCCCCCAAGGCTTCAGCTGGGATTCATGGCCACTTCCTTCCTTAAGCTTAATCCTGGAGCCTGAGCTAGCCAGCTCCCTCCCCGCACCCGCCCCACAGCCCCTGAGGGCTGCAGAAGAGGAGACCCCAGGCTGGAGGGACCCAGGAGGCAGGGGACCAGGATGGGAGGATTGCCAGCAGCCCCACCAGAGTCTCCTTGTCCCCAGGGAGGGGGGCCAGGCTGGAGACCTGCCACAAAGCACTTCTTGGCTGGCACGCCACACCCCCAGGACAGAGCCTCAAGGGTCAGGGGACTCCCTGTCACAAGAGATCCTGTTGCCAACACCGAGGCAGGCAGACACAAGGAGCCTCTCGGTGCAGAGGCCCAGCAGCCCCACGCTATGACAGATCCCTCCCGGCTCCAGCCGGGGCCAAGACAAAAGCCCTTTGTGAGCGCTCACCTGCTCACGGGCGCCCTTCACGTGCCGGCGCCACCCGCAGCATCCCCCCAGCGACAGCTCATGCGATCATGATCCCACTGGCCTGTCAGACGTGGCACCTGTGGAGAAGGACAGCAGAGTCAGGCCCATCCAGCAGCTCCTTGCTAGACAGGGGATGAACAGAGCACTACCACTACCCACACCCCAAGGATGCCCTAGGGTCCAGCTGGCAAACCTGAACCGCCCTTGCCAGGCTGGTGTCCTGACGTCACCTTCCACCCTTGCCGGTAGGCCGAGGGGCAGGGAGGGGAGTTATCCTACAAATCGCAACTCGCACGCGAGGCCCAGCCAGCCTGGCGCACGTACACACCTGCCTCTAGCCAGCTCCCCTGGGGGCCCTGGCACGCACGATTTCAGGTGAGATGGGTGCACCCGCATGGTGCCCTGCCCAGCTGGCAGGCAGGCGAGGAGTGAGAGCTGCACCCCGGCCCTTGCTGGAGATGGTCTGGCTCCGACCCCTGCTCCGCACAGCCCCCGGCAGCCATGAGAACCGGCCTCCCACCTGCTGCAGGGCCAGGGGCTGGACTGGGCCAGGCCACTGCAATGGTGTGAGCCTGGGTGAAGGCGGCACATTATGGTTGCAACAGGGACAGCCTACTTGTGAGCGCCGGCTTCTGTGGGCAGCATCCTGGGGCTGTCAGGCCTCTGCAGGATGCATCTGGAGGGCAACACCAGCCCCCACACGCTGCCCAGGGGCATCCAGCTGCCCCAGGGGCCTGTCCGTTCCCAGCAGCGGCTCTCACGTGGCACCAGCAGAGCTGTGGCTCTTCCTCCTGCCGAAGCCACGCAAGGGGCTGGTCCCTCGCAAGCTCAACCTGCCTGGAGGGGCACCGACAAAACCCCGGTGCTGGGCATGACCAGGGAGGCTCACCTGCCTGGCACAGGGGTTCCCCGGGGGCTCAAGCAGAGGAGGGATAAGCCTTGCCGTGGGCTCCGGGGCGCAGGCACGGTGCTGCTGGACCCAGCTCCCGGCACCCTGCAACGTGACTCCTGCCCCCTCCGGCTGTCCCGGGGGGCTGGGGTTTGGCTCCCGGGCTTTCCTTTTTCCAGCAAGGATTCTCCCCCTAGCGACCCTGCCGTGGCACTTGGCTTTTTACGGCACCCGGCTCCTCCCCGCGGCAGCCTGTAACCCTTATATAGCGAGCGCGGCGGGGCTGGACACGGGCTCCGGGGGCTCCCACACTCCAGCTGCCCTGACAAGCAAGCAGGGGCTGGGAGATGGCGGCCAGGACTCCCCTCCCCTCCCCTCCCCTCCCCTCTCCCGAGACAGGTCTGCTCCGAGACCCGAACCCGGACAGATGCCAGCCTGCCCCCAGCACCTGGACGGACACCAGCCCACCCCCACCGCCACGGGGAAGAGCGGGCAGGCAGCGCCCCGCCGGCTGGCTCTCCTGCAGCCCCCAGCGGTCCAGGGCTGGGAGCGAAGCCATGTCAGCCCCAGCTCGCAGGGGTCACAATGTCATGGGGGGCTGAGTCCAGGCTGTTGCCCAGACTAGGGACAGGACTCCTTTGAGTAGGGGTTGAGGGGAGAAGACGATTCACTGGTCTACCGCTATGGGGACGGTGGTGGGGCCGGACCAGATGTCCTGCGAGGACGTTTGCGACCCTACGGCTCTAAACAGGGCCAGAAGTGTGGGCGAGACGGGGAGTGAGAGCCCGTGGGTAGCTGGTGTCAAGGGCAGCAGCCTCGAGGGGCTGGCAAGCCCCAGGACAGGCAAGCTTGAGAAATCCAGACCCAGGCTCACCTGGTTTCTCCTCCTGGCACAAGACGCTGAGCACGGGGGCGAGCAGGGCCCAGGGGACCTCAGCCGCGCATGCAACACAGGAGCCAGGAGGCCAGCCCGAGATAACCCGTGGCATGGGAACGGGAGGGTCCGACACCCAGCGTACGAGGTCCTGCGACTCCACAGCTACTGGAGGCGGCAACCAGCACCGGAGGTCAGAGCACCCCAAGTGCCCGGGCTCCCAGCGTCTAGCTCCTGGCTCGGCCGCTGAGGCCGCGTGCAAACCCCCTCCTGCAAAGCCCACCCGCGGCAGGGAGGGCTTCAGATCCGAGCTTGGAGCGGGCACTTTGGACATGTTATGCTGCAATGCGGGGGGGAACCGCTTTTTCCTTCCAGCCAAAAACACCCCGTGCCCCCCCGCTGGTGTCCTCCCCCTTCCCCCACCACATACACCTGCT
>NW_017729024.1:164896547-164905657 GCF_001723915.1 Gavialis gangeticus | reverse complement strand
CCTTCCCCCACCCTGCTCCTGAGCCCCTGCTCCGTCTCCGCATCCAAGCCCCCCCCCGCCCCCCCCGGTTTACAGGCCCCAGGAAAGAGCAGTCAGAGAATGGAAAGCAGTTTCAAGTCCTTCAGGACGACCAGCCCTTTTTGAGAAGCAGCCAGCTCCCCCCCCCACACCCGGCCTAGCCCTGCCAGCTCAAACCCGAACCAGGAACCCGAGAAACCTGCAACACGTAAGCAAGGGAGAGGGGAAAAAAAATCATGCTCGGCAGCCACTGGCGGAGGGGACCGCCCCAGCTGGGGACAGACCTTTGTCTCCGCTTTCCTGTCTCCAGCTCGCTGGGGCTTGCCTGGCGGAGGAAGAGGAGGGCCGTGGGGGACAGCGAGCAAAGATAACACCCCTAGCAGGCATGTCGCAGCCAGGCAAAGCGCTTGGGAGCCCAGGCGGCGCGGGCGCTGCAACACACGGGAGGCAAAGGGAGACGTGGAGAATCGGAGCCTCTCGCCGGAGCGCGGCCGCGGACCCTGCACGGGAATCTGGTGCTCACGAAAGTGAGAGCGCAAACGCTGCACACGGAGAGAGCACGGCTGCCCCCGGTCTCTGCTCCACCCCTCTCCGGACCAGTCCCGGACCTCTCTCTGGCACCGCTGAGCCGTGATGGAGACCCTGCACCGGCCCCCGAGCCCCCTGCCCGTACTCGTGCCAAGGGACTGATCCCACCGCGGTCAGAGGGAGCCGGTGACCCTCGCGGTCCGGCCACGCCAGAAGGGCTGAATGTGGACGGGGAGCGGTGAGACGCCGGCTGTTTCAGGGGGAGAGAGGTGACTCCCCCCCGCTCGCTAGCGCTGCGGATCACACACACACATGCACATGTACTCCCCCGAGCGGGTTGCTGCTCCTGGGCTGACATGCGAAGGGATGGGAGTCTTCTGTCAGAAAACAAAGAGGCAGCGAGGGAGGCAGCCAAGCTGGGGGTGGGGAGGACTCTCCCTGCAGCTCGCTGCACGCTGTAGGATGCTGGGGTCTCCGGTCCGGCCGCTTTCCCCGTCAGGGGCAAGTCCTGGCCACGAGCTCCCCGTAGGACGCTGTGCAGAGCTCAGGGCCACGCAGGGTACACCCCGTGGTCCCCGACCCAGCGCAGAACGGGTGCTGGAGGAGGAGATTTGGGCCTAGGACAAGGGAAATGAACACACACGGTTCCACCCCCGGCCTCCTTTCTCCAGGCTGGTATTTGTTGCTAAATGAAAGAAAAAGCTGCCTCTTCCCCCTCAGACCACTGCGCCAGCCAGGCCGATGCAAGGATCTCGCCATGGTCAGGCTGGCGCTGCCTGGCAAGCTCCCCCGAGGGGCAGTGCTGGCCCCAATGCCCCGTCTCTGCTGCATTTCCACCCCTGGGGCAGGCGCGGGGCCCTTCCCCGCAGGGGAGCGCAGCTTCTGGGGCAGCGAGGAGAAGCCCCACGCCACAGGCGCAAGCCCTGCGCCGACAGGCTTGGAAAAGCTTCCCGGCGAACACCTGCTGTGGGTCACAGCCACACACCTGCGCATGTGGGACTAGCCACGACAGCCCCCTTCGCGTGGGGTGCAGCCCCGCTGCGAGGCCTGACCCTCGGGGTGGCTGGGGCACGAGGGGAGGGGGCCGCCGTCCTCCCCTGCCCCTGCCCTTGCCCTCCTCCTTCCATCAGAAGCCCCCCGCATAGCCCTGTCTGCCCCATCAACACATGCTCCCGTTTCACCCCATGTCGCTCCATCGGCACCCATGTCCCCCGACCCGTCAGCCCCGGCAACTCCCATCACTCCCCGCAGAGCCGCTGCACTGCTCCGGGCTGCATTGCTTCTCCACCGCCCGGGATGCAGCAGCGTGAAGAGCAGGGCCTCAGCCCTGGATGCAGGAGCAAGGCAAGGGTAAAGGCTCATGCACACGGCATCTGCCCCATGGGAACCGTCTGCTGTTCCTGCAACCTGTGCCGTCGCAGACCGCTTCCTCTTCCTGTGACAGCCTTCAGACGAGGCCCTGGGTGCCTGTTGTCAGGCCAGCGGCGCTGCCCGGCAAGGCTGCAGCCTGCAGATAAGGCTGCCGCGGCTGCAAGGACGGCTGCAGGGATGTCCGCGTCTCACCTGCCCCCTGCTCGCGCAACGCAGGGCAAAGATGTGCCCGGCACACCGCGCCTCCCTGCCTGCTGCAGCTTGGCAAGCCTGGCTCTCGCTGAGCCCAGCACCATGATGCTGGATGGGCAGGAGCCTCCCGGGCTGAGGCCCTGTCTGCACCTGCCCAAGAAAGGGGCTTTCCACTGCCGTGAGCCATGCGTGAACCTCCCTGCCACCCCATCCTTTGGCCGGTGGGAAACCCATCAGTGAGGCACGGGGGTCCAGGCCCGGCGGGAAGACGGGAGCCTAGGACTGCAGCTGCAGAGCAAGGCAGCCGACATGGCAGGCCAGGGGGTCTCCATGCACTGGCCACGCTGCTCCGGCTGCCCCAGCAGAGGAAGGGCCCAAAATGGCTTGAACACGTGTCCCCTCCACCCCCAAACCGAAGATGAACACAGCCTGGACGTGCCTCCGCAGGCAGCCCGGGTCCCACTCAGCACCCACGCCGCGCAGAGACTCAGCAACGCTGCTGGGGGGGGCCGCCCAGCTCTGACCACCGTACCTGCTGCCGCTCGGTCCGTGCGAGTGATGCAACAGGGGCAGCCGAGTCACGCAACCGATGCCCAGAAAGAGGGTTAGGTAACAGCCCGGAAGGGGGAGGAGAGGAAGCAAAAAGCCCGCACGGACCACGGACCGGGAGGAGAAGGCTGGGCTGCTGGGAAGAACAGGTGCTGGCAATTGCAAGATGCTGAGTACGGGAAGGGCGGTCAGGGCTCCACAGCCACAAGATTGCGGTTCACACTCAGACTCACCCCAATGCATCCACTACTGGACCTGGAGGGAGGGCAGAGTGATGGGCAAGGCTGGCAGGGAAGCAGATACAGCCAGAAGCCAGTGTGCCCTTGTCCACCTGGGCTGGCTAGGCCACGGGCGGAAGAAGCGCCAGCCAGGGGGGAGCTGGTCAGCAGAGCAGGATCCTGGGAGGGAGCAAGCCCAGAGCCCTCTGCACACAGGGCTGGGTGCAAGCTCCCAGGACTGGGATGCCCTGCCCACCACCCCCGGGCAGCTAGCATCACCCCCAAGCCTCTGCCTCTTCCCACGCAGTGGCATCCATCCACCCAGGGAACGGCCCCGTGGCTGCAGACTTCGGAGGCATCTCCCCTACAGGGGCTGAAGTGCTTTCCCTGCAGCCTGGCAGGGAAGGGAGCCCATGCTGCCACCTCCATCCTCAGTGCAGGCTCCCCCAGCCCGGGCATCCTGCATCTCCCAGCCCCCATCAGCCAGCTCCTCACCAAGCCTCGCCACCCCCCAACTGTCCCCCACACCCCCCCGCTGACTCACCCACCGCCTGCCTGAGTCACTGCCTGAGTCACCTGCCCCGACCACAAGCCGGGGTGTGACGCATGGCCAGGGCAAAGCCACCGTCTCCGGCTGGCAGGCGCTGCCGGATCCCCCCTCGTTCAAAAGGAGCCGGGTTGGGCCCAGGCAGAGGATGCCCCTGGCTCAAGTCCAGGTCTGGCGGTGCTGGACCGGTGCTGGAGGACTGCAGAGAGAAGGCCCAGCGTGGCGGGGGGAATGGGGGGAGGCAGGGCTCCCTGCACCCGTGCCCTCCGCCCGTCCAGAGACAGACCCCCCAGGCCCAGAGCAGGGCCCCAGCTGCTCACACTTGCTCTGCCTCCCTGATGGGCACAGACTGCAGCAGGACAACGGGTGCTGGAAGCGCCGAGCTGTTTGCTGGGCGAGATGGAGTGGCCCCACTGGGCAAGGGATAACCAGGGGGGCTCAGACTGAGCTTGGGTCTTTGCACCAGCTGCAGCTCCCGCGCGGAGGGTGTGCAGTCCCAGCACCCCAAACACAGAGCTGGGAGCTGGAAAGTGCCATGCTCCAAGCCTGATGGTGCAAAGTGGGGCAGACACAGACCCGTGAGGTGTGGGGGCTCCTGCAGGGGGAGAGGGGCATGAGGCATATACTGAACGGAGCTGTGAGCTTACACTTTGCTTCTCGCCCTCCCAACCTGGGGGGTAGGAACGTGAATGAAGCAGGGTCTGCCCCATTCCCCAGCCTCCCCTGCCCCACACACAACAGTGGGGGACCCTGCAGCACAGCTGCTTCTTGCACACGGGACGGGTCCAAAGTAGGCCTCACAGTCAGTAGCCAAGCCTTGCACGTACAGCAGCCTCCCTCCCTGCCGAGGAGAGCGAGCAGGCTTCAGACAAACATGGACAAGGGGGGTTGGGAGAGACCTCAGGAGGTCACATCTAGTCCACCCCCTGCTCCAAGCAGGACTAGCCCCAACTACATCGTCCCAGCCAAGGCTTTGTCAAGCCGGGGCTTAAACACCTCCAAGCATGGAGACGCCACCGCCTGTCTGGGGAGCTTGTTCTAGTGCTTCACCACCTCCTCATAAGAAAGTTTTTCCTCATATCTAACCTCAACTTCCCTTGCTGCAGCTGGAGCCCATTGCTCCTTGCTCTGCCATCTGCCCCCACTGAGACCAGCCCAGCTCTGTCCTCTTTGCAGCCCCCCTGCAGGGAGGTGAAGGCTGCTATTCAATCCCCCTCGGTCTTCTCTTCTGCAGACTCAATCAGCCCATTTCCCTCAGCTTCTCCCAACCAGTCCTGTCCCCCAGACCCACAACTATTTTCATTGCCCTCCACTGGACTCTCTCCATGTCCTCAACCTTTCTGCAGTGGGGGGCCCACAGCTGGACACAGGACTCCAGATGTGGGTCTGTGCAGCACATTTGGGGAAGGCACATGCTGCTCTTCTAGCTTTCTCCTGGGTAAAGACTCTGCCTTTCCCCACAAGCACTGACTTGCCATTGATCACAATGGAGAACTGCCAGGAAGAGGACAAGGGGCACAGCCACGCCCGGCTAACGCACTGACGACGGCTGGGGTCACTAGGACAGACGCGGTCCCCACATACTGCTCATCACATCCCACAAGAGCACAGGAGACAACAGATTGGGTTGCAAAAGTCATGGTAGCAAAGCGCCAACAAACACTAACCCACAGAGCCAGAAGAAACCTGCTGCCTTTACCGACATGTGCTGCCCAGTGCTTGAGGCAATCGGTGGAGCCAGGCGCTTCCTCCATTTGGAGGAAGATGATCCATTTCCCTCCTCCATTCCCAGGTCAGCAGCAGCGCCGTGATGTGCCGCAGACCTCGCATCCCAGCTGGTTGCATTCGCCTGTGCACCACCGAACATCCAGATTGAAGCAGGGTGTGAACACCAAGCGCAGCAGCAGTTTGGGGGCGCTCCCTGCACAGACGTGCAGGTGTCCCAGGATCAGAGCACTTGCACTTGGAGCTTATTCCAGAATAACTCCTGGCATGAACAGGCCCGTGGTCTGTTACTGGGGGGGCACAGCGGCACAGACAAGAGACTTGACCATGGTCACACTGAGCGTAAGTGTCACGACCAGATTGAATGCCAAATGCACACTGAGGAGCACTCATAACCTGGCCAGGGAAGGACAGACAAGATGGGCCAACAGCTCACAGACTGGGGAAGGGTAAAAGACAGTTCCCTGCTAAAATGCAGGATAAGGAGGTGGCACCAGGACTCCTGGCTTTCAGTCCAGGATCTAACTCAAGCATTGTGAAGGGATCTGGCCTCATGTCCCCAGGAGGGAGAGTGGCATCACCCTGCAGGCATTTCCCAGCAGGAAAAGCCAGAGCCCACAAGACAGAGAGGGGCTCAGGTCATGCAGAGACCATGGAAACTCATCACGTCACCACACGGCCGTCCCTCGTGTCCAAATCCTAACCCGGGACCCTTTGGCTCCTGGAACGCAGCTTGGGCAGCGCCAGCCAGAGCCCTCCTGCTTGGAAATCACAGGCTTCAAGCTGCACCGGTTGGACACGGCCAACTGCCGGGGAAACTCTGCATGTTTTCTTCCCATCTTAGACTGCCAGCACGTGCAGGTCGCTTGCAGCACGGAGGCAGCTGCCAACAGACAAGGGGTGGAGGTCTAGGGGACAGATGAGGTTGCCGACGCCTGGGAAGGAGCCGAGGAGTGCAGGAGAGGCGGGTTAGCAGGATGTTTCTGCCAAACCGCTCAGCGGTCGACGGTGCTGCCGTGTCGGTCGTTAGGTTCCAGAGTCAACACCCCACTGGGATGAACGGGGAAGCGATGGTTTCACTCCGAGCCTCTGGGCTGGCTCTCCCTTTGCTCCGTTCCTGCTCGAGACGCCCCGGTCTTCCTTGTGCTTTTGGTCTACCCAATTCCTAACAAAGCTGTGCAGTCTGGAGGCTGCTCTAGCGTAGGTCCTGGTGGCCATCCAGAAAGGAAAGGCAGCTGGAGAGCGGCATGTCCCTGCCATCCTCAGCCAGGGACGTGGGGCTGGAAAGGCAGAGCAAAGCCAAGGCAGCAGCTACCCCTGGTCCAGGAAGTCCACGGAGGGTGTTCCTGGAAAACCATCTCCGCCTCCTGGGCAGGGCCCAGGCCCAGAGGCACCCTGCTGCCCTCCTCAGTCTGCATGCAGCCCCCGCCCGAGGTACGTGCACTGCTATTTTTGCAGCAGCCGGGGCTGGAAATGCAATTTCTTTGTGTGAAAGCCTAGAGGGGGAGCAGAGCTCTGCGGCAGGGAGAGAAACTGCCAGGGCTCCGCGCACACCAAGCCAGCCTGGGAGCCCCATCAGCTAGACTGCCAACTCCTCTCTGGCCAGCAACAAGCCCAAATCGACGAGGCACTCCTCACTCCGGCACCTTCGCCAGCCCTCAGGGCCGGCTAGAAAAGCCTGGGTGTCTGCCAGCAAACCCCCTGCACCAAAAACCCCAGGCACCCCGATGTCCTGGCCCGCACCACTCGGCCTTGCTCCTTCGCTGGCTACATCTGCTGGTGCCCATCCGCCAGCTGTGCCCCCATGGCACTCCCAAGAGCAGGCACATGCACAAGTGGTCACACGAAAGCGACGGGAATTTTCCTTTCCTGCCCGACAGCCGCATGCGATGTCCAGGCCTGTTGTGGTGCAATGTCCCTGGAGTCTCCCCCCATGGCCTCTGCTTGGGTTCCCCGCTCTGCCCCCCTCGCGCTGGCTTTGTCCCATGAGACCTGCCTGGCTGGGCGGGAGGTGGCCCGAAGTTGGGTGCTGCCTAGAGAAGGACGTGCCCCCCCAGCCCAGACCAGGCCTGCTGCATCTGGCTCCGCTGCTTCTCTTCAAGGTGATGCCAGGGTCAGAGCCGCTTGCTATGGTAGAGACGCCAGCTCGGATGCAAGACTTGCGCGTGGGGCTGAGGGCCCATGGCTGACACCACATGCCTGGGTTTTGTCCTCCAGAAGCCTGCCCGCCCCGCTCCCCGGGTCACCCAGCGCCTGGCTCCTGCTGCCCTTGGGGCCCTAGGAACACAGGTCACTGCCGCACCTGAGCCAGGACACCCTCCCTCCCCTGGCTGCGGCCCAGGGTTCGAGTCCCACCTCCTGCCCTGTGCTCAGTGCACCTCTTCCGCCAGCCTGCTGATCTGGAAGTGTGCCAGTGACGCCGCCCTGCCCAGCTGACTCACCAGCCCCTCTCTGGCACGTCAGGCCTTGCTTCCCCTCCTGCTGTGCCCTGCAAACCTGCCCCAGAGCTCCCACCACTGGGAAGGAGAAGAAGGGGAAGGGGAAGCAAAGAGAACAGCAATGCCCCGTGCTTCTGCCCAGGGCAGATCGGTCCAGCCGGGAACCCGACTCCTGACTCCCAGCCTATGCCCAGGTCTTGTCCCAACCCTCCTCTTCCTGTTGGGGTCTGGCTCCAAACTTTCCAGAAGCATTTCCCAATGGACTATGCTGATGTCCTCTCTCCCCACCCCAGGTCCTGGAAGCCTTGTCCCCCACTTCCCCCCAAAGGCCTGCCACAACAGTACCACTACGGCCAGGCTCGCCAGCCAACTCCAGACCCCAAAAGCCCTCCCATCATGGGCCACAGTCATGTCATTTAACTCTTTACAGCCCTCCATGCACAAGGCTACGCAGAAGCAAGCAGGGCTACAACACCTGCAGCCTCCACGCACCACGCCACTCTTCCAGCACCAAGCTGGTTTGCAGGCTGAAGGGCTGAGCTGGGTGCTCTGGCCTGCTCCAGCCACCCCCAATTGTGGTTGGCTTGCAAGGGAAGCCAGCCCGGAGAAGGCATCCCAGCAAAGCAAGCCAGAGGGCGAGAGGCTGGTTCCCTTCCCCCCCGCACACATACCGCATCACGGTGGGGACCCCAGGTACGGCCCTGGCTCAGCGCACATGTGCAGAGCAAAGACAATGAGGAGGGAGGCACCAGAGCTCGCACGGCAGCTTGGGGAGGCGAAAGCTCTCCCAACCCCTTCCTGGGGCCCGGGCAGAGCACGGCAAGCTCGCACCAATTGGAGAAGGTGGGGAACGGGTCACGTATCAGTGCCCTGGGGGGCACATAGGGGCTGTGCCCTAGCTGGTCCCAGGAGCCTCCCCAAAGCCTCTACAGCGCTGGGAGGACGGGAGCGCAGGCAGGGATTGCCCCACACCCCACAGTGGGGGTCAGCCTGCAAGACACAGAACCTGCCCCCTGCCTGGCTGTGGATGCCCAGTGCTGGCAAGGTGGGGCGTACCCTTGGCACAGTGGGGGGTACCCCGCGGTGATATGGGGGGCAGGCGGACAGGCCGGCACACAGCGACAGCCTGCCAGCCCTGGGGAAGGGAGCCCCCATCCACCCCCATGGCCAGGCTGGGGCAGACAAAGCCGGGCTGGGGAGAGGGGCACGGCTGTCACTGGGATCCGGCCTGGAGCCCCCAGCCACTGGGCACCAGCGGTGGCTTAACCCTGCAGGGAGCTGGGAGAGGGCAGAGAGCTGCGGCAGCCCCAGCCTGGCAGCGCCCGGGGCCCGCACTTACCCGGCAGGGGGGTGCAGGGCTGGCGAGCGCGCAGTGGCGGTAGCACTGGCCCTGGGGGGGCCCCGCGCCCGGCTTGTGGGTGCTGCTGCAGCCCAGGCCCTGGGCCACCCGCCGGCCACCTCCCTCTGCTCCTCCGTGCCTGCGGCCCATTTCCTCCCAGCTGATGGAGCCGGCTCCCCGCCCGC
>NW_017729024.1:164892639-164896225 GCF_001723915.1 Gavialis gangeticus | reverse complement strand
ACGGGGAAACTGAGGCAGGGGGGGAGGGGGAGGAGCACTGCCCGCAGCTGCTGGGCCAGCAGGGCAAGAGGGGCTTGCAAAGGGTTAGGCAGGTTTCTTGCAAACACAGGGACCTCCTGCATGTGCCCCCTCCCCACCTATCTGCTGCCCCTCCCTCTTGGTGGGGTGGTGGGGCAGAATCGGGGCCTGGCCCTGGGCGGCACTCAGCTGGGAGCGCTCCGCCAGCACCGGGGTCCTGCAGGGATGGGCCTGCAATGCAAGGGAAGCTGCAGCACCACCGGGCCTGGGGGACCTCTCATTGACCGGCTGCAACACGCTGGCACACGGAGCCCTGCAACACCGGCTGGACTCTGCTGCACCCCAGCTCCCGAGGGCCAGGCCTGCTCTACCCGCCGCAACGGCAGAGCTGCCCGCAGGTGCCGAACCATTGCCGGCCTCGGACAGAGGCAGGAGGAAGAGCTGAGACCGCGGCCCGACACAACCCGCTCCATTGGGAGTAGTGGGGAAGGAGCAGCCGGTCCTGGGTGCCCCTACGTGGCTTGGCATTACCAGGTGGCCAGTCCTGGGGCAGGCCGTTGCCTTGGGGGCCAAGGGGGGGGACGTGAAGCCTTTTGCTTGAAGGTCACAGGTCGAGATACGGCTACGGGCTGATAGCAACCAGCAGCGGTTCGGCGGCCCCCATGCAAAGCCATGCAGGGCTCCCCGTGCAGCTCCTCGCACAAGAGCGACGGGTTCTTGCTGATCCTGTGGGGCTCTCGCAGCAGGGGCACCGCGGCCTCTCGCGGGGCAGGGCCCTGCCAGCCGCGTGACGCAGCCACTGAATCGCGTCCACTTCTCCAATCTCCACTCCTGTGCCTGCGCGTCGCAGTCCCAGCCCTCGTGGACTGCAAAGGGGTGTCAAGCGCGATCCCTGGCATCACCACGGCAGTGGCTTTGGCTGCTGGGGCCAGGTTGTACTTTGGCAGCGGTGGAAAAAGCCGCAGCGTGCTGACAACTGAAAGCAGGGGATGGGGGCGAACCCGAGGCCTCTACCTAGAGAAGCCAGGCACTGCGAGTGTGCAAGGTGTGTTCTCACACGAAACTTCCTCTCCGCCACAAAGCAGAGCGTTCGCCACAGCACAGCACCTCGGGACTACGTGAACGTAAGGCTCGCTGGTTCCCGGGTCAGAGCACAGGTCTGTTGTGCCCAGTCTCCCGTGTCACACGACGGCAGAGAGCGGAGGCTGGGAGAGCGACCGGGTCTGAGCAGGTTTTTCCCCCGTTCCTCTCTCCCTTGCAGCCTCCAGCATCGGTGGTCCAGGCGGCTGTGATGCAGAGGCCGTGCCCCTCGCTCCCTGCTCCATAGTGACTGACGCCCCTTTCCTCTAAGAACATGTCCAACCCGCCGGTGGATCTGGATGCACCCTCAGCTCCCACCACATCTGGTGGCCACCAGTCCCACCCTTGGATGACATGCTGGGGGAAGAACTACTTCCTGGTGTTAGTTTTAAACTGACTGCTGCTGGGGTCGTGTTGTGACCTGCGGTTCCTGTCTGGTGAGAGACAGTCAGTTATACATCCCTCAAGCATCTCTTTTCTAAACTGACCCAGCCTGGTCTCGAGTCTCTCGTCATGTAGAAGCCCCTCCACAGCACTCAGCATCCTTGCTGCCTTTCTCCGGACCTTCTCCACTTCTTCTAGATCCTCAGTCCAGGAACCAAGGGCCACACGGATGAGCTCAGGGCCCCATTCAGTCAGGGGCCTGCAGCAGCTCTATTCAGCACATGCAGGACCCCAGGCTGCTTACGCCAGCACTTTAATGTGATATTCTGCTTGCTGCCAGCTTAGTCCCATGACAGGCCGCTCTGGAAAGCCTCCTTGCCCTGCAGGGCTGGCACGGGAAGAGCATCATCCTGGACTCTAACCTCCAAGACTCAGGCATCAGGAGGGACAAGGTCCCACTTCTTTCAGCCAATGTTGGTGCAACCAGCCAGCGTCCTGTAGGCCACAGCCAGAAACATGGCGGGTCGTTGGTGGAAGCGCCTCAGTGAGCAAGGCACCCAGAGGTGAGGAGAGAGTGGTACACCCACCTGTCCCTCAGTACCCAGCTCCGGAGACTTTGGTCTCGCTCTGTTCGGTCTCTGCAGGCCCAGCAGGAGACGGTTTGCACCTGATGTCGCTGGAAACCGCACCACCTCCCGTCGGGCTGAATCTGTCCTGCTCAGCCTGTCAGGCACACGGCGTGGGCTGAGCGTGCCCCAGGTGAGGCGTGATGCAGCCCGACCAAGCCCAGCAACGCACGAGACGCAATGCCAGTGGAGCAGCGGTCAGGAGAACAACATCCCAGCAGCTGGCAGGGGTTGGGATCCCCCAGGTTTCCAGCTGAGAGCAGGACAGAGCCAGGCAGCCAGGACACGGCCTTGTTCCCTTGAGCAGAGATGGGGGATACAAGCAGCCGTGCTTAGGGGTGGCCTCACCTCCCACTCCACAGACTCCAGACAGTCACCGCAGATGCTGCTTTAAGCCCAGGCCAGGCCTCACCCCTCCCAGACACGCCAGCACCCCGTCCCGCTGACTGTCTTGCTCAAGTAGTCCAAACTGCCCAGAACCGCTGCCCCTCAGCCCGGAGACCCCTTTCAGACCGTAAGAGCCGCCACAGACTGGGTCAGACCCTCGGTCCGTCTTGCCCAGTCCCGTGTCACTCTAAGGCTGGAAGGGAGAGTGACCTGGGTCTGACCAGGTTTCCACCCGCCCCGTTCCTCTCTCCCTTGCAGCCTTCGGCACTGAAGGTCATTTTAAGCCTTTGGTTTCAGCAAATGCCCCCCAGGTACCTGCTGGAGGTTGCTCCCTGCCGAAGCCACGTTCACTTGGCCCAGCTCAGACACTGCATGACGGCTGCTGGCTGTGTTATTTCTCTCCTGCTTTTACCACAACCCTGTGACTAAGCAGAAAGAGTCCACCAGCCGTGGCCAGCTTCACGGACCCCTTATAGTCAATCAGTAATCAAAGCTTATGAGGCAGAAAGGTCCCCCACCCCGAGAAGCTGCTGCCCACCCAAGTGTCCTGGCATCTTCCCCCAATGTCAGACCTGACGGCTTCTCTCTGTGAACGGTCCTTTCCATCGCCTGTGATGAAAAAACCCATTAGCACCATGCGGGGACACCGTGTCACTGGCAATACCCAGTCCCAATTGTATTTCCCAGGACACGCCACATTGGATTATGTTCGTTATCCCTGTCACTCGATATGTAGCCTTTTCATTTCCTTCCTAATGGATGTTGGATCAGATTCCAAATTGGCCCAGTTCAACTGAGTCCCCTTGTTCTAGGAAAAGCCGCAGAAGCCAGAACAGCTTCATCCCTTCTTGGGAGTTGAGCAGGCACAGGATCTCTCATGGATAGTTTCATAGTTTCATAGATTTAGGGTCGGAAGAGACCTAGTAGATCTTCTAGCCCGACCCCCCGCCAGGGCGGGAGAACAACAAAACCCCAAAACAAGAAACGGGACTCAAATGAGTCCAGCCAGGTAGGCATCCAGCCTCTTCTTAAAGACCCCCAGGGTAGGGGCCAGCACCACTTCCCTTGGAAGTTGGTTCCAGCTCCTAGCC
>NW_017729024.1:164885230-164892376 GCF_001723915.1 Gavialis gangeticus | reverse complement strand
CATGACCTCGCATTGTTGGCCCATGTTCATCTTGGAGTCAATAATGACTCCAAGATCCCTTTCTGCCTCCGTGCTCTCAAGTAGGGAGTTCCCCATTGTGTAAGTGTGCTGCTGGTTCCTACTGCCCAAGTGCAGCACCCTGCACTTGTCCATATTGAAACGCATCCTGTTCCTGTTAGCCCACCCCTGTAACCTATCCAGATCCTTCTGCAATCTCTCACTCCCTGCTAGCGTGCTCACCTCCCCCCAAATTTTGGTGTCATCAGCGAATTTAAACAGGTTACTTTCCACCCCATCATCTAGATCGCTAGGACAGAAAGGGACCCCTTCCCTGGGGCAGCCCATCGCACTGGCCTTGTCTTTGCCCAGATCTGGGGGTGCAACATCTACTGTCACTACTGCCTCTGGAACTGCTCTGGCCTCAGCAACTCTGGGAGCCTTGGCTTTGGGGCAAATAAACCCTCCCCTGCCCCCAAAACCACTCCCTAGAAACCCCCTCCCTTGCCCCCAGCCAGATATCCATGTTAGTAGCATCCTGGGGGTCCAGGAAGCATTGCTGTTTGGGCAGATTGTGTCAGCAGCATCATGCTATAAAGGCAGAGAGCTCAAGGAGCGATGGTTTCCATAGTATGTGGCTCCTACTGGACACCCCGACAGGCAGGCTCACAGAAAGGAGACAGAGGGGCTATCTCCACCATCAGTCTAGAAAGGCTTGATGCACAGACAGGAGAGAGGAAACATCCTCTGGGAACGAGTCCATCAGGCCCCAGAGAGTGGGAGCACTTGTAAAGACAAGCAGAAGTGCTGGGGGATGTGCTGGCATCTCAAAAGCTCAGCCCCAAAGAGCTGGTGGGTCTCAGCCCCGCTCCTCTAGGACCAGTCTGCATCACAGGAGCCAGTGGCACTGCTGCCACCCCCACTCGGTCTCAGCGGGCCACAGAGTTAATGAACTGCCCCCTGCACGTGACCTCAGATCTTCCCCCTCGGGTGGTCCATCCTGGTGTAGACACGACGCTAGGGATTTCATCTTCCTGGTCACGCTCCCTGTTTTGTCCTAGGGAGCCGAGACCAACAGGCAAAAAAGCCATAGTGTGGAAAGGGCCTGAGAAATGCTCTCTCCAGACCTGGAGGGGAGACCCACAAAGCCAGGACCAGGGGGAAGTCTGCGTTCCTCCCGTCTGCGATTAAACCAGCCTATTACCACCACGTCTGGACCCCACAATCTTCCCCGGTGCCAAACGCGCGGCACGTTTCCTCATGCAGGTACCAGCCCCCGGCTCATCTCCGCCATCCCCCCCACCTCGCGGCTGTGTTGCTGCCGAAGCAGCCGTGACGGGAGCTGGTCCCTCGCCGTTCTCCCCAGGAGGGATGTCAAGCCGTTCTTCCTGACGACAGAGGATAACCTGGCGCCCCGCGTCTGACGGTACGCGTAGGTCCCAGCGCTCCAGGAGCGGGGTGCAGGAGGCACATACCCTACATCACACAACGCATCCCAAGCTTGCCAGGGCCACTGTGATCTAACCCACTCCCAGGTGGGACTCTCTGCTGCTCGCCTCTCCCCAGACACTTATTCCAGCACTGAGCATCTAATTCCTCCTCGGGTTTTTATTACGGCATTGCCCAGGGCCCCAGCCCAGATAGCGTTTCCATTGTGCCGGGACAGAAGACCACCCGAAGATCTAAGAGCTTAAGCACGCAGGAGAGAAAGAGGGCAGGAGAGGGCAGAGGCACGGAGAGGGGAAGCAGCTTGCCAGGGGTCAGGTTATCATCGCTGCTTGTATTGCCGTCGGGCCTCAGAGTCACGGACTAGGACCCTGCCGTGCTAGGTGCTGTATGTGCACCGAGTGAAAGCGCCGGCCCCTGCCCTGGAGAGCCGACCACAGCCGTCGCAGCTGGGTCAGTGGAAGTCAGGACGAGAAGCCCCATGCCCAGGCCCCGAACCAGAGCCCTCTTCTCAGAGCCACACTGCCTCTCTGGCAGCGCTGTCAGCCCCAGGGAAGCCCTGCACAATAGCAGGAACATGCCACGCGAGCAGGGAGGCAGTGAGCTGGTCCCAGCCCAGTGCTCACGCCAGCCCCGGTCCCAGTTTCTAATGGCCATCTCAGGTCCATTCTCTGTTCACCCTCTAAGCCGCACTGGAGAGTTACTGGTCTACACTGGGAAGGCAGGACATGTAGCAATGGGTTTAAACTGCAGCAAAGCCAATTTAGGACAAATCTGAGGAAAAGCTGCTCGCGAGCAGCAGGACGGTGGAGCCAGCTGCCCAGGGGAGCGGTGAGGGGGTCTGGAGGGTTTCAGGCAGAGGCTAGATGGTGTCCACCATGGGTCAGGAACGGTGCGGTCTCAGGAGACTGCAGTAGCTAGCCCTTGAGATCCCTTCCCAGCCTGGAAGTCAATACAAATTCAGAGCCATTTTAAAAGGGATGGAGGGTTTTGAGCCTGCGAGAGCTGCAAGGCCGAGCCAATTCAGGGTCAGGGCTGACAGTGGTTTTACTGAGAGACAGGACAATGGGTTTGTCCGGGCCAGTTTGCACAGGGCTGATCCTGCCTCAGGCAGGGGCTGGACTAGATGTGACCTGTGCAGCTCCCGTCCAGCCCCACCGCTCTAGGATTTCTATGGCCGGCAGCTTTGGTGGGTTGCAAAGCCGCCCGGGCCTGGGGTAGCGGTGCAGACCGAGCCAGACTGTTGCCAGAGCACATTTGCAGGCACATCCCTGCTGCTTTTCACCCCAGCTTTGTGGCAGGGACCCAGCTCAGCCACGAGCCCCCGGCAAGGTCAGCCACGCAGAAGAGAGCATGCCACACGGCCCGTGCAGGCGCACCCTTGCGCTCCTCCTCTGACTCAACCCTGGGCACGGGTGTGAGGACGACGTGCGCTCCATCCCACAACAGTCCCACCCTGCTGCAGCTGCCCATGCCTGGCAGGCTCCGGGCGGGTGTGCTAGCTCCTTCCCACGTCTGGCTGAGCCGGGCACGGGGTGACAGCACCCAGCCCGCTGGATCCTTCTGATCCCACCGCAAGGCACTGCCCCTTTGCCAGGTGCCACAGGGGAGAGGTCTGCAGCAGGTGCACCAACAGGCCCAGGGCAGGCAGGGAGCTGTGCGGTCCTTTCCCCTGGGCACACGTCCAAGGCATTAGTCAGATTACAGGAGGCAGCGCCGGCCCCTACAATCACGACCGTGGTGAAACTCTGACCCGGTGCTATTTGCGGCATGGGCAGGCCTGGCTCGGGCTCTGCCCAGCCGGAGCCCTGGAAATATTTAACCCTGTCTGCTGATGCCGGGGCAGATCCTGCGCTGCAGCCCAGGAGGCAGGGGCAGGGTGATTTGGGGCACCTAGCCTCCATCAAATTGTAGCATCCTAGAGCAAGGGGTGCTGCTCCAGAGGCCACATCCAGACCAAGCCTTGCCTGAGGCAGGATCAGGTCCGTCCAAACCAGCCCAGACAAACCCACTGTCCGACCTCTGAGCAACGTGACACAACCCCAGGCATTACACCCGATCCTGCAGCAGGGAAAGCAGGGGGGCTGCAGCTGCCAACCTCCTGCTGCTGCAAAGGTTATTCATATGCCCTCAGCAGATCCCAGGCAAAGGAAGGCAGCCCCCCCAGTCCAAACTGATCTGAGGAGGGTGGGGAGTAGAAATGCCTTCCTGACCCTAAATAAGACGGGCGCCAGGTGCCTAGGAAATGGGAACACCAGCTGATGCAAAATGCACTCAGCACTGCTTGAGGAATTGCATGCTGCCAGCTTTTCCCAGGGTTTGGGTAGGGGAGAGGGCACGTAGGGGACTGGCTTCATTCTGCCTGAGACTGATCTACGAGGTCAGGCATTGAGCACAGCAGACCTGGCAGGTGGTGGTCGCCTGCCCAGTGCCCCACTGGAGCCAGACAGCCACAGGCCACTGGCAGTGGAGCGCAAGGCTCCCTTCAGCCTCCTTGGTGTGTCCGGCCGCAGATGCCCTGCAAGTCCGGCCCACGCGGTCCCCTGAGGTGGGCAGAGGGGCCAAGCCCTGGCAAGGAATGAAGTGCCAGGATGGGGGGCATGCCGTCCGCGCTGCCGCGGCCCCTGCAAGTCGTGGGCAGCGCTGCCCTGGACGCTCGTCTCGCATCAGAGACTGCAGGAACGAGGGATCCTCCGGCAGTCCGCAATGCGTTGCTGTAGCAACCCACCAATGCCGAGCTGCCTCCTCCTTTGTCTCGGCCGCCAGCCCCTCCGCGTGCCCCTCCACGCCTGCCATCGCTCACCCGCTGGAGAGGAATGGTTGGGAGCTGCTGTGCAGGAGAGGGCCACAAATCTGCCCCCTCGCAGGCGGTGCCTGAAGCAGCGGATAGGGGTGCTGCTGCTCCAGCCAGGGCATCGGGGCTAGCTCAGCCCTGACATGCCAGGGCACCCAGCACTTTGCAAATGCCCTCGTGGGCAGCAGCTCAAATGGCTCAACCTGACGGTTCCTACGGCACATGCCAAGGTGCCCCCCCGAGTCCTGCACGTCCCAGAAGAGACGGGGCGTTCACTTCCACGCCCTGGGCTGCCTTCCCGCTGCCTTCAACCTCTCAAGGCCCTTCCCTTCCTGCCCCTCAAAACCACCCTGCAGCCTGTTAAACAGCTCCTACGTCCTGCTACAGAGGCAGCTGCACATCAGCGGGGAGTTCACCGAATCCCGCGTGCGGAGCCTGAGCAGTGGGTCTGTCCGACAGCCCGCAGCAAAGCATCACGCACAGCCTCTGGCGCGTGAGCTCAATGAGAAGAGTTTGTGCAGTGACCAGCTTCACTCCCCCTTCCTCCTCACAAGCCAGTCAGGTGAGATGCCTGACCCCAACGCAAAGGCTTGATGGTCACAACCGAGGCCTGGGAAGCCTGAGGCCTGACCTAGGATGGGCCGCTGACCTCCAGCAGGTCACGCGACGCCATCAGCCGCGCTTCATAACAGGCTGGGAGCACAGGCAGGCCAGGGCTTGGGACTACGAACGCCGGCTGGGCTGCGGGTTCTCCAGCTCCGGTTTGGACCCAGCCCCACCGAAAGGCAGCAGTGCAGCAAAACCCTGGGGCCAACGGAGGGAAACCTTGATGTGCGGCACACTCCAGAGCTGAGCAGAAATCCCCGAGGGCGGGTGCACTGCTAAGCTCTGCAGGCCTGGGGCTTAGTCACATTTCCTGGAGGCCTCATCCTGCCTCAGTCTGCGGTAAAGCATCTGTACCCGATCCCCCGCGCCGGTCAGAGCACCCTCGTGCCTCCCTTGCCCCTGGATCTCAGCACTCAGGCAGCCTCCTGTCACACAGCTCCATGCACGCTGCACACGGGGCTTTCAACCTAGACTCCGGTCTCCGTTGCACCCAGATCCCAGGCCCATTAAATTCCTTTGTCCACTGCCGAGAGCCCCGGGGTTGTGTTGAGCATGGGGCCCCAGATCTGCATTCAAGCAAGAGCCTGGAGGCCTAAAATTAGGCCCAGCAGATGATTCATGAGGATTCAGCCGTCCCACCGCTCTGGAGAATGGGGCCAGCTAACATCCAGCTCCCCAGGCAGGGCAGGGCAGGACGGGGTGGGAAGCCCTGGCCCCTTGGGGCTGCAGAAGGGGCACGGTGCTTTCCTAGCTCCTCTCGTGGGAAGCAGAGGCCTTGCTGGATGTCTGAGTGAGGGAATGGCAGACAGAAAGCCCATTTTTCCAGGCAGGTGCCTGAAAGCAGGAGTGAGACAAGCTGCCTTCTGAGCTACACATGCCTACGCAGTCACATGGTCCTACAAGGGAAGAGGGGGCTGGAGAACATCACCCCACTGGGCATGCAGCAGGGCCTCGGGTAGGGGTAGCCAAGTCCTCCCCGGGCAGCCCAGGAGGGGAACGGCTGTCAGCCCCTCTTTGCTGACATGACTGGCCAGCCCCTCCGGCACCAGGCAGAGCCTCACGTGCCTCCCCAACATGGCTGTGGACAAGTCTTTTCTTCTTGCGTCCCGTCACCATGCTCCAGTTTGAATCCAGAAACAGGCACTCATAAGCTAGAACAACTGAGGGAGCCGGAGAGACTGAGCCAGGCGTGCAGGTGCTGCAATGCTGGGCAGCAGCACACACCGCCCAGACAGAGAGGGGTGACCAACCGTAAATCAAGCAGGGCTCTCCCACAGGGTCCAACGGGGGTTCGATCAGTTCCCAGCAGCTTGCCCCTTCTTGCCGCACTCCAAGTGTCCCTCACTGTGAATCACGGAGCCCTGGAAAGAGAAGGACCAGGTCCCCAGTGCCAGGCAAAGGGACCTCTGAGCCAGGTGGGGGAAGAGAAGCAGAGGCATCCTCCAGCCCACGAAGAGCAACAGTGCTGGGAACTGATGCAAAAGCCAGGGCAGAAGGCGTTGGGGTGGGGAAGGTGGTGACAGAGCTGTGTCTATGTGACAGCAGGTGTGCATGGTAGGGGGAGCTCTGCCATCCCCCAAGTACGTGACACCATGCGTGCCCACGTCCCTGGACATGCGGGGGACCTGGGAGGAGCCATGCCTTCACCCCGGGGAAGGCCGTGGTGCTGTGCTGTGCTCCAGCATCATGCCAGAGACTGCAGACGGGCCCCCAAGCCAGCAAGACGTCCTTCACCCTGCTCGGGGAGGGCTAAAGGGGATGAGGGTGCCCTCACTGGCCCCAGCTGGGCAGCAGGGCAAGGTGACATGGCAGAAGAGACCTGGAGAGTGGAACTCCCTTATATCCCTGCTGGAACAGCAGGAGCATGGAGCCAAGCCAGGCTGGCACCAGGCCTCACCTCGGGTTCCCGAGAAGCCAAAAGCTGGAGTGGATGTGCTGGAGGATGGGTGCTAGGCAGCAAAACCAGGCCTCCAGCTGGTTATCAGCCACAAAGGGGAAACCCAGCAGCAGCCCCAGCTGGCCTGTCACAGCTGCCTCCTGGGGCTCCTCCCTTCCTGGCTGTAACTGTGGCTTGGTGTGGACTTGCCTTTGCAGAAGCTGCCCTGCCGGGCTTGAGGATCAGAGGGATCCATCTCTCCCCCCTTCCTCTGGTGTCCCCTTGCTGGTCCTGCCCCTCTCTCCCCTGCCTTGCCTCCGGGGCTGGAGGTTGAAAACTGCCTCCAAGATGCTTCAGAGGCCTCATTCCAGCGAAGCATCCACGCGGCGCAGCTGGGGAGCCTCCCCAACCGGCAGTCCCTGGTCTA
>NW_017729024.1:164876446-164880230 GCF_001723915.1 Gavialis gangeticus | reverse complement strand
CAGCGCAGCTGGGGAGCCTCCCCAACCGGCAGTCCCTGGTCTATCCATTGTGCGGCAGAACTGCTAACCTCCCACCAGCTCACTCCTGGTTAGGCTGGTGGCCACTGGAGTTGCTCCCTGAAGGAGTCCATGGAGGCTCCGAGCAAAGCTGCCATCATCCAAGCAGCTGGTAAGCACTCACCTCCTCGCATCGCTCACCTCTACGTGCCCTACGTGCCCTTGAGACCAGACCACGCGGCCTGGCCTGGCCACACCTGGAGACCCAACCAGCTGAGGCTGCCAGTCCCCAAGCAAACTGTGCTTGCATGGGAAGCTGGACATGTCCCAGCAGCCAGAGAAAGCCCGTGGGGGGTATCAATCCCTGGCCTGCTGCGGGGCTTCCCACGAAAGCAGCCCATAGCGAGCCTTAGCGCACCAGGGCCAAAACTGCGATGCTTTGGGACAGGAAGTGAAGGAGAATCTCTCCTGACAGGGATGGCTGGAGAATCGCTCACAGGAAGAACGCGATTACCCCAGCTGGAGTTTGCTCAGGAAATCCAGAGTGAGGCATCACCTCTTGCCTAAATACTACCACCTCATCCATAATTGTCGACCAGGACCCCGAGGCTGGACTGAAGGCGGCAGTTTGCTGCGGACAGGTGTTACCCGCTGAGTCACTGGCACCCCTCCCTGCACCACCAGCATCTGCATTGCAGGTCTCCCACCCGCGTATGGATCCAACATGGACCTGCTTAGCTTGGGAGCTGTGCCAGGGCCCCAGCACAAGGCAGCAGGACAGTTGTGAAGACGCCCAGGGAAGGGCAGTGCATGCAAGGTCAGTCACTTCCCACCCTGGAACCTCAAAACCAAGAGAAGCCGAGAGAAAGACACCAATGCCCATGGACCACTTGGCAATGGCAAGGCTGCCGGCCTGCTATGATGGCTAGCAATGACCCCCATCTGCACGCATCGGTCATCTCCGGTCTTAGAGAATAAGCCCCTTGGGGCAGGGACTGTCCTTGGATGCTGCCTAGCACAGCATAGTCCTGGCATGACCAGGGCTCCCAGGCACTATGTTAATACATGTTATAAATAGCAAGAGCTACCAGCCCTCATGATGCAGCAAGAACCCGGGGGGGGGGGGGAGGGGAAGGGACTGCAGAGGCAGCCTCTGAGCTCAGCCCTGCTCGTCTTGGAGACCCTTCTAGCACCAAGAGGAAGTGGGCTCTGCCTGTCCAGCTGGTAGTCAAGGAAGAGACTGGAGCCAAAGAGCACCAGCTGTCCCTTCTCTGGAGCAGAGCAAACAATATCCCTTGACCCAGCACCCAGAAGTCAGAAGCGCCTGGATGGCTTGGAGAAGACAGCGATATCAGTGCAGCCTGCTGGACCCATGCAGGGCAGAGAAAGCACCAGGAGAGAAGCAGAAGCAGCCCGAGAAGCAAAGGAAGGAAGCACGTGGTGAAGCCGCTGCAATAGCATCACAACGAGGATGCCAGGAGCCACGTGAGAAACAGAAGGCAAAGGGCTGTGACAGGAATAGGCCAGGGGGATCTGGCTGGTTTCACGCAGCTGGGGAGAGAGACACAGGGCAGGTGCAGCATGCCATGCCCCAGTAGCAGAGTCCACGTGGGAGTCTGGCACATAGCGGGGAGAGCCAGAGAGCTGATATGCCATTCTCCTCTCCAACATGTCTTAGCACAGCAGTCATACCCCAGGGTTCACAGGATCCTGGAGCAATGGGGCTGGAAGGGAGCTCTGGAGGTCACGTCTAGTCCAAGCCCTGCCGGGGGCAGGATCAGCCCTGTCCAAACCAGCCCACACACATCCGCTGTCTGACCTCTAAGTAACACAACACAGTCCCCCTAACAGCGCCAGTCATCACACCTGACCTTGCCACAAGGAAAGCAGGGGGGCATGGCCACCAACATCCCACTGCTGCAAAGCGGGGGGTCATAAACAATCCAGAGACCCCAGACAGAGGCTGTGCCCCCGCTGCAGAGGCAGGCAAAACCCCCCAGTCTGGACCAATCTGAGCAGGGGGGAAATCCCTTCCTGACCCCAATGCAGCATCAGTCTGACCTTCAGCAGAGGAGCAAGACTGTCTAGCCAGGACCCTCCGGCTTTGATCCTAGCAGGAGCACCTGCACAGCCTGATCTCAATCTCTATGGCTGTAGGCCCTAATTCCCACAAACCCCTGCAACTGTCCTGCATGATCATAATTAAGGGGTCTCATTGCACCTTAGCTGATGCACAATGAGCACCCCTATGTTCACTCCTGCTCCACCACGAGAGCTAAGCCAAGGCCCCTTTGCTCCAGTTCAGTCAAGGGTAAACTGCTCTGATTTCTCTCTCCCTGCAGACTCAGGCATTACAGGTCTGCCAGCAGCTGAAAGGCATCTGGGAACTGCAGGCTCAGAGCAGCGCTCCTGTGACAGCGGGAAAGGAGCCTCCCTGAAAGGGGAAGAGAAACAAGCTGAGTCAGCGACAAGCTGCAACACAGCCGCAACCGGGCCCTGGACAAAGCAGGCACCAGGGAGCAGCTCCAGCTGACAGGTTTGTGCAGCAGCGCAGGCTCTGGCATGTGCCAGAGCCAGGATGGGCTGACCAGGAGGTTTCTGAGAGCAGGCCAAGCACAGGGAGGCATCTCCCCTGGCCCCGCACCCGCCTTAGCTGCACAGAGGCATGGATGGATGCGGCACTGTGCCCCCGGGAGAGTCAGCACGCAAAGGCAGATGGGATCCGTGTGGCAGGCCAGCCAGGGGACAACCAGAGCTCCCCACCCAGATGGAGCAAAACCAGCTGCTTTGGCTGGTCTGTCCACAGCCCTGTGGGGCGACTGGATGCCGTCCACTCTCTGAGGCCGGGTCGGGCCAGGAACAGGAGAGCTACCAGACCTTCGACTGCACGTCGTCCCTGCTGGAACTGAGCAGCGCTCTGACCCCCCAGCTCCCCACACAATGGGGGGCTGCCCACCTCTTAGGGTGGAACTGTGGCTTGCAAGGCACTACAGGTCCCAACATGCAATGGTGCCTGGGCCAGCTGCTCATATACAGGGGAGCAGCATTGCATGCTGGGACTGGTAGTTTCCCACAGGGCCTCTTGCAAGACACAGGGCCCCGCTACAACAGACGTAGCTTTGCTGCTGTCCTGCGAGCTGGAACGAGGCTGAAAAACCTCATTTCCATTGTGAGCCGACTTAATCCTCCCAACCCAAAGCCCTTTATAATGCACCACATTAGAGACTGGCAACATGGGAACCAAACAGGCAAATGGCTCCTGTCTAGCTCCAGCGAGGAAACCCTGAGCAGAGTATTCCAGGACCCCAGCCCCAGGTTCAACAGCGCAGGCAAAGGCCAGCACCGTAGCATCCTTGGATCTGGGACATGCTCTCCTTAGCTTGCCGCAATCCAGGTTGCTCCCTTTCTACACACGCACAATCTGACAATTCCCAGGGGCTCAGCCCCTCTCCACATTCAGGGTTTCCTCCTGACCAGAGCTGGCCCCCACATTTCACTGCCTCTTCTTCCCCAAGCACAGCACAGGCTCAGTCAAATATGTTAAAAGCAGACCTAGGTCTGCACTGCAGTTCTCAGCAAGGTGCACCAGAAAGGCATCACCAGTGATATCTTTACATATTTAAACGGTACTATGATAAAAAAATACATATACACATACGCATACATACAATATATATACACACACACACACCCACGACTGATACAGTGGTGCCCAAATATTAGAGGCTATATATACACACATACATACATACACACACACACACACACACACACACACACACACACA
>NW_017729024.1:164855488-164876396 GCF_001723915.1 Gavialis gangeticus | reverse complement strand
ACACACACACACACACACACACACACACACACACACATAAAACCTCTCACATTTGGGCACTACTGTACTGGCCACACGTCATTCTGTCCCCTGCCGTGTGTGTATCTCCAGCTCCTGAAACTCAGGTCTCACGAGTTAAGTCAAGTCCTACAGTAAACAGGACCCACTGGATTTTTCCGGCCCACTTTTAACAAGGTATTTAGGCACTTACAATGATTTTCAAAGACCCCCAGGTGCCCCAGCCTCACTGAGTTACTCAGGGCACTAGGAACCCATTTAGGAGCTTCTGAAGAGTCCACAAAGCATTTATTGGCGCTACTACCTGTATAAACAGCTTTACAGAACTGAGCTTCTGGGTGAAGAAGAGCACTTTGTGCCCGAAAGCTGGTGCAGTATACCTCCAAACGGCTGCTTCTTGTGCATTTCCTGGATCGCCACAGTCCAACCCTACTTAAAAGCCTGCCCCTTCACTGCTACAATTCCAGGCCCCAGGGGCATCAGTGCACAAGTCCACCCCCACCCCCTCCACCCCAGTAGTTTACCGTGGTAGGGGTGGTGGCTGAACAGTCCTGCAGCCTGGAGGATGTTATCTACCAAGACAAACTTCCTGTCGCACGCTTGCCCTAATGCTGTCTGGAGCGCCCCGCTTCAAGGGCCTGGCTCAGCCTCCACAGGCCCCTCAGGCCTTGGTCGCTGTGCTCAGGAAATCAACAGGGGACACATTTCCAAGTCCTGGTTCCAAGCATCACTCAGCCGGTGACAGCTCTAAGTCACCACCAGCTGAAGCAGAGTTTGAATGCATGACCTAGAGGAGAAAGATCCCACCTCCCAGCTGACGGGGCCCTCCCCAGCAATACAGGCAGCCCTAATTAGAACGACCCAGCTAGTTAAAGGCAAATCCTGCTCTTACCTGCAGCTCCTGCAGATAGGAATCAGATCAGCGGACAGCTCTGGAAAGAGAAGGAAAAGGATGGCAGAGGCAAGAAAGACCAGCAAACTCCTTCCCCACAAGCCACAGCCTCTGCTTGCTCCTGCCCCCAAACTCCCCAGCACGTGCGCGACCTGGGGCCCACATGGCACCCCCAAATCTGCCCCACAGACCGCAGGAGCACATGGAAGGGGCTTGGGGGGGGCACCGCTGCTCACATGCCTCTCTCAGACCGTGCCCGGGGGCACTGTTACCACCCACGCTGACGTTCAACCCCCAAACACCATCTATCCCCGACTCCCAGAGGGGTGGGGGGGAGCTGCACGTCTCTGAAGGGTGCAAAGAGACAGGCAGGTCAATGCAGCGCAAAAGCATCAGCCAAGCACAGTCCCGGATCAGGAGCGTCGGGGAAACAGGGCACCGCTCCATCCACGCAAGTGCCGGAGAGGGGCCGGAGCCCGAGGAGGGAGAGCTCAGGGCATGAAACCCAGGAGAAGCAGGGGTGGGAGGGACCCCATGGAGCCTGGGAGCGGCCTCACTGCCCGGCAGCCCGTGGACTACAAGTCCCAGCGTGCACCGCGGCACGAGCCGGCTGCTGCAAGGCAGGGGAGGCGCGGTGCATGCTGGGACTGGTAGTTCCCCCTCCCCGGGTGCTCTGCCGCGGCCCCCCACACGAACAGGCACCCAGACAGCAGCCCCCGCGGCATACGTCACATCCATGACGCCACAAACGTAACGGGGCACGGCCATACAAGCGGCCGCGCAGCCACACAGGGTGGGCCCCGCTCAGCACCCACCGGCGCCAGCAGCCGCTCGCCGCCTCTAGCCGCGCTTCCGGGTCCGCCTCCCGCCGCGGCCCCGCCCCCTGCCGCTCATTGGCGGGTCGGCGAGGCCGCAGCCAATGGGGAGAGGGCGCCGGCCCGCCCCCTCCACGTGCGGCTATGTGATGACAGCAGCAGGGGCGGGGCCCAGGGGCGGCGGCTACCTATTGGCTGGATGGAGGGGAGGGGCGGGGCCGAGGTGGCCGCATAGGACCCCGAGTTTCAACGTGACCCTTCACCTCTGACCTCTCCCCCCCATGAATCTATCTCTGTATCTCGCTATGTGGGAATACATATAGCTATAAATATTATATCAATTATATAAAATACACATAAAATATATAAATATAGATATAAAATATAGAATATATATATTTAGATAATATATAATATATAAATATATATTATATATGTAATATTATATTTCTATGTAATATATATCATCACTAGCTCTATAGATGATTATTCATCTACCTTTATCATCTCTAGCTCCTACCTACCCACCTATATCATCTATATATCGCCTCCAGCTCCATACAGGCATACCTGTCCTGTCTGCATCAGCTCTAGATAGCTCTGTATCTCTATATGCATCTGCAGAGATGGACACAGTATAGATAGGTAGGTGCATAGTCGTCTATAGCCGTATAGAGATGATGTCAATACATAAAGACTCATATAGATGCAGAGGTGGAGGTACCGAGAGCCAGATAAATAGATTGATCGATCGATCGATCGATTTTATTAAGGCCAGGTTGCCTTCTAGGCTCTCCACAGCCCTGTAGGTAGGTAACCCGCTCCAGGGAGCTGGCCTGCAGCAAGTGGGGTGCTGCCTCCCCTCCCCTCCCTTATATAGATAAGAATAAAACACTGTCCAGCAAAACTACCTTCACCCCTGACACAGCCCCCGTCACCCCCGACCCGGCCGCAGGGAAAGCAGGGGGCCGCAGCCGCCAATGTCCTGCTGCTGCAAAGGGGTTCACACATGCTCCAGAGATCCCCACTGCAAAGGAAGACAACCCCCCCGCCCCAGTCTGTACCATTGTGACCAGTGGGGGAAATTCCTTCCTGACCCAAATGTGGTATCAATGGGTGCATCGACATGTGCAATTAGCATGCAGGAATAAACTCAGGTGCAGTTCACATCAGAGTCAGCCACTCCTAGGTACACCATCCGCACATGTGCCGGGGACCACAGCAGTTTGAGCCAGGGCGAGCAGCCCTAGGCTGCCAGGGTGTCCGGGGGGTGAGCTCTGGGTGGCAGCATCAGGCAGCGGAGGAGCTGGCTGAGGCACCAGGGTGCTATGGTGCGGGGCTAGGCGGCAGTCAGCTCCCACACTGTAGCACCCCAATGCCCCAGCCAGCCCCGGTCACTGTCTACACGTGCATTTTGATGAAGTAAATTACTCCGCTGTAGGATAGTGCTCGTCCTGGACAGTACTATCCTATGGTGGCACGAATTGCTTTGATGCATCCTAGCAATGGTGTACGTGTAGATGGTGACGGTTTACTGAGGAGATCTATATACAACGTGTGTATATATCTCTATACTAGCCAATTGCCCATCAGGAATGATGGGGGAGGGGGTCAGGGATGGAGCGCCACCACCCCCCACCCCGCACCACTGCTGTCTCCCAGGAGCAGGCAGGTTAGCTTGCCCCGCCATCCTCTCCGCCCCCTCAGCCAGCACCCCATGCCGCCACCACCTGTAGGGAGCAGGGCCGGGGGGAGCAGTGCCCCCAATCCAGCTGCTCTGTCCCCGCTGCCAGGTCAGTGCTCCAGCATGCTGCCACCTCCTGTCCAGAACGCTCTTGGAGCACTCTGATTGGTTGTTTCAGACAGTGAATAAAGCGTTATGGACAGACAGACAGACAGACTAAGGCTTTTATAATATTAGAATATATGAATATGGATTTAAATATAGGTTTCCCTCGCCAAACGCTGGCATTAAGTTCCTGAAAGTTCCCGTGGTTGGCAAGACAAAAGGCCTAGGGGAGAAATGGCAGGCGGTGGGCTGATGCGCAGCCACAGAAAACCGTGGTTACTCAAAACTGTATACCGTCGTTGCCAAAATGGTATATAGAATATTAACTGTGGATACTCAAAACCATGGTTGATGAAGGAAACCTGTATCTGAAGCTGGTTGTCTATGAAGTCTTCCTTTTCTTGGACCCTTGCACATCCGTGTCTATTCTTTATCTGTATTCTGTATCTACACATGGTTATAGATACAGATATAGACAAGCTTTGGTTCACCTATAAGGTGCAAATCTGCCCTGCTTTCTGCTGCAGGTAGCGGCCGTATGGAGCACTGGAGCCCATGAGGGAGGGCGTCCTCCTCACCCAGACATTGGGACCCCTGCCCCCATTGCAGCCCAGCCCACTGGAGGATGCAAGCGTGTCTCCGTCCTCCGCTGGAGCAGCCCGTGGCTGTTTGCTGTGTGGGCAGGGGAGGGTGTGCGACACCCACTGCAAGTGGCCTCAGTGCTGCTGGGGCTGGTGGATGCTGGGATGTGCTGGTGTGGCACTGCCCCATGGCACTGCCAGCTGCTCTGTCCAACATGCCCCACTCCCAAAGCAGGGGCACCGGGATGTGATGGCCCCTCTGCAGACCACCTCCCCGCTTTTTTTCACGGCTGTTCTTTCCCTGTCCCTGAGTGCAGGGTGGTGGCTGGACATGTGCTGCCTACTACGAGGCACCCATGTGGGGCTTGCAAGCCTCTGGGAGGGAGCCCAGGAAGGGGAGGGGGCACGGCATAAAGCCTCACAGCTGCTCCAGAGGGGCAGCTGCACGCACCCCAGGAGTGTCCCCTTACAAATGGGGGCATGGGCTAGTGACGCGGCCTGTTTCTGGGCTGCATGGTCCTTGGGGCTTCCCTCAGATGGGCACATTTGACCAGCTGCCCCAGTGAGGTCACTCCAGGGTGAGCATGAGCACGCGCGGGGAGCTGCCACAGCCTCTCCTTAGGGTGGGGCACAAGCTGCTCAGCCAGTTTTGCAGCTTGCCCTCCTCCCCGGATGCCGTGGCGAGACGTGGGGCAGGAGGGTCACCGAGAAGCACCTGACCACGAGCAGTAAAATGGGCAGAGACCACCGTGGCCTGTTCCTTCGGCCTGGCCTCCTGCTGCTGATGTGCCAGTTAAATAAACCCCCTGGGTTGGGGTTTTACATGGGGCTGGTCCATGGGTAGCACCCTACCACGGGCAGGAGCGCTGGTATAAAGGTGCCGGGGACCAATGCAGCTGCAGGCACAAGTGGTGCCCCTCCAGGCACCCTCCCATCCGCGTCGTGCTCACACTCCCTCGCTCCAGTTTCAGGCTCACTGAAGTCTGGGTCTTATCCCTCCCCAAAGGGAGAACGGATGCAGCTGCCTCACTTTTCTCCATCCTCTTCTCCCCAGCGTTGTCCACAAGGGAACGGGATGCTTTCCCGCGAGGTCTCCAGCACTGGAACGACTCCGCCGCATGCTCGGACAAAGCGCAGAGCCACCTGTGTGGCTCGGACACACCTGGAGAGAGAGAAGGGCAGCCTGGAGCCTGGCGGAGCAGCCCCCAGACTCCCGGTTTCCCTTCCTGAGCCGGAGGGCAAGCCACTGAGGGGCTGGAGCCTGCCTCCTGCCTGCTTTGCCTGTTTGGCTGCAGCGCTTTTATGGTGAAATCAGGCCCTCCCTGCCCTGCCCAGTGCCGCACTCCCAGGTGTGACGACCTGAAGCTCGTAGGGGGACAAGTTCCCCGGACACTTGGTCCCTGCAGTCCGGCCACCCCTGGAGTACAATTCGTGTCACGGTCAGTAACTGCTCATGCGATGCTGCACTGTCCCGTACTGTCTGGATGCTCTCTTTGGAGACGGACGTATTGCAGCGCATTGATAGAGTCCGTCTCCGGCTGTGCAGAGCCGCACAGGGAGTGCTCTGGAAGGCAAGCCCTGCTCGGAGTATGTGCCCCTCGCAGTGACTTCCTTGGGCAGCACCTGATGCTCGTGTCATAGCACCGAGCACCAGGGGCTGGGATCTGTGTCCCCGTGGGCATGCACTGGGGCTGGGGGTCCAGGCCCCTGAGCTTTGTTCCCTGCATCTGCCCAGGGACAGTGGCAGCAGCCCCTGGCAGGCCCCGGGGCAGTGGGCTATCCTTGCCCAAGGTCTGCACTGAGCATTGGCTGCTGGGAAGGGAGGGGGAAGCTCGTCCTCAGCTCTGTGGGGCCCACTGGGGCAGGTGCGAGCTGGCTGCAGTCCCTGCGCTGCACCAGGCATTTGCTTCTCAGGGTCTGGCCCATCTCTGAAAAGCCCCTCCCTGCGAATCGCAGCACCCCACGCTATCCACAAACCTCCGGGCACCTCGCTCCACAGGTCAGCACAGTTTTCACAGAGGGGGAAATTGAGGCACCCAGGAGCAGTGACATCCTCAAAAGCCTCCTCACTGTCAACTCAAGTCCCAGGGTGGTGCTCTACCCACTGGAGCACACTGCCTCCTCGATCCTGCCCCGGGCACCCTGCAGAAGGGGGCGTGGGAAGCCAGACCTAGGGCTTGGCTGGGGGCAGGGCTCAGGGCTTAAGCCCCAAGCAACTGGCTCTAAAGCTTGGCAGCAGCATCAGCAGCACTTAGCCCATGCAGGGAAGAGACCTGCTGCCCCCCTGTGCCCAAGCAGCAGAAGCACACTTTTTTCTCCACATTCCAGGTCAAATCAGCCAAATCGTCTCCAAATCATACTGGATCGCTCCATGAACCGCACCGACCGGGCAGGCAGACCTCAACTGTTCTCAACACCATTCACGGCGCTACGACTGGCGAGCATCCTTCATCCCAAGGTCTCATCCCGGGACCCAAATCCACTGGCAGGCATCCTACGTGCAGGCCCAAGCCCGGAGGTCTGGGATTTGGATGCCCCCACTTGATCTTAGCCCACAAGAGGCCGTCTACACTTGACCTGAGCCAAAAGGACAGAAGCACACATTTCCTGGGGAAACCCAGGCCCCGGCTAAAAAAAGCCCCATGCCCGATGCATGGACCATAGAGGTGCCCTCCCCTGTCCCTAGGAGCGGGTGGTCTCAGTGCGAACTACAGGTATCTGCCAGGAGCAGCACAAACCCTGTCCCCACCTCACCTTGGCTCTGACCCAGGGCAAATGCTGGTGCCTGAGAGAGCAAACCCTTGGCTGGGGAACTCTGTCCTGTTTCCAATGCCCAGGGTCCAGCCTGGATGTCCTGGGACTACTCTGCTCCCTGCCAGGGACCCTGATGCCCACTGAGGATAAACTGCTTTGGGTTCCCACTGAGGGGGTCTGTCAGGATCAGTGCCCCAGAGGTGATCCCCTCGCTGCTCCTTCTGTGCAAGGAAGTAGCTGTGGGAGAGCCCCTCATTGCAGGTCATTGGCCCTGCAGTCTCCCAGGGGAGTGGAGGTCAGTGACCAGCTAAGAGCGATTCCTCGCTAGAAAGCAGGTGTGCCCTTGCCCAGGGGAGCTGGCACATGCTGAGACTCGGTGAGGTCCTGGTGCAGACAAAGCTGTTTGCAGCATTCGCTCCACGAGTGGGACGAGGTCAGGACCAGGGGAGCCCAGGCTTGGACCTGACCTGCTCACCCAAGTCACAGCAGCTGCCAGCACCAGGTGCTAGTCACCACTGCTACGCCAGTGCCGGGTGACGATGCTCCTTTCCCTCCTGGGGATCCCGCCCCAGACAAACCCAGTGTCCAACCTGTGAGCAAAACTACTGCCAACGCTGACACAACACCAGACATCACCCCCGACCCTGCCACAGGGAAAGCAGGGGGTTGCAGCAGCCAACGTCGTGCTGCTGCAAAGGGGTTCACACATGCTCCAGAGATCCCCACTGCAAAGGAAGACACCCCCTGCCCCCAGCCCCAGTCTGTACCATTGTGACCAGTGGGGGAAATTCCTTCCTGACCCAAATGTGGTGTCAATGGGTGCATCGACATGTGCAATTAGCATGCAGGAATAAACTCGGGTGCAGTTCACATCAGAGTCAGCACGTGTGCCGGGGACCGCAGCAGTTTGAGCCAGGGCGAGCAGCCCTAGGCTGGCAGGGGGTCCGGGGGGTGAGCTCTGGGTGGCAGCATCAGGCAGCGGAGGAGCTGGCTGAGGCACCAGGGTGCTATGGTGCGGGGCTAGGCGGCAGTCAGCTCCCACTCTGTAGCACCCCGATGCCCCGGTCGTTGTCTACACGTGCATTTTGGTGAAGTAAATTACTCCACTGTAGGATAGTGCTCGTCCTGGACAGTACTATCCCATGGTGGAGTGAATTGCTTGCGTGCATCCTAATCATGGCTTACGTGTAGAGGGTGATGCTTTACTGCGAAGCTAGTTAGCCAACTCCGCAGCAAAGTGCCTGTGTAGGTGCACTCAGACCCTGAGCACAGGCCACTCCTCTCTCCTGGGGAGCCAGCAGCAGGGCTGTTGACTTTCCCCTGGAAGGGGTGGGGTTGACCTTCCTACCTGCTGTTGAAAATAGATGAAAGGAGCTGATAAAGGTGGGTTATGGCCTGAGATAGCACCTGCCAGCTGGCAAGGGAAGCCAGTGGGGGCTGGGTACTTATCATCTCCACCTGTGTGAGCCCCACCGGGCAGCCCCAGGTGAAGCCAGGTGCGGGCAGGCATTGTGCATGGGACAGCAGCGCACAGCAAACATCTCTCTGACGTCAGCCCAGCCCTAGGGCGAAGGAGGGTTGGCAGACAGAGGCTGTATGTTGGCAGGCAGACTTGGCAGGAATGCCTCGTGGTGCACAGGGCTGTGTCCTGCTTCCCTTCCAGGATGCAGCCGGGCTTGTCTCACGGTTGCCTGGGCCCCGAGGTCCTGCTGCTGTTTGCCCATGGTACTTCCAGCCAGCTTGTCTCCAGCCACCGCTGCCTGCTCCCCCTCTTGTGCCACCTCGCTGCACTCCTGGCTGCTCCTGAGGCCAAGCCCGGGTGCTTAGCATCCATCCCCAGGGCCCCCCACTCTGCAGAAGCTGGAGGCAACGCGCTCTCCACCACGGTGGGGATGACAGATGGGTGGAGATGGACAAGGCTGAGCCGGGGCTGTGGCTTTTTGTGGCATCAGCCAGGACTTGCCTGTTGCAATAGCTGAAAAGGAAGGATGCCAGCCACAGGAGAGTGGCTGAGCTGGGGGCGGGGAGGGAAGGGCCTGGTCCTGTGTCTGTAACCAGTCAGCCCAGCACTGGGTTACCCGTATCACCTCCCAAATCAACATGCAGCTGTGGAGGGGTTGGCTGCAGAGCCCAGCCAGGGTAAGGTCAGAGGCAGCCTTGTCTCTGTGCAGGATGGCTGGGGGACAGCTCGTGACTTTGGCTGCACATGGGGCTGTTGCTGTTACCAGCTTTTCGGTGCAGGGGTGTCGGGGACTCCTGGCACCGTCCTGCGTCCTCCCAGATGGATGCACAATGTGACAAATCCACAGAGCCCTACTCCTGCATTCACTGCCCATGGGGCCCACCGGCTGGGTGCTTCCAAACATCTGGCACCTCCCCGGAGAGCAGAGCCTCAGGGCTGGGCTCAGGCCCTTCTCCTTGGCCATGCCCCTGCTCCGTGCAGTGCTACTGCCTGCCAGCGGCAGGTGGCAGCAGGCTCCAGTTGATTGTCCCCATGCCGAGGCTCGGGGACAGCTCTGCTCCCTGGTTCAGTTCACCTGCAGCCCAGCACGGAGCCTCCCTTCCCTGTGTGTGAGCAGGGGTGCACACAGGACCGGTGGGGAGGCTCCCTCTCAGCTGGCCAGGCTGGTCCGGATGCTCTAACTCAGCCCCTGAGGTTGGACAGGTGCAGCCCCCCACTTCACATGACTCCCTGTGCAACCCCAGTGCTTTACCTGAGCCAGATCTCCTTGCTGGGCCCAGAGAAGGGCCCTGTGCACCGCTGGCCATGTGCCACGATCTCTTCACCACACCGGGGAGATTACCCAGAGGTGTCTTATCTGCAGTCATTGTCCTGCTTCTTCCCATGGCCGGGAAGATAGCCCCTGGTCTTTCAGTCTGATGTGTGATGGGACATGTACGCCTGCCTATGCAGCTGCCGTGGCATGGCTAGGAGAGGTGGCAGGGGGTCAGGGATCCTGGCATGGCCCTCTCACCCCAACCACCTATGAGCCCTGGGGGCTTGGTGGCTGCATGGGAACCCCCCTTGGAGACAGAAGCAGCTCCCCATTCCCAGGATTTCCAGGGCTCTGATTCCCTGAAAGGCTGAGGCCGCAACCTGTAAGAGCACCGAGCCCTGCCTGGTGCAGCAGCCCTGCAGCAGCAAGGGAGGGGAGTTGCAAGGAGTGGCAGGGCCATAATGTGCTGCTGTGGCTGGATTTCTCCAGCCGCTGGGGCAGGAGACTTGGACATGGGCAAGTCTCTGCATCCTGGGCGACCATGGGTTGAAAATCATCATAGGAGGACCTAGATGCCTCCCCTACTTCATCCCCATCACCTGGGCCTTGGCCCCCTTCCAGGCTGCTCTTTGCTAGACCTTGGCCATGCATTCAATGCCTGACCAGGCTACAGAGGTCCGAGCTGAAGGATGATGAAGGATGTGACAGTGGCAGGGGGCCAGAGCCCCCCATTGCCAAGCCAGGACAGTGCGCTCTGAGGGCCTGTTGCCATCACAGCCTTGCCGCAAAGACAGCAGCCCAGGCTGGGGGAACAGGCTGGAGTTGCTCCCTCTCCTTCCCATCCCAGTGCCACCTGCTGCCTGCTCTTGCAAATGCTTTCTTCCCCCATGTGCAAGGGCTGTGAATAGGCACCAGCTTCAGTAGGAGGCCATAGGGAGAAGCACCAGAGCCTTCAACTTGCTGCATGTTCCTAGTGGGGAAGAAACCCAGGACAGAGGGAGGTGGAGAGGGCAGGTGGCAAGGAGGGGCTGAGCAAGCTACCACCAGCAATAGGGGGTTGATCCTGGGGTCGCCCCAACAGAGGAGTGATTTGAGTCTCATCACCCCTTGTGCAGGGCAGGCATACTGTAGCAGGGCTGGGCAGAGAAACTACCTTTCCATGCACACGGCTACATGAGCACGTATGCCTGTGCTAGGGTTAGCAAGCTGGTTGTCTCTGGTGGGTTATGGAATAGAGAGAGATCCCACACAATTTACTGATACATTTGATGCGCCTGGCTGGGGGAGTATTTGGTTGATTGCACGATTTCACAATGATTGCACACTTAATTCATACAACACAATTTTATTTTAAAATTCCTTGCTACACATATAACACTGCTTAGCTTTAAGAAAAACCACAAACATTAAAAACACAATAACTACACATATTAGAAACAATGTTCCAAACGCACTTCCTTCCTAAACAATGCTATAAGAATTAGTATTACAAAAACAACTACAACTGCAAGTAAAGGTTATTTCTCGTGGTATACTCACAGTCCTAGAATTCCGAGAAACTAAATCCCCAGGGATACTTTCATTCTTTAGTTATGGTTTTAGGGCTGGTCTCAGCAGTGATAGGAACAAGTCCCCTTCCTTTGGTCCCACTGGGGTGCTCTGCGGCTTCAGCGTGAACAGGAGGTCTTGTTCGCGGAGAGGGCGGTTCAGGTGATCAGTCTGATCCAGCTGCACTTGCGATTCTTCCTTCGGTGTTCTGCAAGTGAGGTTACCTCCAAATTGGGACTGTAGGCTACAGGTTATATACTGGGTGAGTTGCCGTCTTGGGCCCCTCCTACCCAAACCTGTCACTGCTCCCAAATTTGGGCTCAGATCTTTTACCAGATTTCTGCTGGGTGGTCAGTTTGTAGTCTTGCTTTTTGGAGATTTTCCATAACACTGCAGTGACCTCTTTTGCCAACCCCTTTTCCAAAAGCCCCTAGGTTTCGATCTCTCAGAGTGTTTGCCCAAGGGTCGCTTTTAGGTTAACTTTGTTAAAGGCCTCTAGAGATAAAATTAAAAAACCAAGACATTCAGCATGTTGGCTGCAAGGCCTCTAAAGATAAAATTTAGAATCAAGACATTCACCATCTAGGCAAAAACAAGCAATAACCCTAGATAAAAAGATGAACCTTGCCTTTTTTCTAAACTGGCTAATGGGTATTTATTACAAGTATTCAAACTATTACATTCAATATGATACTGGTCAACTGACTGCATATTTCTGACCTGTCAAAGGTTATATTAATTTTACAAAAAAACTACATTTTTTGTAATTTTCTTGACAGAAATACTATTTTTTACTGTTTTTTGACGTATTTAATGGGTAAAATGTGCTTTTTCTCTGTATTATTTGCACCTATGGGCAATTTTTTACAATTTTAGACTGATATTTGACCGGTCTATTGACTGAACTGTATTTGACCAGTCAAATACCCAACCCTAGCCTGTGCAAACACTGACATGCATGCACACCCAAGCATGCATGCACGTGTGAATACATACATATGAATAAGCCTATGCGTGGTCACACACTACAATGGAGACTGGGGGCTTATGCAACACGGTGTCTCATCACAGATCACAGCCACGTAATCCATTTTACCTTCTCTGTCTGGGCACTGCTGCTCTGTCTGCTCTGCTCCAGTCTTTGCTTCCAAGTTGTAGCTGCCCGGGGCCCTCTGGTTCTTGCAGCTCCCTAGCACAAAGCTGCTGACAGACATCCCTGTGAAGGCTGCTCTCTGCAATGCAGTGCCACAGAGGGGCTCCGGATGGGGCAAGGCAAGCCCCTCTTCTTGGGTGCTTTGCTGCTTGGTGCTGGTGCCTGGCTTGGCAGAGGTGTCCACGTGACTGCTTTGCACTCCAGCCAACATGCTCAATCCCCTGCTTGGCTCCAGAGAGGACTGAGGATTAAACCGTGCAGAAATCCCTGCCAGCTGTGGGGCAGGGGCTTCCCATGCAGAGTGGGTGCCCAGGAGAGTGGAGTCATGGGGATGAGGCTCAGGCATTCCCCGGTGCATTGGCGGGCTATGCAAAGCCCTCTTCCAGCATGAAGCCTAGCCATCCCTGTGCAATGCTGAACAGGACAACAGGTCCTGGGAGCTCACACTGGGGCAGGCTGTGCCCCATTGAAGGGAGGTTTGGGCTCCCTTCCTGTTGCTGCTGCTGCCCCGTGCTGTGCAACCCCACTAGGCATGGCGGCAGGGTGCAGTGGGGGAGCACAAAGTGCTGACAAAACTGGTATAGAGCCCCATTTCCAGTGCCAGGTTGTGCCCCGGGGCAGAAACTAGTTCAGGCAGAAAACTAGAGCCGTGGGGCTGGAAGGGAGCTCCAGGGGTCACATCTAGTCTAACCCCTGCGTGAGACGGCGTCAGCCCTGTGCAAACCAGACCAGGCAAATCCATCATCTAAACTCTTAGTAAAAGTACTGTCAACCCTGACACATTGCCAGACATCACACCTGAACCTGCCTCAGGTAAAACAGAGGGATCAAGAGATCTCAGGTAGAGGGCAAAACCATCCTTAGAGGAAAGCAACCTCCGCCTGCCCCAATCTGTACCAATGTGACCGGGGGAGGAAATTCCTTCCTGACCCCAATACAACATCGGTCTGACTGAGCTGGGCAGCAAGACCCTCTAGCCAGAAACCTCCAGCTTTAGTCTCAGTAGGAGCATCGGCTCAACCCAGTCACGATCCCCAGCCTTGGCTGCACCCAAGCCCCAGCTGGGTCTAAGCTGCACAGTGCAGGTGGTATCATCACATCAAGTGTGGAAAAATCACATCCTTAACTCCAGGAGAGCAGAATTGGCTGCATCACGGTGGGGGCAAGCCAAAGAAGATGAGCGCCCCTAGAGATGTGGGTGCCCAGGGGAAACTCAGCCAGGGGAAAGTCCTGCAGCATCTCTGCAGGGAGACAGAGAGAAAGGCAGAGCCTCCATGAATGGTGCCAAGAGAAGGCAGCTCCAGGAACATCTTGGGATGCCAGCTCTCCTGACCAGTATCAGGGGTGCTGTAGCCAGACACCAAGAAGAGGGAGTGACTGACCTCTCCAAGGGCATGTTCTGGCTGTCAGGAAGTCACAGGAAGCCAAGAGCTGCCAAGAGAGATGAGCACTGTGGGCCACCCAGCCCTGCGCTGGGCTGAAGCAACCCCGGTCTGAGGTGGGCCAGCTTTGGGTCAGTCGTCCTCCTCTCAGACTTAGAGGAGGACGACTCTGCTTTCTGGCAAGCTGTGGAGCCCCCGGCTGCTGCTGGGCATTGGTGAGGGCAGAATGCATCCTGCATCCGAGACCTGGAAATGCAGGGGCGAAGCTGTCCACAGAGTGGACACGCAGGCACACAGACACCATGGCCTTGAGAGCAGCCACACAGGGCACCCCTGGGGTGCCTCGTTCCTGAGTTTGTTGAGGGCAAGTGGAAGGAGGCAGATGGGGTCTGTGCAGGAGCAGCCCCCCGGCACTGCTGAGGGACCAGGTGTAAGGGCTCATCTACACCACCGCAGCAGAGGGGCTGAGCACACCCTACCAAGCCATGTCTACACGTGTGCTCCATGCCCAGAAATGTGTGCCAGGCTCATCCCTCTGTGCCTGCTCTCAAGCCCCTCCTGACACTGCTCCCTTCCAGTGCCAAACAGAGTCCAGGATGGGGAAGCAGGCTCATCCCACCAATGCTAATGGTCCTGGGATTTCAGCTATAACATTTCTTCCCATTTCTAGGTTCTTCCAGCTTGAAGCCAAGCCAGACCTCAACTCCAGCAGGAACCTTGCAGACCCTTATCACGGTTCCCTGAATATAAACAGTCCCATATGTTCCAGTCAAGTTGGCTCTGACTTTTGCTGACTTTGATAAACAGTTTTCCTAACAGCTGAGTCACGCTTTTGTTATAGAGCAGAGGCCTCCAAACATCTTGTGCCCTTCTCGCTGTCCTTTGTCCTGCTTTATAATTAAGAAAGATGGCCTGGGAGGCCAGGGTGCTTTCCTCGTTAGCTTTGTCTACCCTCCTTTTCCTGGACGGCTCCATAAGGCTGAAGAGCTTGGTCTGTTATATTAGCAAGAATACAAGTGGCAGTGACTCTGGGGAAGAGGGAGTTGTTAGGCGCACTGTAAATCTGTGCTTTTTATTTGCTTTTTAAAATATCGCTTTCCCTCAGAGGTCCAGCAAGAGTGAAATCCATCCTGTGCAGTCATCTTTCAGGAAGCTAATCAGAAACATCCTCATGAAGAGTTCATGAGTTTCTATTCTTTTAACGCTTCCCTGGGCTGCATCTCAGACTTACTGATTGACGTACTGGGTGAAATCTGTCAGGTGTGCAGAGTATGGAGCAATGGCATCATGGATACAGAGGTGCAGTCTGAAGAAACCACAGGCTCCTGCATGCAATGTCCTGCTTCCTTCTGAAGAGCATGTGGCACACATCTCCACTGGCTGCATCCCACTGCTGAAGGTGATACCTGCATCTGCCCCCTTGTATATAAATGAGTTGTGCCCCTTGACTCCCAGGTGGATTATTGTATGGCCACATTTGGACAACATTATGCCAAACAATGTGGGAGGCTATGAAAATGCTCTTAATTATTACTGGTTTCTTATGTTAGGGTAGCACCATGAAGCTGAGCCTCACTGGGCCAGGCATTGTGCGAACATGTGCTGATGTTTGTTTCCAGGAGAGGATTAGTAACCGACTGGATAAAGTGCTTTGGTTCCAGAGACATGAGCTGGCTCCACAATTGTGCTGAAGGCTGTTCCCGGTGAATGGGTATCAGATCATTTGGGCTGAGGAGGTAAAAGTTGCCGGATGCAATTCTTTGCTAGCCCCCCGGTCCTTGTCTGCTGTTGGCTACAGAAACTGGCCCAATGGGCTGTTAAGTTTGGACTAACATTTAACCCTTTCTTTTGGACTTGTTTGAGATGTTACCATCCATGTATAAGACCAGAGACAACATGTGATTGCAACAGACAGGGGCAGCAGGTAGTATTGGAGAGACTTGTGATCAACAGGACACGGTGTCATCATGGCACACCAGCTGTTGAATCACTCCTGACCTCGTATTTAGGAATCTGGCATCAGGAATAGTTTGCAATAGACTTGTTATTTTGCTCTTGTCCCAAATATGGAATCCAACTTGGCTTGGATGAATAGATAGATAGATAGATAGATAGATAGATAGATGAGGCACCTATGCAGGCTCCCATATCACTGGATGAGTCCTGACACTCAGCAAAGATCCCCGCACTCAGGTTAACCCCATCCTGCCTGAAGGCAGATTTCATATATAGCTGGGCTCAACCCCCAGGACTTTATGGTATAATTTGGTTGGAAGCTCAGCTAACCTGTTTGGACACAGAAGGTAAGATGGCTGGTCTCTTCCACGAGGTTAGAGGGGTGCATTGACTTCAGGATGTTTAGATACTCTAAGAAGTCTCAGCAGTATCTTGAATGGTTTATTAACCTGTAATAATTGTATAGGAGCTCAGGTTTTATAAAATCTACTAACACAAATGCATTATAACAAAGCATGGCTACCAAGCTATGATTTATCACCCTATTAACCACCATCAAGATGCCGTGTGCACTCCTGTGATCTTACTGATGCATTGGGTCTGCTAGTAAGCTTTCATATGGCTTTCTAGCTTTGTTTAGTAAGAGCAAAGAATGGGATACAGGAGACATGTTAAAAATGTGGAGATTTTCCTAATGTTTTCAGATACCTGAAGTTAGTTAGCTGTCGAGAGTCCAGCTGCAGAAGAAAGGTTTGGATGGCAGTTCTGGAATGAAGCGGAGCGAGAGCGAGCAGTACTTACAGGTAATACCATCTCCCTTAGGCTAACAGATTTCTTCGCTGAGAGTTAGAAGGTAACTGTGGTGACATATCCTGGTCCTGGATGAGTGGATGCTCTTTGAGACAAAACCTTGCTGTGGTCTCACTGTTCTCTGTGCTCAGGCTCCATTGCTTTGTTCTGTATCTATGGCAACTTGTCTTTTAGCTTTGATGCATGCTCTTTTGCAATGACTGAAAATTACAGGCACAAAGGAAAAAACATCCATGCTGGCTGCTCAGTTGAGACATCACTTTCTGGTCTCCTCCAGTATTTCTGGCTCATATGAACAGAATAAAAATAGGAGCATAGGTAGAAGGCATGATCCTAGCACAACTATTGCATGGGTCCCCAGACTCTGCTTTGTTGAAGGCTGCATTTGCCAAAAAGCTTAAGGACATACCTCATGTGTTTAAATTAGAATAGACTGAGGCCTTTTTCATCTTTTTACGGGGAGGAATGGCGGGGAGAAATTAGTGCTCTCAGCATGCTACAACCCACCCTAACAGAAGGTCAAGGGGCTGTCATACTAGAACTGATCATCTCCACAGGTCACACATCCTGACTGTAGGCATCCAACGTAGGAAATGGTGCCTTTAACCTTTGTGTACTGGATAGCATGTACTTACTGAGGGTAAGGGGTGTAACTTATGCTTGTGAATTAAAGCTGGTTTAGATATGCAATTCAGCCTGTTGCTCCAGGGCTGTAGTCCTGCTGTACCTCCAGAAAGAGCTGTCCAGGATACGATGTGGGTCTAAAATACACCAAATGCATGGACAGGCCCAAGATACATTGATGCACACGTGTCTAAGACAGCTGCTATTTCAGGGCATCCACACATCAAACAGAAACTTGGACATACTGGCTGCATCTGGTTAGTAAGAAGCAGAGCAGTTTGCGGCTGCCCTCACTCGTAGCCTGAGACTGCCAAGTGCAGCATACAATGAGCCCCAGGCTTGTTCGTTCACAATAGAAAGTCCCATGCTGGGATCTGTAATTTGCACACACTGCACCTCATGGGTCTGTCCTGTGGTTTGTAGGTCATGTATGGACTGCAAACTGCCCTTGGGTAACCATTAGGTCTGTATACTTCACACTTTGCTGCATGCTCAGTGACAGGATCTCCTGCAGGGAATAAGGAGGCCCATGCTTGCGGAATAAGGAGGCCTGTGCTTGCGGCAATCAGGCTGGCTGCATCACAAAAGGGTCAAATGCTATTGACTCCAACCTGAATAGCTGGAAGTCTTTCCTTTCCCAGCAGTTGTAATAGAAAGGTCAGCTCCCATAGAAGCCATTCTGTTATATAAAGGGCCTTTGCCAGGATGAAAGGAGCTGCTCTCACCCCGCCAGCCACCATGCAGGGGGACCAGCAGTCTAAAAGCAGGCAGGCATCTCCGTGCCATCTGCATACCTTAGATACCTATGCAGCCACACTTGAAAGCAGCCTACCTTGCAATATGCTTATAGGTCCAGCACCCCCATGAGGTAAGGTAGTGTTGTTATCTTCATTTTACAGATGAAGAAATGAGGCATGAAGGGCAGATCCAAATTGGTCCTGCCAGCTTCTTCCCTTTGGCATCACAATTACTGTAAAAGTTGTGCCTGAGTCCAGGACATGTAGCCTAGTGGTCAGAGCACTCAGCTGAGGACTGTCCCTTGCTCTCAGAGTGCCTCTGTTTCTTGTCCAATGACTAATGCAAAACAGAGACACAGGGGGGCCCTCCCAGCCCTGTGCCCCTGGCCCCATGCTTGGCTTCTCAGTAGCTCAACTTCTTCCACATGATTATTTTAGAGCCTAGTGGTTAGGGAACACATATCTGGGAAGTGGGAAATGTGGTTTCAATCCCCTCAGGCTGAGATATGCCTAGTATCTGAGTCTTTCCCTTCCTGAGCAAGCGCCCTAACTAGCAGGCTTCTAGGCAGAAGGTGGGTGAAGCAGAACCCAGTGCAGTTGGCATGTGACAGGCATGCACTGAGGATGCCTAACAGATCAGACCCCTCCAGGACTTGGGCAGAGTTTAGGTGTCACTTCAACACCAGTCTGGATCAGGATGCAACTTAGGCAGGAACCAGGTACCTAGGATTGCCTAGAAGCATGGTGAGAAGCCCAGTGTCAGCACATAGGGAACTGAGGAGTCTAAAGGGTGGGGGCTGCACAAATGCAGATGCCTGACACGCTTTGTGGCTGCTGGAGTGGAGTTCACCTGGATTATTCTGCAGCCTAGACACCTAAAATCCACCTCAGTCCTATTCAGGTACTTCCAGAACAAATCTGGATCCAGCTGAAAGGAACCAAGTGATTCCAATCGCTCTTTGGCAGGGCAGGGAATTGATTACAGGCCTGGTGCTGTGACTAATGGACCACCCCTTTCTTCCATCCATCCTAAGCTGTCAGGCCTGAAAATGTCTACATGAGAGCTCTGGAAGGAAAAAATCTAGGCCACTATCAGAAGTCTGGTTCATCTGTCAGCCAGGACTGATTTCTCATTCAGGCCTACTACTATAAGGATTTCACAGTGTCCTCTTCAAAGAGCTGCCTCTTAAATCCAGTCTTCTGTTCCAGTTCCAGGGGTGATAATTACAATCTGTCCCCAAGCTGTTCCAGGTGTGCACATTATCCTTCACTACCTGTGCTGAGCTGTTACACAGGTGCCATTTGCTACCTGCTGTAATCTACCCCAGAGGAAACTGCAGTCCAGGGGTTGGTGGAAGAGCTGGGGTGTATTGGTGTGTGTATAAAGCCTTTGACTGTTGTAGAAATGTAATATTTTATTATTGAACAAGGGAGTAAAAAGACCAGAAAAGCATGCTTATCTCCTTCTTTAAAGTTAATTGTCACAGTTGTTTCCTAAGATTTCTCTTATCCCATTTGGAGTTTAGTCTACCTTCTGCATTCAATCCCTGCCAAATTTTATTTGGTAAATTTTTGGATTTTTTTTTAACTTAGAACTTAATAAATAAAACCGCAAAGCACCAGCCAGGTCTGAAACAACCTTTTTGTCAATTGTGCAACAGGAAAATGGTTTAACCAATCTAAACACTTTTTTATTTAAACTTTTGCTTTATATTTATTACATGCCAGGTTTCGGCTGGAACCGTTTTGTAACGATAGAAATTCTAAACCCACAAAACAGAGAGGAACAGGAGACTGAGGAAGTTGACCTCAAACCTAATATAGCTGTGTTACTGCTCTGTTAATGGGGAAACTTCATAATTATGTAGCTATAAAGCAGCTGGTAAATGGAGTGCGTGGAAGCCACCTATTTATAACTGTCGTGCTCAGCAACAGCTGATTCCATAGCAATGGCAGGCGTCTGGCTGGCCAGAGATAACTCATTTTTGGTCCATAAAGAAAGTGAATCAGACTTTCCTCTGGGCTTGGTATCAGCAAAGAGCCTCCTGATTAAGGCCAGTCAGGTTGGGGGGGGAACTGAACCATGTGCTTTGTAGTTTGTAACTGAAGGGCGAAGTTAAACACTTGGTGTAAGCAAGAGCAGCTGATCTGTTCCTAAAGCACATCTGGATTTGGTCTCTCTTATTCAGGGCCCAGCATAATAACAAGGGAGTAAAAATACCCTATGAGGTGAGGCTTCTTGCATGATCCATCCTGGCTGCAGGATGGAGCTCCATAGCCTAAGCTGTCTTATAAAGCAGCATCTCATGCTAATCGTTATGGTTCCAAAGAAATAAAATGCATATGAAATGTATAAGAAACGAACGTACAAACCAAACAAATTATCTGTGATTGCATTCCTAAGTCTGCACAGACCTCATAGCTATAGCTTAGAATGGCATGTGCTGCCTGGCTCCCCTCAGTGGGAGTGTTAATTTTGAAATGTAAAGATGACAGTTAAGCATCTCCCTCCTTACCTGTTTCACAGCTGATCACTTCAGCAGAAACATCTAGCAAACTCAAGCTGCTTCTCATTCCATCCCACATGCCAAAAACCCCAGCTGAGCTGACTTCCAGCTTCCCCCCTCCCCATGACCCTTACAGTGCAACTAAGACACATCGATAACTGAACATATGGGCGAATGTAAAACAAATTGCATCTTATTTCAACTTACAGAGGGGTGGTAGACCAAATGGTATTACATTTTAGTATTTAATTCAGTAAAATCCTCCATTTTATAATGCATATAAACCAGCTACACAGGATTCCCAGCCTCGTGCAACAGAGGACTCTGGAAACTGCAGAATTTAGGTCTAGTTTGTTCCAGCTGAATAAACAGGGCTTTGCTTATAGATAAGTGGTTATGGAGCATGGCTTATCTCTCAGTGGATGTACGGATCAAGAGTGGGAAAGATTTCAGTTACATAAGAAGTGCTTCCAAGCTGGGGAAAATTCCTCCCAGGAGAAACCCTTGCTTCCTCGATAGCAGATTTGTGTTACTATATCCCAGCAAGGCTAAGCTGGGATATTATTTAGGGTTTGGTTGTTTGTTTGGGTGGGGCTTTTTTTTTGGGGGGGGGGGGGGGTTTTTT
>NW_017729024.1:164854289-164855135 GCF_001723915.1 Gavialis gangeticus | reverse complement strand
GGGGGGGGGGGTTGCTATATAGTTTACCTTAACACTTTACTGGCTTTTATAAATATTTTTTTCCTTTTTTCTTTTGTTTACTTGTTTTACAAGTTTTTTTTGCCATCTTCTGTAAGATGCCCTGAGCCTTTGTTTGGACGGATGGCATATAAACTAATAAATACACCGATCACTCTAATTTGTATGAGAACAAATGCCAGGAAGAGAACTGGAAAATACATTAGAACATGATGCATTTTGGAAGCAAATATTAAATAGACAGGTAAAGCATCAAGAAGGTAACACTAAGGCATGAGCATTACTTTCAACTCCCCAAACTGCTCCTCAGTAGTGCTTTGACCCCTCTTTCAAAACTTGTGCTATGGAAAGGCTGGGGGAGAAGGATGGTCTTTGGACAATGCATAAGCATTAGAATGAAGAGCCCGTTTGAAGCCCTGATGCATTTGGTATCCTCTGCACAGATAAAAATGCATCTGCATAGTGCTGTTACGTCTAAATGGACCTTGTAATTGCCTGGAATTTACAGCAGCTATCATAATCCCAATTACAGCTGTTGCTATTGGTGGTGATGAACATAGACTGTGACATTGCCTCATTACAGAGCAGTTGTACCGGACTCGAGGGGATCGCCTTCAGACCTCAGGTTGGGGAGGACCGGGTTAGAGAGCTTCTGGAGGGGCTGGACGCGTTCAAGTCAGCGGGTCCGGATGCTCTCCACCCCAGGGTGTTGAGGGAGCTAGCTGGGGTTATTGCAGGGCCCCTGGCACGGCTCTATGAGCGATCGTGGTGCTTGGGCCAGGTGCCAGATGATTGGAAGGTAGCAAATGTGGTCCCCATCTTCAAGAA
>NW_017729024.1:164851589-164853879 GCF_001723915.1 Gavialis gangeticus | reverse complement strand
AGGAGGTATAGATTGGACATCCGCAAAAACTACTTCACGGTTAGGGCGGCTAGGAGCTGGAACCAACTTCCAAGGGAAGTGGTGCTGGCCCCTACCCTGGGGGTCTTTAAGAAGAGGCTGGATGCCTACCTGGCTGGACTCGTTTGAGTCCCATTTCTCTTTTTGGGGTTTTTTGTTGTTCTCCCGCCCTGGCGGGGGGTCGGGCTAGAAGATCTACTAGGTCCCTTCCGACCCTTAATCTATGAATCTATGAATCTATGATTAGTACACTGCCAGCAGGACAGCATCTCTCTGTTGTTTATTTGTAGGACAGAAGCTCCCTGTGCTCGGCACTGCACAAACCCAGCAAACGACAAGCCCTGTCCTACAGCATTTACAGTTTAAGTTGGGGCAAGGCCCAGCTGGGTCCAGTAAAGCAGGGGAGAGGGGAGGGCAGTGCTGGTAGGACTGTGGGGCTATGCAGACAGGTCATGTGCTTGGGGTTTTCTTTTTCAGTGAAACAAGAAGGCAGAATGGGAAAAGCACCTTGAGTCCCACCTCCCCTTCTCTCCCCATAGCCTCCTGCAGCAGGCCACCAAGCCACCACCACTCCAGCCACTTCAAAGGAGTTCAGCTGACGGCATAGGCAGAGGATCTGGCTCCTTGCCTCTACCACAGGTAGGGGCCAGGCCATAAAGGCCATTGCTGAATCATAACTCCCACTGCATCTGGAAGTTAACTGAAACCCAGTGTCTCATACAGCTTCCTGATGGACTCTGCTGTGATTATGTGCAGCTGAAGAGGAGGGTTTAGTGCAGCTGGAACTCAGCCTTCCCCATGCTATAGCCTGCTACCGCCTACTACTACATCTAATAATATAATGTAAATCACCACAAGGTCATTTGCTGTCACTGGGAGAGCTCTGTGTGCACTAAGTGTGGTGTGGGAGCAGAGGGGCGCTCCCTCTCCCAGCTACCCTGACATTAGTACAGACTGCCGGTGCCGTGGGTGCTGAGCCCAAGCACATACATAAGACAGCCAAAGTTCCCCATTCTTTTTAGGTGCATCTGATAATGGCACTGGCTCCTTTTAACCCACCTTGTTTACTAGGCCAGCAAGGACTTTCACCTACACCTTTTCTCTTAGAAGTGCAATTACAATTGCTGTGTTGTCACAACTGGCACGGTTCTGTCCATCGAGCACAGTGACAGTGAAGGATAATCTAAAACAGTGTCTTGAGATCCTCTCAAGGGCACACAATGTTATCACTTTGAGGTGTGCAAATGTGACTCACGAGATAAACTCAAAGATTCCCAATAGGCAGACAAGGTTCTTTGGGTAAATCCAATATCTTGTATTAGACCAACTAAAATAGTTGGAAAAATTCTTCTTTGCAAGCTTTTGGGTACAAATTTTCCAATAGGAATCTGTAGTGTTAAAAGTTTTCTGACTGGTTGTGATTTTCCTGAGTTCTTTTCAACAGACAAATTGCTCTATATTTTTCTGTAGTGAAAAAAAATTAGTGAAAACTAAGAACTGGCATTTTCTGAGGGATGCCTTGAGTCTAAAAAATTGAGAACTACTAAAGTATGGGATCAATAACTTCCTTTCCATGTGTTACTCTTTTTTTCAAGAGTTTGGGGCGGTTTTTTTTTAACAGTTCAGCTTTTAGGTTGTTCCTGTATGCATGAAGTCAGATACTGTTTGTGTTTGCTTACATGATTTTAACTATTACATGAACAGGTTTTATGTTCCTAAATCAAAGTTTGAAGAATGAAGACATTTGTTGCTGCTTAGATCTCTTATTCTGAACAAAGAACAGTGTGCCAAGCTGCGGCTATTAATAATATTGGAGTCTATCAGTCTGTGGCTCATGACTGTGGCTTCTGCAACACACCTGAGTTCAGTTTAAGTGAAGCCAGAAGTAGAGCTGCAGCAATACAGACCCAGGGCTGCCCAAGTTTTTATCCAGATGCTTGCATGGGTTTTCCAGCCTGTCCTGAGCCCTATACTGCCACAGCTACCCTGAGGTGGCTAGATTCAAGCTTGCTGGGATGTGTCTAGACAAGCTGTAGTCACACCTTTGACTGCAGCATAGATCTTCCCTTAGGATGATGATAATAACCCAGAGCTGTAATGCCACAGTGATAAGTGCAGTATTACAGGTACAAAAATACATGCAGGATGTTTCATATGAATACTTCAACAATATCTTCTGCGGCCTTCTTACAATGGCAGACTTCTATTTTTGCTGTTCCCACATCAGAAAGAGTTTATAGATTTCATAGACATTAGGGCTGGAAGGGACCTT
>NW_017729024.1:164850561-164851578 GCF_001723915.1 Gavialis gangeticus | reverse complement strand
AAGGGTTGCTCAGCAGGCCAGCAGTGGCAGTAGTCCCTCTGCCAGCAGTGGTGGAATTTCCCTTCCTTTCATTCTGGGCACTGTCATATCTCAGGTGTCCGTGCACGTGAACATCGTGGATTGGCATTGCTTCAGTGCCCGTTTGACTTTGTACACCTCGCCCGTTCATCAGAGAAGTAAATACAAGTGTAAAAACCTGTTTAGTTAATAAAATACCCAGGTGGACAGGTAGCATGGACTTTCCAACAGATTCTTCTACAGCTTTCTCACAATGTCAGAAGGACTTGTATTGCCCTGCAAGTGTGCTTAGTTAAGTAGCTTAATATCTTCTGTTCACCAAAACATTAACACTTTGCTTGATTTCTCAGCCTCACTGCTGCATTAATTTTAGCTTTGGCTATATTGAGCATTCACATTATGTCTTGCTCTTTTTTAATACTCCAGCATCCGGAGCTAGGGTTTTGTCTTAACTCAGAAACCAACTGGAACTGGCCTAACACAAGCCTAGAGTGCTGCAGTAAAAGGATGGGGCACTCTTTCTTTTGACACAGTCTCAGCATCGTGCAATGTCACAGATGTCACTTGGGGTTATGGATGACCCTAGGGCACTTTTTCACATAAGCTGGGGTAGAAGGCAGGATAGGGTAGCACCGTAGAGACTAATTGGTTCAGAGAGGCATATGCTCTCATAGGCAACAGCCTACTTCCTGAGATGCTCTAAGCTGGGGTGTTAAGGCTGGTAGAGAGCTCAAATTCTGTTGTGGGTGATCAGTAGAGATGTGTCACACCTGCTGGTTTAACCTGGTTGGTGTCATATATTTGGGCTTTAAAAAAACCTTTGACCTGGTGTCCCACAATTTTAGAAGGATGTCCTCATGGAAAAATTAGGCAACTGTGGCCTCAGCTACTCCACAGTCCGGTGGCTGGGGAACTGGCTCCGAGGTCGGACTCAGAGGGTGATAACTGAGGGAACTGAATTGTCTCTCGTGGGTTATGGAATAGAGAAAGATCCCACAC
>NW_017729024.1:164844589-164845561 GCF_001723915.1 Gavialis gangeticus | reverse complement strand
GCTGGGGGAGTATTTGGTTGATTGCACGATTTCACAATGCTTGCACACTTAATTCATACAACACAATTTTATTTTAAAATTCCTTGCTACGCATATAACACTGCTTAGCTTTAAGAAAAACCACAAACATTAAAAACACAATAACTACATATATTAGAAACATTGCTCCAAACGCACTTCCTTCCCAAACAATGCTATAAGAATTAGTATTACAAAAACAACTACAATTACAAGTAAAGGTTATTTCTCATGGTATACTCACAGTCCTAGAATTCTGAGAAACTAAATCCCCAGGGATACTTTCATTCTTTAGTTATGGTTTTAGGGATGGTCTCAGCAGTGATAGGAACAAATCCCCTTCCTTCGGTCCCACTCGGGCGCACCGCGGCTTGAGCGTGAATGGGAGTTTTTGTTCACGGAGAGGGCGGTTCAGGTGATCAGTCTGATCCGGCCCACACTTGCGATTCTTCCTTCAGTGTTCTGCAAGTGAGGTTACCTCCAAATTGGGACTGTAGGTTACAGTTTTTATTGGGTGAGTTGCCGTCTTGTGTCCCTCCTACCCAAACCTGTCACTACTTCCAAATTTGGGCTCGGATCTTTTACCAGATTTCTGCTGGGTGGTCAGTTTGTAGTCTTGCTTTTTGGAGACTGTCCATAACACGACTGTGACCTCTTTTGCCAACCCCTTTTCCAAAAGCCCCTAGGTTTTGATCTCTCAGAATGTTTGCCCAAGCATCACTTTTAGGTTAACTTTGTTAAAGACCTCTAGAGATAAAATTAAAAAACCAAGACATTCAGCATGTTGGCTGCAAGGCCTCTAAAGATAAAATTCAGAATCAAGGCATTCATCATCTAGGCGAAAACAAGCAATAACCCTAGATAAAAAGATAAACCTTGACTTTTTTCTAAACTGGCTAATGGGTATTTGTTACAAAAATTCATAGATTCATAGATTCATAGATTCATAGATTA
>NW_017729024.1:164841744-164844578 GCF_001723915.1 Gavialis gangeticus | reverse complement strand
CCCCCTCAGCCTACTCACCGCAGCCTGGAGCTCACCCACTATTACAACTATTACATTACTATTCAAACTATTACATTCAATATGACAGGAATCAACATGGCACCCGGTGACTAGTGGTGTCCCCCAAGGCTCCGTTCTTGGACCGGTACTCTTTAATGTCTTCATAAACAACCTGGACACTGGTGTCCAAAGCAGACTGGCCAAGTTCACTGACAGCACTGGGGAAGAGTGTCCATACCTGAGGATAGGCTGGTGATCCAGACCAACCTTGATAGGCTTGCAAGGTGGGCAGATGAAAACCTGATGGCACTGAATACGGAGAAATGCAAAGTGCTCCACCTCAGGAATAAAAACCTGCACCATAATTACAGGCTCGGCAATGCTACACTCACTAGCACCATGACCACAAGGGACTTGGGGGTCATGATTGACCACAAAATGAACATGAGCCACCAATACAATACCGCAGTTGGCAAAGCAAACAAGACTCTGGCTTGCATCTACCTATACATCTTGAGCAAGACCCAGGATGTCATCCTCCCACTGTATTCCACCTTGGTAAGGCCGCAGCTAGAGTACCGTATCCAATTCTGGGCTCCACAATTTAAGAAGGATGTTGAGAAGCTAGAGAGAGTGCAGAGCCACGTGCATGATCAGAGGGCAGGAGAACAGGCTTTATGAAGAGAGGCTGAGAGCCATGGGGCTCTTCAGCCTGGAAAAGTGCAGGCTCAGGGGGGACCTGGTGGCTACCTATAAGTACATCAGGGGTGTGCATCAGGATCTGGGGAATCCCTGTTCATCAGAGCACCCCAGGGGATGACAAGGACCAATGGTCACAAACTCCTCCAAAACCGTTTCAGGCTAGACATAAGAAAAAACTTCTTTACAGTCAGAGACCCCAAGGCCTAGAACAGACTGCCCCCAAAGGTGGTGCAAGCACCTACTCTGGATACTTTCAAGAAACATTTGGATGTTTATCTTACTGGGATCCTTTGACCCCAGCTGACTTCCTGCCCCTGGGGCAGGGGGCTGGACCCGATGATCTTACGAGGTCCCTTCCAGCCCTAATGTCTATGAAATCTATGCAGTTCACGTAAATCTTGTGAACTTAAACCATTAAACCTTCCATGCCTTTGGTTTTGGGTTTGTTTGAAATTCAAACCTCAGACAGAATTTCACTGTAAGATTGGATTTCAGTATTAGAAGCTGTACTAGTCATTGTCTCTGGTCATATTCACAGCCAGGAACTAGCTTTCCTGTGAAGTTTGTGTAGATCTGTTAGGGTTTGATTAATATGTTGTCTTTATTTTGTTGATCTCTGATTTTTAATTGCTTTTCTAATTTGAGGATACAAAGATACAATGAAAGGTAAACAGCAGCAGAGGCAAGACAGATCAAATATACCAACCCCCTGCCTGCTCCCATTGAAGTGAGTGGAGTTTTTGCTTTTAACTAGAAGCAGAATGAAGCCCACTTGATACGCTCTTGCAGCTGGAAAGCTTGTTAGTTCTGTGCATGTATTAGCACAATCCTCTCACAAAAGAATAGCATAGAAATATAATCTGTACACAATGTGTTTTCAGTGGAGATGGGGAAGTATTAGTGCTGGTGTACAAGGCACTGGTGATATCTCATTTGGAGTCCTGTTTACCACTCTGGCTGCCCATGTTGAAAACGCATGACTTCCAACAGCAATAGGTGCACACAGAAGCTACTGAAGTGGTTAGGGAAATGGAGAGACTATCTTACAAGAAAAGAATAAGAAAGTTCAGCTTGTTTAATCAAGGAATATAAGGCTGAGAGGTGAAATGATTGCTCTCTATAAATGCATAGCAGGAAACAGGAAGAAAAGAATAAGAATGATTAAAGCTAAAGGGCAGCGTTGGCAGAAGAACACTTGGGACTAACCAAGCCATGAATACATTTCATTTGGATATTACAGGGCGGTTTCTAACCATTAGAACAGCCTCCCAATAAGAGTATGGCAGCAAAGACACTGAGACCCCCCACAGCTGGTTTGAAGGTGGAACTTGGTCAGTGTATGCCAGATTACATAATATGATTGCTGGCAAGAGCAGAAGGTTGGACTTGATGACCCAGGAAGTCTCTTGCAGTCCTATGATCCTATAATAGCATTATCATAAGAATAAACCATCCCTGGTATGTTAGAGGCACCCTTGGTAGAGATCCTCAAAGTCAGATTGGAGAAATACCCATTTGAACTATACTGAAGCAGCTCACCGCTGCTTTCAGCTAGCCACAGTAATAATTCTATGTTACCTCTTATCTCTTTCTAGCCTCTATCTAGCACCCTGTCCCCAGAAGGATCCTAAAACTGTTCCTAAAACTGTTTGTTTTTTGCTATTTCAATTTCCTCATTACAAATTTAGGTCAAAGGACATGGTCATCGTGGGGGACCTGAACTTTCCAGACATCTGCTAGGAAGAGCAGTCAGCCAGGTCTGACTGCTCATGTAGGTCCCTAGCCCAAATGCAGGACCTCCATCTAACCCAGGAGGTGCACAGCCCCACTGGGAAGACGCCTTGTTGGACCTGGTGCTGGCCATGGGTGACGACCTGGTGCAGGGGCTGCGGGTGCTTGACCACCTGGGTGACAGCGATCATCGCCTGCTGGGATTCACCATCCAGCACAAGGTGGCAAAGGCCGGCAGCAAGGCAGCAGCCCTAGATTTCAGGATGGCGGACATCAATGAGCTAAGGAGAATAGTGGGGGAAGCACTGAGGTCCCAGAGGGGAGGGGAGCCAGGGGTCCAAGAAGAGTGGTTGCTCCTTAAGGAGACGATCCTCCAAGCCCAAAGGGAGGTAATCCCAACA
>NW_017729024.1:164838043-164841154 GCF_001723915.1 Gavialis gangeticus | reverse complement strand
GATTCCCTGTTCCCCTGAGCACTCCCAGGAGTGACTAGAAATAACGGTCACAAGCTGGCAGAGGGGAGATTCAGATTAGACATCAGGAGGAGCTATTTCACTGTCAGGGCAGCTAGGATCTGAAACCAACTTCCAAGCAAAGTGGTGCTGGCTCCTACCTTGTGGGCTTTAAGAGGAGGCTAGACAATCACTTTGCTGGGGTCATTTGACCCCAGTACCCTTTCCTGCCATGGCAGGGGGTTGGACTTGATGATCTGCTCAGGTCCCTTCCGACCCTACTAACTATGAAACTAATTATGAAACTATGAAATTTTCTGTTTCCGAAATGCAGGCGCATACTTAAAGCCCCGCTCTCATCAGTGGCTGTAGTTAGGAGTGATTCAGTGTCTTCGTTTTGTAATGAATCTTCCCCACTCCCTGCCATTAGCATCCTTTACTTTCTGCTAGTAAAAAGATCCTTCTCTGTTATCAGATATGTGCATGCATATTTGTGAACTTGATCATGCCTGCAGCCAGTTAGGAGCAATGTACTTAACAAACAGTTACCATTTCACTATTAATAAATACAGGACTGTTCATGTGATGGGTTTGTGGTCTGTGTATACATACTACCTTTGCCTGTACTGTTCTGGTTGCCACAACACAGTGGCCCCAAGACAGTAGTGTTGGTAAGAAAGAGCAACACCGTGGGACTATTTCCATGTAACTCTTGTGTTGGGAATGTAGTTGTTGTATCATTGCCACATTATTTGCTCGGTGTTCCTGACATGAAATCAGGCCAGAATGAAAGGCTGTGATTTTTCACTGCTGGCTGTGCATCTTGCATAGCCAGTCACACCTGTTTGAAGCAGATGTAAAATGCTGTCATTCAGACCTGGAAGCACTTTGCTCCTGCTTGCTTTTAAACAATGATGCAATGGACAAGGCCATGTAAAAATCATACCTATAAGGTTTTGAGGGCTATGCCTGTCCCCTCCTCACAGTAACAGGTATGTAGACCTATCTCCATACCTGGAGGCACAGAAACTGCTGAATACAGGTTTAAAACAGGGAGGGGGAAATGGATGATCAGTGCCCCCAGCTTCTGTAAGAAACAACGCAGCAGAGCTACCTTGTAAAGCTTGTGGAAGATGCGATTAACTGGGAGAAGGTGTCTATGGTACCGTGTAAAGTGTGATGTGAAATGCAGTGTTTCCCTGTCTGGTTTTGCATCTCTGCCTGTCTAAATACATAGCACTAAATTAAAGGAGGCTCTAAAGAGGTGGGTAAACAATGGAGCATGAAAGACCATGACACAGAAAAGACAGTCTCAGATGTGTTGCTTTGATGGAAATTAAGATATCACTGTCTGAGTTGCCAGTGAGAAAAGTTCCCTGCTTGTCACCGTCCCAGGTCTGAGCCTGACATCAAAGGAGGCCTTAGAAAAGGGGAAGGGGAATGGTGAGCTCAGTAATACCATACATATAGGCCTTTTATTGTTTGTACATATTGCTCTAAGTACTTTGTATCTTGTAGGGATGAATCAACAGCGCTTTGTGTTGAAGATATCAATTCCTTGTTCCTCCAAACTAATGCTGTCACGAGGCATGAACAAACAAAACTTCAAGCTGCTTTAAAAGGACTAAGAGAACTTGGTGTTCAGGAGTGTACATCACCCACCACGTCTGTCCACTCCTATACCAGTTTAAGTATGCTAAACAGCTGTCGCTTTAAAGGGGTACAAAGCAGATTTAAAGTTAGGGTGGTTTTGTTCCACTGATGCCCGTGTGTAAACAGACAGACACTGCAGTTTAGACAGCCACATCACGGTTATGAGTGACAGTCCATACTTACCACCTCCTGAAGGGAAACTTCTATAGGGTTCAGTCCCCAGTTGGACCAGCTGAAGAAGTAAAGCTGGTGCCAGGGTGCTGTGCCCTTGGTCCTGATGTGAGGTTGGTGGAAGGGTGCAAAGCCATGCCAGAGGAGGTAACGAGCCAGTGGTTGGGGCAGTGGGGTCATTTCCTACGGAGCTAACCTTCTCCTCATGGTGCTGGGAACTTTTATTCGGGGGGATGCGGGGCTCTCTGTGGCAGAGAGGGATGGGACAGTCTGGGGGCATCCCCCTTGGAGGATGGGGGATGTCCCTTGGACAGGGTGGGGCCTGGGGCATTTTCAGGGGCAGACTGGGATGCTTACCCCAGGGGCAAAGGCAGGGATGGATCTGGGGGTGGGGCGGGCTGCAGTTGCACCCTTGGTTCTATAAAAAGATATCTCGCCAAGAGATCCTTGCCTCTGGCTTAATGACTCATTGTAATCTACCTGATTCCTCCTAAACTCTTCGTTCCACAGGTGTTAACAACCATCTTGCCCTTGTTAATGGTTGAATGTTCCTCACATCAAGCTGTCCTTTCTGCTGCAAGCGAGAAAGGATCAGTGCAAAAGCCCTGGGTCAGACCCAGCTCCTTCTCCCTTTCGGCACCTGCTCCCTGTCCCTGCCATGCAAGTTCCCCCCCTCAATTTAACCAGCTCTGTATAGTGTACGACCCTGGTGCTGCAGCTCGTAGATCATGGCCCTGGTAGCGGTGGGTCTGGGCTTGGCGTGCTGCATGCGAGTGGCGGTGTCACAGATTACATTCTCTGGGAAGACCCTCAGCGCCCTGTGGTCGCCTTGTTGATGAGGCTGGAGACGCGTGTCATGTCGCCACAAAGTTGGTGGCGGCCGACCGGCCGGCTTGGAGAGGCCGTGGATGTGACCTCTCCGAACTGTCCCGTCGGGACCACATGTGTCGGCAGAGGGAGCTTTCCTAGGAGCCTGGGCAAGATGCACAGATGGGGTAATTCTTCTGTGCTTGGAATAATTGAAAATGAGGGTGGAAGGGAGCTCAGGGGTCACACCTATCCAAGCCCTGCTCCAAGCAGGACCAGCCCCAGCTACATTGTCTCAGGCAAGGCCTGGGCTACCCGGGGCTTCAACACCTGCAAGGATGGAGACTGCACCACCGCTCTGGGGGAACTGATTTTACTACCTCCTAGTGAGGTGCGGTAGGGGATATTTTCTGCAGGGGGAGGGGGCTGGGGAAGTATTTCCCTCAGGGGAGGGGGGAATTTCCCTCAGGGGGTGGGTCGGGG
>NW_017729024.1:164832298-164837226 GCF_001723915.1 Gavialis gangeticus | reverse complement strand
GGAGTGTGTTTAGGGTTTGTTTGTTCGGGGAGGTGCTCACGGACCGGTGCCGGGCAGCAGAGCGGAGCTGCGGATGAGCGAGTTGCCCCCCCCCGGTGCCGCCCGCCGGGAGCTGCCGAGGGCTGCGGGGAGGCGAGCGGGCACCTCGGTTCCACCTTTCCTTGCCGCGCGCCCGCCCAGCCGGTGTGCCCACTTCGGTGTGCATGCCGCACACACCTGTGGGTAGCTGTGATCCTCCCGGAGACGGAGACGCCTCGAGAGGTGCGTGTGTGTAACTCGCACGAGGACCGGAGCCACTTACACCTGTGTGCGTACATCAGCATTGCCGCGGCGACCACAGCTTCTTGCATACAAGCCTGTCACAACTCGTGGCAGACGTGACATCTCCTAGATATTTGCAAAAGAAAATAAAATCCTCGATTTGCCCACGAGTGTGCACGTGTAAGTGTGCGGCTGGCATTGTGGCCGTGACTGTTCAGCCCCCCACGTCTCCACACCGTTGCATTGGCTGCCCATCTGAGCTTGAGTAGGACCTTGCTTCCGACGCCAGTTGCTGCCGGGCAGAAGGCTCATGTATTTGTGAATGAACCGGCGCTTGCGCTTCCCTGCTGAAGCGGTAAACGCTTGCGTCTCCAAATCGTGGGTTTTGTACTAAGCTCTCTTGACAGCCCCTTTGATTTACACGCTGTGTAGCATGCTATCCTGACGGCGAGTCACTTCCAAGCGGAAAAGCACAGCTCCTACAATCTTTCATGGCGATAAAACCTGATCTGGTCTGCCTTACGCAGTCAGGAAACATAAATAAAGATTAAAAGGGGAAGAATAAAGGCTCTAAACGATGGTATAAAATCCCTGGATGTTGATGCAGCCTTTATTTGCAAGCTTGCATGCGAGTGTGCACATGTAAGTGTGCGGCTGGCATCGTGGTGGTGACCGTTCAGCCTCCTCGTATGCACCAAGCGACGTGCGTCTCCACGCTGTTACGTTGGCCCTGTTGCTCCTTGGGAGGCTGCTCTGACTCCTGCAAGCCCAGAGACGAGGCGTTTTGCAGTAATTTGAGCAAAGGGTCGGATGTGGTGTGGCAATCCAAATAAAAACCCAGTTTTCATTTGCTTAAGTGTATGCATAACTGTTTGAGGATCAAAGTCTTAAATTGTATCGTTGAGGTCATGTTGGCCTCTGGGCTATTTAAAGGTATGAGAGGTTTGCCAGGCATGAAAAGGTGGGTAAGGACAGGAAAAAAACAGGTGTGGCCAGGCTGTTTTGGGGTACATCATGAATTTCCCTTTGTTTCAAATTTGTGCTGTTATAGGAGGTGGCTATCTTAATTTGTACTCAGCTGAATTAATTGCTGGAAAGCAGTGTTCACTGTAAGGACCACTTAGTATCATTAACTTCAGTTTTGCAGCTACAGTTCAGAACATGGATTTGGCTGTAATAATTGGTGTTCTTTCAAAGGACACCACTCATTAGCTGGTCATCTTCATGTTAAATCTTGTTCTTTCATGTTCAATTGTAACTGTTTTCTCCTCTGGGAGAATGAATTATGCAGCCTACTCTCAGATTTCCATCTCCAGTTTCTAATTTTATGTTCCTTTGTGCCAGGTAGAGGTGCCATCTGCCAGGATTCCTTCTCCTGGGTCTTGCCTTTCTAGGAACAAGGTTGGACTTCCTGTTGTGTTTAGTGTCCTGACCTGAAGACGGAGGTGGAAGTGGGGCTGGGTTTTAGTTTTCCTGAGTGTTGCCAGCTGTCTGCTGCAGGTCACAAATATTGTTGTAACCTCCTAGCTAGTTCGTCATGGCTGGCAAAGAAGTTCCTTTTGTGCTGTGCTGCTGTCACTTAAGCTCTTCATTAGATTATATCCCTTGAATGTAGCCCCTCTGCCAGCTGTTTCCTAGGTTTTCATAAACTGAGGCATTTGCTTTGACATATTGAATATATGTTTGTTAGCATTTTGGAGCACCACTCCTGTGGCCCATAATGTTTCCTCGGGTCTCTCTTCCAGGGATGTTTTCTTGACTGGACTGAGTCTGTCATGTTTGTGGTGCTTACCTAGGAATTGGGCTTGATGTGCAAATCCTGCAAGTTGCAGTAGACACTAAAAAGTCCTGGGCAATCCTCTGTGACCCCTTAGAAATACTTGAGGAACAAGCCTTCTAGGGACCAGTTTGAAGCTGGCCTGGAGTTCGTTAAAAATAAATATCCTTTGCAGAAGCCTGAGGTGGATGAGATCAGAGCCCCAGTTCACCACTGGATGGCTGTTTCTCTCTGTTAAGTCCAAGGAGTAGCAGGCTTTCAGTGCGGGTGGTGCTGTCCACCCAGCACCCATATGTGAGAACTGTTCTAAGCATCGGATCCTCAATTTGGGACTCGGTGCTAAAACTTTGTGGTACTAGCCTCTGGCCTGTCTTGAAGCTCCCACACAAAGAACTGAGGTACTGGGGGGATGCCAAGGGTATCAATACATTTTTGCATCTCCCTTTAAAGTCCCTGATTACAGGTTGTGCTGAGACTTTTGGTTTTTCTCCTCCTATGTATACATACCAGTAGCAGAGAGAAGGATTCTGGGGACCAGTGTATGCTTGGTGGCTATCCTAACTTTGAGGCACCCCTCTTGCGTTTCATCAACAGATATTGAATTTTTGCTGTAGCTGGAGTACAGTGTTCTCTGCTTGTATGCATGCTAGGTAAATGCATAATTTGCTTAATCGCATAACACAAAGCTATTCCCATTTTTTTTTTTTCTTCTGGTTCATAGTAACAAACATCGATTATCTGCATAAACCATTTATTGCACGGCATCTTTCAGCTCTGCTGTCTGCTTTGTAAGTTGTACTTTACAGTTGGTTAGTTTAGAAGCTAGCTAAATGTGTAGTTTACAACTAATTGTGCTCGTTTTAATTGAGTCTGAAACAGCACAGGGGAAGCAGCTGTCAGAGGGCTGCTCTTGGAAGCCTTGAGGAGCGTTAGACCTTTTTGGGGAAAATGGTCGGGTGCGGTAAACAAGGCTGGCTGAGTACACAGTGTTGTTTGTACTGCCTGCATGAGTATTGTTTGCCTTGCCTCCGGCAAATGCATGCTCCAGGTACATGTGTAGCTTTGTTCCTAGTTCTGAGACTGTCAGTGGTTCTCAACCTTTTTAGAGTTGAGGTACCCCTTGGAAAGTGCCAATTCTTAGTTTTCATTCTTATTTTTTCTCCCCTCTTTTTTCAGTAAAAAAAAAAAAAAAAAAAATAGAGCTGTTTTTTTGTTGCAAAGAACTCAAACCCATAGTAGTGGTCTTTCTGTTGGAAATGTTGGATTTATTCTGTTATCCATGTTTGTAAACCTAACATTAGCTAGTACTAGCATGTAGCACCCAACAGCACCCTTCAAAGGACCTTGGAGCACCCTGGGGTGCAGTGGTGCCCTGGTGGAGAGTTGTTGAGCTATGCACTTAAGCAGAGTATGTTGTACTTTGTGTTGAAATGCTTGCCAAGGTCTTGCGTGTCAGCACTACCAGTGGCGTGGTGCAGTAGCCTAGGTGGCAGTGCCTTACTACATGCTTTTCGTACCAACATATCCAGCCCCTGTCAATAGCTGTATTTTCTGAAGCCGTGTTGATGCACCAGGTCCCCACATATTAGCCCCTTATGGCATAGCTATGCTGCAGTCAAGTGCCTGATTACACATGGACATACCAGGTTAGCTTTAAACCAGCTGGCTGGAGTAACTATTGTAGTGAAGACACTGGCATAAGTGGGGATTAGCTGCCTCAGTAATAGGTTGGGTCCTGAGACCTGTTTGTTTTGTTTCTTGCTAGCTCAGGTTTACCTGCATGTGTGCTGCAGTTTTGTAGGCTCAGAAACCAGCGGGAAAAACAGCTTCTAATTTGCTAAGTCTCTGAGTTCATTTAACTCTTTCCTCCAAGAGCAGCCTATCATGGACCAGCTGAAGATGAGACCAAAGTCTTGGCAGTCCTTTGTTTAGTTTATCTGGAGCTTGAGGCAATTTAATGTCTCTTTTTTTTAATAACCCTCACCCATTCTGGGAAATTCTGTTATAATCCTGGCAAGTGGATTAAAGCTCCTTTTCAATTGCTCTGTTTCTGTGATTGTAAGGTCACTCTAGTGATACTAGTGCCTGGTCTTGTGCTAGATTTCTCAAGGATAAGGTGCTATTCCATACCCTTCGGATTCCTCTGCAACATGGTTTTATAATATCATACACTGGTGACCGTGCATCTAAATTCTGTTATAATCCTGGCAAGTGGATTAAAGCTCCTTTTCAATTGCTCTGTTTCTGTGATTGTAAGGTCACTCTCTGGTGAGCTTCAGATACTAGTGCCCGGTTTTGTGCTAGATTTCTCAAGGATAAGGTGCTATTCCATACCCTTTGGATTTCTCTGCAAGATGGTTTTATAATATCATACACTGGTGACCGTGCATCTGTGGGCCCTTTCCATATGCCCTGTGGCTTGCCCCAGTGTTCTTGGCCTGCCCAACACACTGTATCCTAAGACTTCAGTTTGTTAAGAAATGCAGTTAACAAAAGGAGTCTGTCCAAATGATGTCCAGTTGCAGCTTATGCTATTATGACTTGGCTGGCTGAGATGAAAGCCACATCAAGGCTCATTTGGGTAAAGCAAAGGTTGCCATCACTGCCCATCTTGGATGATTCTATTATACGCATGTGGAAATGTTTCCGTGTTGCTGCATAATGTTTTATGAAGTATTATTGTTCAGCTTTGTCTCCTTGAGCAAATGATAAAATCATAGAAAATGAGGGTTGGAAGGGACCTCAGGAATCATCTAGTCCAGCCCCCTGCTCAAAGCAGGACCAGCCCCAACTACATCATCCCAGCCAAGGCTTTGTGTAATTGGGTCTTAAAAACTTCCAAGGATGGAGATTCCACCACCTCTCCTCACCACCCTCCAAGTAAGAAAAC
>NW_017729024.1:164830897-164831423 GCF_001723915.1 Gavialis gangeticus | reverse complement strand
TGGGCACAAGTTGATGGAGAGGAGGTATAGATTGGACATCCGCAAAAACTACTTCACAGTTAGGGCGGCTAGGAGCTGGAACCAACTTCCAAGGGAAGTGGTGCTGGCCCCTACCCTGGGGGTCTTTAAGAAGAGGCTGGATGCCTACCTGGCTGGACTCATTTGAGTCCCGTTTTTGTTTTGGGGTTTTGTTGTTCTCCTGCCCTGGCGGGGGGTCGGGCTAGAAGATCTACTAGGTCCCTTCTGACCCTAAATCTATGAAACTATGAAACCTCCCTAAATCTGCCCAGTGCCCTCAGCCTCTCCTCTCCCCGGAATCCTTCCAGGCCATGCATGCTCCGGGTCTCATTTCTGGTAGGGGAGACCAACCCTTATGGAAGCTAGTTTAATTTTGGGATGTCTGTTGTTCCAGATTGGATGATCAAGTTTCTTAGATACTGTTGGAGTAATTTCTTGTGGAATTGTTTGCTCTTGAATGTCCAGTCATATCTTAGTTTTTCCATGCATGCAGCCCCTTTCAGAGCCT
>NW_017729024.1:164825167-164825897 GCF_001723915.1 Gavialis gangeticus | reverse complement strand
CTCTTGAATGTCCAGTCATATCTTAGTTTTTCCATGCATGCAGCCCCTTTCAGAGCCTTTCCTGCAACAAAATTTAACTTAATTTGAAACCAAAGCCTATAATTTAGAGCATTTAGATGTTAAATTTCCCCAGTGAATATAGGGCCTTCAACCTGCTGGTGACAAGTAGCTGAGAGATTAACGGAGTGTCTAATCATGGATTTCCAAAACCAGCATTCCTAAGACTTTTCCCTAGATAGCTTGATTACTTTCTCTGTTTCTCCTGAGAAAAATAAAACCCTTTATGATTTAGTGGTTGCCATTCTCCCTTAAAAGGAACTAAGATTAAAGTTTATAGAGGGAGCTGAGGTACCAGCAACTATTAAACGTGGATATAGGGGCATTCTGCCAGAGAGCTGTCATAAAGTAAAAGGAATCTGAGGCCCACCTGCGATCTTGGCCTCTTTGCTACCTGAATGACACATGCAAGAATGGAGAGCTTGTGAGATGAATGTTTGAAAAAATGTCTGCAAGTGAGGCATTTCCTTCATATTGCCATTTGTGGCAGAAAGCCACCTTGGTTTCTCCCCAGAAATCTCTGCCCTGTGACACTGTGATTTAAATCTCTGTGCTGTGACCATTCAGTTAGGATGGGCCCAGCACACAGGGGACCACACCCTCAGCCTGTCTCTTTAGGGAACTGGAGCTGGCTGCATTCCTGAGGGAGGGGGAAACCTGCTCCCTCTGCCTA
>NW_017729024.1:164822280-164824659 GCF_001723915.1 Gavialis gangeticus | reverse complement strand
TGGAAACAGTGGAGGGATACGAATACCCAGCTGTGTTCCTGAGGTGGGATCTCTGCACCCGCCACACCATTCACTAGTGCTTATTGGGCAGTGCTGGGGGTTCAGGTTTAGACTGAATTGCACTTTTTCCTATAAAAGATTCTAAGGTAGGGGGCCGAGGGGTGTGCCTTCCACTGTGTGTATGATGCTTAGGACAGGGGGTTTGATCCAGGTGGGGATCCTCGGGGGACTATTGTAATGCAAATAGTAATTGGTATGTGTGCCTTTAATCCCCTGACAATTGCATCATATAGTCAGTATGTACCAAACAATATGCAGAGTGGTTTCACGTAATTATGTGTCCGAAATGCTGGCATTTCAGAGAGAACTTCAGCATGTCCTTGTCAAGCAGCAAACATGGAAAACAGCTGAGGCTCTGCCATGCATACCACTGAAATCAGTTGGCATGGGGTGTGATTAGGTGCGACTAGCATGTCAAAATGAAGGGTGGAGTTGAGAAGAAAGGGTACAGTTGTGGTGTGCTGGAAGTGCAGTAAATTGCTGCTGTCAGACTTCCAGCCAGGCAGACTACTGACTGCTGACGACCTGCAGCTGGGGCTCGGGCTTAGCACCTCTTTACACACCCCTGTGATCAGACAGAAAGCTTATTGCCATCTCTTGATAGCCCCCAGTTGGGTATTTGAAGACTGTTATGAAATCCCTCCTCAGCTGTATTCTTTCTGGAAATGGTAATCTCATTCCTCCCAACCTCTTCTTGCAAATCATCTTTCCTAAATCTCTGATCGCTTGTGTTGCTCTCTGCTGGACTCTTCCTAGTTTCTCTTTATTCTCGTTGGAATAAAGTGTCCCAAACTGGATATGGTACTTCCCCTGGCTTGAAGCAAACACTCCTGAGAATTTGTGAATTGTAGTAAGGGAGGAATTATGAATGTGATGTGTACATGCAGACCGCCCAACCACAGTATGGTAGTGGAAGGGCAAGTACTTAAATATATCCGTGAAGGTCAAAAGCAAATTGGAATCATTTGAGGCTTTAGCTACTGATTTGTGCTTTTGACTTTTGAAGATGCTCTTGATCCATAGACTATGAAGCCACTTATTTAAAAACACTGAAAGAAAAGTAAGACTATGCTTTTTGTTTCTGACTCATTCTGTAATGAATGAGTGGTATAGATCTGAAGTTAAGGAAATTGAGAGTTTCTGACTAAACTTGATCCTGTCATTGAGGGTCACAGTAATGATTAGCTAAATGTCTCTTTCAATTCTCAAAATACTTGTGAAAACGAATGAACTGTATAGAACTGAATTATTAGCTGGGATGAAGGAAGAGGAAGTTCAGAAACTGGAGTACAAGAATCCCAAATATAGCATTTTTATTAAACTTGGAAAAGCAGACTTTTTAAAAAAAATCACCTAACTGAAAAGATGGGAAGTAGTAAGAGAAAATAAACTGTTATGCATCAGTGGTTACAACCAAAATTGTGAAATTGGAGGTAACTGAAACAGGTCCATGTGCTGAGAGAGCAGAAGCAGAGAGGCTAGGCAGGTGAAGCATCAAATGGCCAACATTTTTAAAATGACATTTTAATTTCTTTTTTGGCCTTTATTATTTTCACTGAGAAGCGAGTGAGCTTTATGTAGAAAGGAATGGAACCGGTAAACAAGAAATGGAAAAGCCACAAGCAAGGGATTAAAAGTAGTGAGAATATAAGACTAGATTAAAAATTCCTTGATGAAATGCACCCGAGATAAGAACTAAAGGAAACTTGAGGAATCTGGAAGCTTTTCATAAACCATAATTTAGAAGCGACTGAGTAAAGGAAAATTGTAGTATCCAAAGGACTGGAAGGAACGACCAGATGACAATGAACTAGAGCCTGGTACTTGGCAAAACTTCTGAAAATACAGTAAGGGGAAGTGTGTGATTCTTAAAGGAAAGGTCTAATTACTAATAACTTTTCAGGCAAATCTGATGGCTTTGCTTTAGAGATTACATTTAGGAATTAAAGTGGGGTTCAGGGTTGTGCTGTTCGGATGTTCAAAAGATGGTTTCTGTGAAGTCACTTGGGGTACGTAGAGATGTTCAGGGGGTTAGGTTGTGTTTAAAAAGGGCTGCCTATCGAACATGGTTCCCCCACGTGTGGACCTTACACTTGGATCCCTAGTTAGGTCTATCTAAGTGTGAATGGTACAAAAGTTCCAGGAAGGTTAGACTGGTTAAAAAATGGGTGACCTGATCTAATTTACCTGTGTTTGAACCAGTGCTGTTTAACATATTCATATATTCATAAACGATCTGGAAAAAGGGGGTGCATAGCAAGGTGGCCAGGTATTCAGATGACACAAAATTATTCAAAGTGATGAAGACCAAGGCAGACT
>NW_017729024.1:164814982-164817280 GCF_001723915.1 Gavialis gangeticus | reverse complement strand
GCCTCAGAGGCACATTAAGTTAGACTGGGTATGGCTAGACTGATCTAACTGAACTTCTCTACATGTTCCCAGCACAGCCCGGGGGCTGAGAGCCCAGCTGCTGGCCCCAGCTCCAGGGCTGCACTTTTCCTCTCCCTGATGGACTCCCTCCCCAGCAGTAGGCTATCTTTAACCCCATCCCTCTAAAAATAGCCTCTGACTGTGGGGATAGAGCCCCCATGAAGCTGCCAGCCCCACTTTTTCCCCCCACCTCCCCAGTGTCTATATGAAGCCTCAGCAGAAATAATCTGCTTCCTACTTCCTTGCTTCCTGAATTAGGTGCCTCCATAAACTTGTATACTAGTATTTTGTGGGGGTGGTGTATGTGATATGATTAAACATTTTTGTTCCGTGTGCCTTAACTTCTAGGAGCTCTGGATGTTGGAGGGTGCTTAGTTCATCTGTAGGCACCTATGGGATGTTTTTAATGCGATAACGGTAGAAGCTGTTTCTAGTAGAAACAAATAGTTTAAATCTTTTCAAGCATGTTGCTCAGTACTGAAGTGATTAATTGCAATTGAGGAGAAGCAAATCCTCCTGGCTTTTTACACATAATATTTTCATAGAAGAGTTTCATATTTGTACTAAGTTTTTACAGTTTAAATACAAAAGGTCTTGTACTCTCCCACTGAGAGTGTTGTGCCTATGTGTTATGTTTAGTCTTCCCTTGATGTACTTTTTTTGTACTAGCTTCTGCTGTATCATATTTGTGAATGTTGCATGCAGGGGATTAAATGTTTTTAATCCCAGTGAGGTCTCCTGGATGCCTTGGTAGCAACTCAGTCTTGTCTAAACTGAATATACTTCCTCCTGATCCTTCCCCTCTCCTGTCCTCTTCCCCTAGTGACAATGCCTCAAAGCAGCCCCAGTTTTTCCCATTTGAATTTTTTCTTCCTTTTTACTCCACATGAACATAATTTGTAAATTCCTGTTGCAGCTCCCTTGAGAGCATCACCAAAACTCATCTCCTTGCAGATCTGAATTCTTATTCTGAGCAAGTGTTCAGAACATGATCTCATCACAAACTCCTTATTCTGCCAAAGCAACAAATGAAGACATCATGGATGCACCCCTGTTCGAAATGCTCGCACCTGATTGACTGTGTTGTAGTGTGTGCCTGGGACCTTTGTGATGCCTATGCTGGTCATAGATAGCCCTGGTGACACAGGTGACTGCTGGGTGGATTGGTTAGATCAATTCCATTCTGCCCATTTCTTTCACCCCATAAAGATGTAAGCAAAAGAAGAAACTAAGAAAGAAGATTAATATACTGTAGAGTGTTTGAAAGATGCCACCAAAAGTAGTCATCTCCTGCAGTGCCTCAGTATAAATTGGCATCTTTTTCATTCCTTGGGCAAGTGTTATGGTGGCTTAAGATATGGAGAGGAGGGTAACTTTTTTTTCTTCTTTTTGGGGTGTCTCTTACACTGCCAATGACCTTCATGACTTGTACTTGATCATTCTGTTGTCCTCCTCCAATTGTTAGGATGCAGGTCGGATACGCTACAATGAAACCTAGTTAAACCAGTTAAATAATTACTCTCTTGGTCTTCTCAGCTGCTTCTTCCAAAGAGAGAAGGGATCTGAATCAGTGTGTGCTTGTGGCATCCTAACTGTACCTCTAGCTTGCTTTACTTGGATGGGTTTGGCCTGTGTCCTTTCCACAGTTTTGGGCTTACTTTAGCCAGAGCAGAGAAGAGGAGGGAGAAATGGGGTAAGCTGCAGTCCAACAGGAAAAAAATGGTAAAGCTGTCCTGCTTTGCTGCTCCTCTGAAACTTGAAAAGAAAATGGGAGCAACAGGAAAGAACTTCCAAGCTACCTATAATCTGGGCTTTTCCCTGTAATAAGGATTCTATTTGATTTCCCTCCTTCCGCCTGCCTTGCGTAGAATATAAGGCCAAAAGGGACTATTGGATCCCACAGTCCAGTGGAGACTAACCTTTCAGGCAGGCACACCATAAAATAGCTCTGCGCTGCCCACCCTGAATGCCCCTTTGATCCCTTTCGCGTGCCTGATCTGCTGCTTTGCTTTCTGCTTCCTTACCTGTGGTCCATGCCTGATGCTATTTAGCTTTTTGCTCCATGCTCCATCTGCTGCATGCCCTGCTTTGCTGTGTCCCACATGCAGAGCTTGCCCATACCCCTTGTGGCACCCATGCTACTGGCTGGCCACCCCTGCCCTAATCTCCAGTATTACTCCGGCCACTTCCTTAAATCACTTGCTTAATTTGTTTGTTCAAAGAAATCTTCCAAAAAAG
>NW_017729024.1:164805242-164814791 GCF_001723915.1 Gavialis gangeticus | reverse complement strand
GGCTAGATAAATACCTTGCTGGGGTCGTTTGACCCCAGTACTCTTTCCTGCCATGGCAGGGGGTCGGATTAGATGATCTGCTCAGGTCCTTTCCGACCCTAGAAACTATGAAATTATGAAACTATATCATATCAGCACCAGTAAAAGGAAAATTGACATTATCAGCAGTTGGCTTTTTTTTGGCAGATGTGGCGGATAATGTTGCCAATAAATGCCATGCACATGAGCTCAGCCACAGCATTCACACGGCCAGGAGCACAGCTTGGCAGCTTGGATAGCAGTGTCTGGCTGGTAAGTCTGTGCGGGGAAAGGGGCATGGGGGGGGGGATACTGAGGCCCCCATGATAAGTGAGGGACTGGGGCAGAGTGGGGCATGGGACATGGGATGGAGCCACAAGTGGCTTGTCTGGGGGTTGGGAGGGGGGAGGAGGTTCCTGCTGCTGCACTCACGCTCAGGGGAGGTGGCGGGGCATGTGCCCCCCTCAGATTTGTGCACAGGGCGAGGGTGGGCTGGGGGTGGTGCTGAGCTCTTCCCGGCAGGGGGTGCTGGACTGGGGCTGTGGTCAGCATGGGTGGTGGTGGGACTGGGAGGAGGGCTATGGTGGAAGGGGGCTACAGCCACCCCAAAATTCATCATAGCCCCCCTGTGGTCCCTCTCCTAGTGCTGCCTCAACCCACCCTGAGCACAGCTCCAGTCTAGTGCCCCCCACCAGGAAGAGCCTGGTGCTGCCCCCAGCTCCAAGCGGGCAGTGGTAGCCTGTCCTCGCCTTGTGCACAAATCCAGAGGGAATGTGCCCCCTATATCTCCTCCGGGGTTACATGCAGCAGCGGGATCTGCCTTTGCCGCCCCCCCACCGATGATCTGTCCATGGCTCCGTCTTGCACCCCACCCCTCCCCTTCCTGGCTGGGCTGCCCCTGCCCCGGCCTGACTCCCTCCTTCACTGTGGGGGTCTCATCTTACCCTCCCCTCCACTCCACCCCTTCCACCTCAACAGACTGACCAGCCAGATAACAAGCAGCTGGGCTGCATATTGGCAATTGGACTGGTATCGGCCAATATGGCTTGTTCATAATCGGTCATTGGTATTGACCCAAAAAATCTTTATTGGTGCATCCCTAGTTCTTGTTTATGAATTTTCCCACTGGACTGAAGAGCTCTTCAGTACATGGTATTTCCTTCCTTTTAAAAGTATTTGAAGGTGATGCCAATCAAGTCGAACTTTGCATTACTTAGTGCAAGATATGTTCTTCAGCCTGTGAATAACCTTTTGTGGGTCTCTGCTGTCTTTGTTTTTCACATCCTGTTTAAAATATGGACACCAGACCTGCTATCAGTATTCTAGCCTTGGTCTCAGCTGGGGTGTGCACACGTGCGTGCACTTGCATGTACCTCTCTTGTAGGTATTGCTTGTGCTCCTCCTTGATGTATATACAACCTTGTGTTTGGCTGTGTTTAAAATGCATTTTGCCAAGTCATCCAGGTTGTTCAAGACTGGCTTGTCCCCATTGTTTACCACGCTGCCAATCTTGGTAGTGTTCACAGAATTTTTTTTGTTTTTAAGTGGCAAATTTAGTTGCATCTGGAAGTAATAGGCTTAGCCCTGCTTCTGTGCAACTGTACTAGAAACAACCTTGCCTCCCTGCCCCAACTGATGAGTAATTAAATGTCTCTGTTATCTGGTTCTTATTCCTCTTTTCAGAGTAAGGTTTGTTAATATTATATGGTGCAAAATTTTATTTTTTAAATTTTATTTTTCATCAGCATATCATGGTGCTAAGTGCAACAACTTCCTAAAATCCATTGCGCTTATTACTAAGGTATAGCATCAGCCTGATGCCATAGTGATCTTGGTGATCCTTCCTCTATTCAGTCTATTTATGGTGTCCTCCAGGAGGTGAGGTGTAGTCTGCACCTGGTCAGATCAGCTCTTCAGACTGCTCCCAAATCCCTGTGTGTCTGCTGGTAACTTGCTGTGGAAATGGATTGTGTTGTGTCTTCTCTTGTGTTGTCAAGGTCAACAGTAGTTTTGCTTAGAGGTTAGGTTATGGATTTGTGTAAGATAGTTTATTTAAAGATGGTCCTGCCTCAGGAAGGGGGTTGGACTAGATGATGTCTAGGGGTCCCTTCCAGTCCTACTTGTCTACGAATCTCGGAGTATAAGGAGTGGAAAGGAGCTCAGGGTGTTGCATCTAGTCCAACCCCTGCTCCAAGCAGGACCAGCCCCAACTACATCATCCCAGACCAGGCTTTGTCTATCTGGGGCTTAAACACTTCCAAGCATGGAGACTCCACCACTTCTCTGGGTAACTATGATTGTTACGGTTTTATAGGGTCTAAAGGTGACAAGCTATAGGTCAAAACTTGATTGCAGAATACTAGGCAACAGAGGATGGCTAGTCACTGCTGGCGGACCCACGTTTTCTGCCATAATGTGGTGAAGCAGACCACAGGGCATTTGGGGTAAGCTAGATGGGGGTCAACACATTGAAGTGGAGCAAGAGGGGAGGGGAACTCGTGACTCACTACCACTTTGGCTGAAGTATGTTCACAGTGAATTTGTGGCATCATTAGAAACTGAGCAACTTTGCTCATTTTGGGAGCCACAGAATAGATGGAGGCTGGTCGAGTCCCAAGACAAACGTGTGCGTTATGCATGGCTGCGTGTCAACCATTCCAGCGTGAGACAAATGAGCCCAGGCTGGAGAACAGTTTTCTGTTACCAAGCAGCAGAGAGCTGAGGGCAAGTAGCCAAAAAAAGAAGCATTGGATTCCTAAGTAGATTCGGCAAGCTTGCCAAGCAGGTTGTTGTGGGTCTTGATTTTGGCAGCTGATTTTTATCAGCGAGGCAGAGTGTGAATGTCATCTCAGTAGGTATCCACAGAGGGAGACGTTCAGTTTCCAAGTTGCAGAGACATTACAAGGATGGAAAGAGCGTACAGTTGATATCAGTGTTCAGCTAAAGGTGCCTGTTATGATCATAGTGGGATATAACTGCCAGACCAGAATTGAAGGTGTCCTCCCTGTCGGAAAAGACCTGGAATGGGGCACCTCGGTGTAGACGGGCCAAAGGGTTAGAGTTTCAGGCAGATCATTGATGCCTATCTTGAAGAGCTGGCATTAGAGCCAGACCTCGAGGCGTGCCATAGACTGGGGGTTTCCAGCACCTGCGCGAGTCAAGCCCGCAACTGCATAAAAAAATTACACAATGTGAATGAATGTGCTGAAGAGTGCTTTAGATCAAGGCTGCTCACTCTCTGGCTTGTGGAGCCATCACATCTGGCCTGTGGGTTTCCCCACAGGTCCGGAGATTTGGCAGCAGGGGAGTGATGGCTATTAATACAACCACCTTCCTCCCCTGCTAAATCTGCAAAGCCCGTTCCCTGTGCAGCTGGCGGGGGAGCCAAGTTACCTTGTTCCCCCATGGGGTTGGGCACCACCGCTCGAGCAGATCAGTGTGCCATGCCATGTTGTAGGTGGAAGTCGGATCAGGAATGTGGTAGCAGTATCTGTAATGTGTAAGAATGGTGTTGTAGCTGTGATGGTCCAGAAATTATGTGAGGGGCAAGGATTTTTTAGAGTGATATCTTTTATTGGACCTGAGGATTAATGTCTTGCATTTGAAAGCTTGTCTAACTTTAGCTCAACTACATACTTTGTCCCATTAAAAGATATCACCCCAAGAAATCCTTGCCTCTTGCTTAACAGTATTTGACTTGTACTGCCAGGTGTTTTCAGCATGGGCTGTCAATGTGAGACCTCAATCATAAGTACCACGACTGATAGGCAAGTAGCTTGTCTGGGCAACTGATAGCTACTGTTGGCAAGACCTTTTGGGGGGATTGAATATTCCCCTACCTCTGAGCAAACCCTGAACAAAGATATGGGGTGATAGAGGGTTGCACAATGCAAATCTTTGCTTTGTTTTAACAGGGCGCTCACTGTTGATGGGTGTCCCAGTTTTGGGAATGCTCCCTTGTGACGCATTCTTGTGTAAAACTGCATGAGCCAGGCTCAGGCGTAAGGACCAAGATGCTCCAGGGACTCGAGTGGGATATCGTGCTCTGGGTCAGTACCAGTTTTCATCCAGTCAAGTTTGTGCACTTCCAGCTTGGTTGAAGTGCTACCGTTCGTTGTGCACTTGTCACTTTGTGCCCTCATCCAAGGGGTCTTTCTAACTTCAATAGAGAAGCTGTAGCCTTGTTAGATGGGATTACAAATAGACTTTGTGAGTTGGAGGTTCCTGGGTGACTCGCAGGGAACAAGTAAGAGGACTGTTTTTCCAGCTTGGTCTGTTTCCAGCACATGTAAAGTTTTTTTTTAGATAGTGTTGCTACTTCCCAAAAGATGTGAAAGGTGATGCTTAGAAACTCTACCATGGGGTCGGTTATGTCTGGATCCAAGACTTCGGATCTACTGGTGAAGCAGCATCATGCACTGTGTCTTCATGCAGGGAATATACATTGAATAGAGTCCATGTCAAATGGACACGTGCAGCTGGAAGCAAAGCGTTGTGCACCTGACTGCAAGCTTCTGCAGTGGGAGTCAAATGAGGGATCACAGTGCTGCTGCCTTCTGCAGCAACAGAGCAGGCAATCCTGTTGGCCTCAAGCATTTCATCTGGGCTTCGAGACACTTGGAACATGCATTATAGACTCTAAAATTTGGGCAGGGCAGGGCAGGTGGAATGATATAGATATAGATGATAAATAAAAATAATGGTATTGAAACTAGAACAGGCTGTGAGCAGTTGCACATTAAAGGTTTAATATTGCCTCAGACCTGCACAGCTCTGAATTGCCTCTAGAGGGCTGATAAGGCATAAGTCTGAAATGGTCATAGCTCCCTTAGCTCATCTCTTCCCACCTTTAACACGTGGGCACTTGTGTTTAACATGTGGGAAGGGTAACGTCTATCACCATGCTTAATTAATGGGTGGAGGTCAGTATGGATCAATGATGTTTGGTGCTGAGTATGGGGAAAATAATCAAGGATGATGAGGCTGGCTAAGGAGAGCTTTCATCTTGCACAACAGAAATCAGTGGAGGAATTGTGCAGCTATCTAGCTGACCAAGACGCGTTTCTCTGCCTGAATTCATTGAGAACTACCAGCTTGTTACATAAGGTCCAGACAGTGACTCTCTGTATCAAGTCTTGTTTTAAGCACATCCTTTCTCCCTGTGGTAGGGGTTGAAGTTGCCAACCTATGCTGCCGAGTGATTCGAGCCCCTAGAGCTTGCTTGAGGGTCTATAAATATAAGTGATCTAGAGATGAACAATTTGCATAACGTTGCAGAAAGTGGAAACTTGAAGGTGACAGCAGTGACTTCAAGCATTGTTGTGCCATCTGAAGGGTAAAACCTACTATTTAAAACCTCTCAGTGCCAAACAGTTGACTTGGTGGCCTTGTCCAACTGCTCCTTTTCCCTGGGGAATGCCTGTGCCGTGTTGAATGCTCTAGCGCATGTTGGGTTACCCTAGGTGGGATAGGAGAGCCTGGGGCCAGCAACTGTCCCGGGCCCAGCAGCCTTACCTGGAGTCCTGTGGGCCAGGGAAGCTGCAGCCGCAGCTCTTCTGCAGCTGGGAGCTTGGCTGGCTCCGGTTTTGGGAAATGCATGTTACCGTCATGTGTGCTGTCCCACTTATTTTTCCATGCAGGTTTTTTTGACTCTGGGTTTTCCCAGGGTCCCCATATCAAAAACTTTGCGTTCCATGGAAGAATAAGTTATCCAACAGTGAGGTGTTGGAAAAAGCCAGTACACCAAATGTGGAAGCAGTAATTAATGCCCGTTATCTGGGCTGAGTAGGCCATGTTGTTTGTTTGCCAGATGCTAGAATACTGTGATTTATTTATTTATTTTATTTTTTTAAACACAAATCCCATATAGGAGCAAGGCCATGTAGAAGACAATAACTAGACCATAAGGATGCCATTACAAGAGATGTGAAAGGAAAATGAGATCTCAGCTGAGGACTGTAGATCTGCTTGAAACAGAAACCAACTCCTAGCAAGGCCCTTGGGAGGTCGCATCTAGTCCAGCCTCCTGCCCAATTCAGGTTCATCCCTGGCTAAACCATCCAAGAGAAGTTTTTGTCTAACCTGTTCTTAAAAACTGCACAAACAACGCTTTCGCATAGCTACCAGGCACAATGCCTGAATATCAAAAACACTCTCACTTGGCTGAGGACAAGCAGGAGGCTGTGGCCACTGCCAGCGTCCTCGCACTGCAGGGGTGGGAACAGTTAAAATTAAGCTCAAGAGAAATAGCTTCTCTGAATAACTTGGACTAATCTTATACCAGTGAGTTCACCCCCCTGTGATCGTCCTCCATTCAGCTGTTGTTTAGATATACCTCAGCTATTGCTGGGAATTAATTCCCAATGACAATCCTGTATTAGCTCTGCTACCGTTTTTTGCCCAGAATCAGTTTTAGGTTCACTGATATATAGTTCTTTAGGGTCATCTCAGGCTTTTAAAATATTGTTAGAACAATATTTTATAAGTGTTCTGAAATCTCTTTTTTTGTATTTTGATATTGATTTATAAATTATATATCCTTGGGCAAGGGATCTCTAGCTAACTCCTTTAAGTCTTTTGGGTGAAAGTTGTCTTGGTCTGCTGATTTGAAAATGCTTGTTGTTAGTAGATATTTAACTTCCTCCTTGGCTACTAATGTAGTGGAGGGTACTCCACCATCCTCATGATACAAGCACATCATCGTGCTGCTTTCCACATACTGGACAAATATTTATTGAACACTTCTGACATTTCTGCATCATTTAACAACGTCTAGTTACTAACTGATAGCATTTTGGAAACAAAATGATAATTTTCTTTTCTTGGCCCTACAAGCTGTGGATAGAACAGGATACACACCCCAAAGTGAATTGTGGTGCATGCTCCAGTACAAAAGGAAAAAACAAACAAACAACCCCTCTGCAGTGCACTGTGTAGGACAGATTTCCAATAAGGTGGCACTGGTATAAGTCCCTATGGAGGTACTTTATCTAACAACATGTGACACTTCTACAAAGAGCTGCAAATGGCAACTTGACAAGCTGCATTGTGTGTGAGTATCATTAGAGTCACTAATCCTGTTCTTTTGGCTTGGTTGGTGATTGGTGATAGATAACCTACGTCTCAGCAGTACCCCAGCCTGTGTAGGTGCATTGATCCACATGCATTCCAGACCCTCCACTTCAGTCCTAACTAAATAGACCTTGTGCTCTTAGCTGTTTGGGCCTCTTCACCTGGCATTTTATATATAATCTTTCCTGGGAAGCTGAGAAAACAAGTCCTGCTTGCAAATGGAAAATCTTCCATCCTTAAATATGCTGGATATTGCAAGTGCCTGCTAACAATGAAAGGTGCATGTTTCTTCTTTCAGTGATAGTGAGACAGGTAGGTGCCCTGACAAACATTCAGGGTGTTGAGGCAGGGCTTTCAAGGGGGAACCTAGAAGGGTTGAACACTGCAGTGTATTGGATGTTGGACTCCCCTGTTTTAGCTATGACAATCCCAGCCTTGGTGTTCTAGTCTTTCAGGATGCTGTATTCTTCCTTGTTCTGCCAGCTTGCTTCTTGTTTAGTCTGTTCATTGAATCTCTGGGTTTTATTTCACAAGAAAGCGATTTATCCTTCTGTGGTATCTCCATTTCCACTGGAGAACATGATATTGTGGGGCTGGCTTTATTTTGGAGGTTCCCCCGATTCATGTAGGTCTCTTACAATTCTTGCAGTCTGGCAAGAAGCTTTCTACGGAGTGGGCCAAGCTGCTTGGGGTGAGGTTTTCATTGACACGAGTTGCCGTTCTAGTGGAGAGAAATTGGAACAAGTTTGGAAAGCTAGCCAGGAAATCCTTTCTTTGTTCTCTGCTGTTACCTGTCTGTTCACTCACTGCCCTAAAGTGGTTCTGAGCTTTCATAGGCAAGTGTTTGTTGGACACTAGTGTCTCTAGTGGGTTATGGAATAGAGAGAGATCCCACACAATTTACTGATTCGTTTGATGCACCTGGCTGGGAGGGTATTTGGTTGACTGCCTGATTTCACAATGATTGCACACTTAATTCATACAACACAACTTTATTTTAAAATTCCTTGCTACGCATATAACACTGCTTAGCTTTAAGAAAAACCACAAACATTAAAAACACAATAACTACATATATTAGAAACATTGCTCCAAATGCACTTCCTTCCCAAACAATGCTATAAGAATTAGTATTACAAAAACAACTACAATTGCAAGTAAAGGTTATTTCTCATGGTATACTTACAATCCTAGAATTCTGAGAAACCAAATCCCCAGGGATACTTTCATTCTTTAGTTATGGTTTTAGGGTTGGTCTCAGCAGTAATAGGAACAAGTCCCCGTCCTTCAGTCCCACTGGGGCGCTCTGCAGCTTCAGCGTGAACAGGAGGTCTTGTTCACAGAGAGGGCGGTTCAGGTGATCAGTCTGATCCAGCTGCACTTGCGATTCTTCCTTCGGTGTTCTGCAAGTGAGGTTTCCTCCAAATTGGGACTGTAGGCTACAGGTTATATACTGGGTGAGTTGCCGTCTTGGGCCCCTCCTACCCAAACCTGTCACTGCTCCCAAATTTGGGCTTGGATCTTTTACCAGATTTCTGCTGGGTGGTCAGTTTGTCGTCTTGCTTTTTGGAGATTTTTCCATAACACGGCTGTGACCTCTTTTGCCAACCCCTTTCCAAAAGCCCCTAGGTTTCGATCTCTCGGATGTTTGCCCGAGGGTCGCTTTTAGGTTAACTTTGTTAAAGGCCTCTAGAGATAAAATTTAAAAACCAAGACATTCAGCACATTGGCTGCAAGGCCTCTAAAGATAAAATTCAGAATCAAGGCATTCACCACATAGGCAAAAACAAGCAATGACGCTAGATAAAAAGATGAACCTTGCCTTATTTTTTAAACTGGGTAATGGGTATTTATTACAAGCATTCACACTATTACATTCAATGTGACAACTAGCAATGGACTGGCAGAAGGAGGTTTCTGCTGGTGCATTCCTAGCAGTGATGAAGTAGGTTGTTGCTTTTGCAAGTTCATGCATCTCTCAACCAGTTAGCCTCTAAGGTGCTGCTCTGCCCTGCCCTCTGCCTGATGTCAAACAAAGACAACTAATCACCTCTACGTTAAAATGTTACTAACCCAGATGTGAGAAGCAAGAATTGTGGGTGACCTCTTTTAGTAGACTAGCTGCACAGTTGGGATGGACATAGATGAACTTTCACCTGTCACAGGACCCTTCCCTTATTGGGTGAGTAACTTGAAATGATCATGGATGTATAAATGGAGATACGATGGAAGACCTAGTGCGTGTGGCGGGTGCAGAGACCCCACCTCAGGAAAACAGCTGGGTATTCGCTATTTCCACCACGTGAGGCGGGCCAGTAGGGGGTGCTCCTGCGTTAAGCCGCCCACCTCCCTGCGCCCGACCACCTGCCAGGCTCTGAATGCCTCCCTAGGGGCGCCTTATGTCCAGCCAACCCCTCTCCTGGAGCACACTCGCTAGTCTGGGGGTAACGTGCTGCCACC
>NW_017729024.1:164802445-164805109 GCF_001723915.1 Gavialis gangeticus | reverse complement strand
AGTCTCCCTTAGTCCACAGACCTAAGGGGTCTCTTAGGCATAATTTAGACCCACCCCTCAATAAGTCTCCCACACCAGTCAAAAAGGAGAACTTTATTGATTACAGGGGGTAGGGTAAACTAGGGTACAGGATTGAGCAATATCTTAGAAATCCTAAAGAGCAAATAGTCTGGCTGTGGTAGCTTTTTGATTACGCATCTAAGTTACTGCCAGCTAGATATCTATCAGATCTCGAGTAGCTTACTCACAAGCATCTTCCAAAGGCTGGTGCCGTTTCCCTTTGGAGGCAGGCGGTTTCTTGTTCATGAGTTTGGGGGAGAGAGCCAATTTTAGATGGTAAAGCTCCTCTGTGTCCCCTACCTGGCTGCTGCTTCACCTCATGGCCGGAGAGGCTGCCTCCTTCCCCGTCCTAACTTATATAGCCCCTGTGACCTCATTCACCTGGGCCAGCGGAGGTCAGCCCCAGTTGGCTGTCAGCCAGCCAAATTTGAAATGCATCACCTGTTACCAGGCAGATTCCAGCTCCCCAGGTAGATGCTCAGTCACGTAGGCAGAGGGAGCAGGTTTCCCCCCTCCCTCAGGAATGCAGCCAGCTCCAGTTCCCTAAAGAGACAGGCTAAGGGTGTGGTGCCCTGTGTGCTGGGCCCATCCTAACTGAATGGTCACAGCACAGAGATTTAAATCACAGTGTCACAGGGCAGAGATTTTTGGGGAGAAACCAAGGTGGCTTTCTGCCACAGTGCCACAGGGTTGTGCTCCGTCAAGCCCTGGATAGAAGTTGTGGCCATTAGCCATCTCTATTGGCATTGCCTTTCCTATGGTCGATGTAGCTGTATTGTCCAGGGATTCCAGCATGCAGGGAGACATCACCTGGGCTCTGGTGCTTTCCATAAGTTTGGATTTTGCAGCAGGGGAGATGCAGTGAATGCTGCCACCACTCCCCAGCCACTAAATTTTTGGATTGATGGGGAGAGCCATGGGCTGGATGGCATGGTTTTGCAGGCTAGAGGTTGTGACCACAGCTCTAAGGCTCTAGTGTCGCTGTAGTAGCTGCCACCAACCTCTAGAGAGAGTTCCCTTGGTACGTAAAGGAGGGGAATAGGATGGTGCATCCACCCTTTCTGTCATGCCGCACAATCTCAGTGCCTGTCAGAAGACATTGGCTGGCGGTCTTGTTGCTCGACTGCCTGCTACTTCCAGTAGAGCAGGCTGGACCCTTTCCAATGAAACTGGTACTTTGGAGAATGCTGTTTTGTTGACCCTGAAACATTTTGCTTGAAGCATCTTGAGCTCCATGCACTTACTTTGAATTAGGGTTGGCAAGTCGGTCAATTGACCAGTCAAATATTATCAATTGACTGCATGTTTTTTGCCTGGTCAAAGATTATATCAATTTTACAAAAAAAAACCTACAATTTTTTTTGTAGCTGTTTTGAAAGAAATATTTTTTAAATTGTTTTTTGACACATTTCTTAACAGAGACTATTCTCTCTGTATATTATTTGGACCTATTGGCAATTTTTACAATTTTTGACTAATACTTGACTGGTCAATTGACTAAACTTTATTTGACCAGTCAACTAACCAACCTTACTTTGAATTGTAGGGTGGGCTGCAGTGGGAGTTTGTGAGGTTTGATCCAGTCCTGGGAATCCTTGAAGCCCCGTGCAGCTGCTCACTCAACCTGACTCTGCTTTGGTGGCTTTAGGGTCCAGGACACTTTTTTTTTGTTGTGATGGGGGGAAGCTTTAATCCATATTAGACCAAAACCAAATTTAAAAGGAACAAAACTTCCTGTGACCTAAACCCCTGTGCGTTTGGCCAGATCTGTTCCCATTATCTGGTTACATGTGTTGTAATGCACCACTAAAGTAGTGGCCGGGCAAAAAAGTTGAACACCAACTGGATGGGCAGTGCCCAGTCTTTCTGCAGGCCAGATCTGTTCAGTGGGTGCAATGGGGGCCCCATCCAGCTGTGCTGGGGGTGGGGTGGGGGGTAGCTTGGCCCTATTCCAGATGCACGGTGGGGTGTGGAGAGAGGAGGGATGACTGGGTCCTGGTCCAGCCGCATGGCGGGGAAAGGGGCATGGCCTGGCCCCCTGGGTAGAAGGGAGCATAGCCCAGCTCTGATTTGCCACTTGGGAATTTGGCAGTGAGAGAGGGTGGCAATATTAATTGCCACTGCTCCCCCACTGCCAAATTCCCTGACTCGTGGGGAGCCCCGGGAAGCTAGAGGCTGACTGTGTGTTGAGCACTGCAGGCTTAGCTGGGCTAACCCAAAGCCACATGTCAAAGGGAATCCGCGGGACCAGGATGAAAAAGGTGTTTAGCCCCCAGCACTGTCCCATGTTGTCCTGTTGCGCATCATATCTGTGACACAATGCTTTCCACCAAAAGTGTACGGGGTTAGCACCTGGGTGGGAGGGCTGCTGGCATTGGAGGCACACTTCTGGGGTCTGAACTTTTCAAAACTGTGTGTGCGTGCCAGTTCCACACTCCCTTCCTGTTCACATGTCTTAAAAAAAAAAAAAAAAAAAAAGGTTGCAGCATGAGTTGTGACAGCTTGGTGGTGTTTTACCAGGCTTGGACACTCTGCACTTGGATCCCAATAAACTGAAATTTGTTTTGCCGTACTTGCACTCAAGTCTGTGATCTCTCTATGGAT
>NW_017729024.1:164796164-164797445 GCF_001723915.1 Gavialis gangeticus | reverse complement strand
CAGCTTGGTGGTGTTTTACCAGGCTTGGACACTCTGCACTTGGATCCCAATAAACTGAAATTTGTTTTGCCGTACTTGCACTCAAGTCTGTGATCTCTCTATGGATGTTTAAAGGATCAATAGAAAAATCAGATATAAAAAATTTAAATTTGTTTCAGTAATTACCATCTCACTGTAATTTATGATATGTCATCACTATATTGGTGTACTTAGGACTACTGTATTTAAAAATTCACAGGCAAGGCCTCATTGTGATCATCCAGTCTGACATAGTGTGTAAGACATCTGGAAGGTCTTCCTTGAATAAATTCAGTTTGAACTGAACCATTGATTTTTAGAAAATCAACTGATCATGGTTTAGTCTGTAAAAACACTGTGCTTAATTTCTATGATGGGGGGATGGTGGCTAGAGTGGCTGATGGGAAGACTCTTGGATAAATGATGACCTGCAAATGTAGGGGCTGGAATCTAGCCTAAGAGTCCCAATCCAGTCTTGTAGTCCTAAAATAAAAATGCCACTGATGTGGAATTCACTGCAGCCTTTAGCAAGTTGCTCCACTGATTTTTTTTTAAATTGCCTTCGTTGTTAGAAGCGTTTTGTTTCTAATCTGAATTTGCCTGGTGTCAGCTTCTAGCAGTTGGGCATTCTGCATTTGTCTGCTTGGTTGAAGAGAGCTCTTGCTCTTTCTAGAAGCAGGAGGGGTGCGGAGGAGATGTAAACTGGGGTGCAGGAGTGTGCATGCGCCTGTGTGAGTACCTGGAGCCTGCTGGTGTGGAGCCCCAGAGCAAGGATGTGGAGGGAAGCTGCCATTTGGGGGCTACAGCCGAGAAGCCTGGAGCAGCAGGGCAGAGGCAGGCTGCGGAGGGCAGTGGAAAAGCCGAGACCTCCAGGGACGAGGAGGATTTTGCAGCAGAGACTATGACAATTCCTGCATGCTGCTGGAACCGGCTATGGACTGTGAAATAAGCCCTGGCCAGGGGGAGGAATGCATTTTAAATCTGTATATTATGTTCCCTTTTCCCCAGTTCCATTATAATGTTTTTCCCTAATTTTAAAGTTGGGTCTTTTATCCCTAAATGTAGCTGTTCTGTAATTAAGTAGCTTGCCTTATGGGAAGTTTATACCCTCACAGCCTTGGCTGACTTGGGGACAATGAGTAAACAATGAGTTAAAATGTGGCTTAACCCATTGGTATGGATAGGTCCAAATCCTATTTTAATTGTGATATTTTGTTGAAGTGAGCCAGGTCTGAATGCTCGCGTAGGTTTTTAGACAGTGTG
>NW_017729024.1:164794628-164796153 GCF_001723915.1 Gavialis gangeticus | reverse complement strand
GATGATCTTCTCGGGTCCCTTCCGACCCTAGAAACTACGAAACTATTTCTCTGGCCATCCACTGAAGTTTGAGGGGGGACCCACTGCTTTCTTGCCATGCAGAGCTGGTGAGATTCAGGTTCATGATCAGTATGAAGTGCTGGTTGGGATGGAATTAAGGCAGCGTTTGTTTTGTGAAAGTGTGTGCGCCCATGTGCATGCTCATGCCTTCGACCAGCTTAACACCTTTCTTTTAGTATGGTACCATGTACAGTATGGATGTTGGAAACGTGTCAATGATTCTGGAATGGCTGAGCATGGTAGCTGAGGTGGCTTGATGGCTAATTATAGGGCCTTCATTAGAAACCTTGATGATTTAGTGTTTTGAAAGGAGGTTATCCTTCCACAGGGCATAGACATTTCTTTTGTTTTTGCCCTACTGTATGGAAGCCAGGCAATAAAAGGGGGGACTTGATCTACTAGAGCACAAGTGAATTGCAGGGATACCAGGGAGGTGATGGAGGAGCAGTCTGGGCAGGAGCAGAGATGCTGAAAGTATGTAGTGTTAGGAGAGATTGAAATAAAGGGTAGTGGGGTGGTGTTATATTTAAGTGTTGGATTGTTTAAACAGTGTGTGTTGGGAGGAGGGAAATGAAAGATAAAATCTGAGTGAGCTAAATTTTTCTTTGTGGAGGGCTGGTGACAGGTTCTACTGGGCACTGCTTGGACTTGCTACTGGTCCTCAGGGTCACATCTAGTTATGGACAGAGATGTCTGAAGATGCCTCAGAGAGAAATGCTACTGGGATATTGTGCCTTCTATAGCAGACAGGAGAACAGACTGGAAAACTAACCAGGGGGCCAGGTCTATTCCTGACTGGAAGCTGACTGGCTTCAATGCAGTCACTGAACCAACCAGCCACAATATTATTTTAGACTGTAATCAGCAGGCAGTGTGGGCATTAGAAATGGGCTAGTCATAGATTGGGTGATCACAAATGGATTCGGCTCAAACGGAAAGATAAAGAGAAGCAGGCCTGCAGCTAAGGTTCTTGATGTCAGAGGACATACTTTTAATACACAAAGGGAGCTATCTAGTTGGTGAAGTCAACTGGACTGAGAAGCTTTTGGTTTTAAAAAATGTAAGGCAAAGGTACAAAAACTAGCAATCCAAGCAAGAGTAAAAGACTTGTAAAGAAGGGCTCTTGGCTTAACTAAACCAGGAGCAAGAAACAAGGAGAGCGGTAGGAGGTAAAGGACTGACCAACAAAGAAAACCATGTCTTACAATGTCTTTGCTGTGGTGGTAGCAGGCTGCTACCTGTCATACCCCAAGCCCCCCAGCGCCTGACATGTTCCAAGCTGGAAATCACTTGGTGTGTCCACTCTAGGGTTGTCCCCAGCTGCCACTTTCAAATATGCCAAGGACAAAAGTCTTGATGCTGGAAGAGGACTCCTGGAGCAGCCCCGCCACTGACTAAGGCAGATGTTTGGGGTGTCCTTGACTGTCCCAACAGGGTATACTACTGCTGTAGTGTGGACAGGACC
>NW_017729024.1:164788338-164789628 GCF_001723915.1 Gavialis gangeticus | reverse complement strand
GTCTTGATGCTGGAAGAGGACTCCTGGAGCAGCCCCGCCACTGACTAAGGCAGATGTTTGGGGTGTCCTTGACTGTCCCAACAGGGTATACTACTGCTGTAGTGTGGACAGGACCCTGGGGCTAGGGACAGACATTACACACAAACTGGTTTAAGTGATCAGAAACGGGCTTAAACCGATAACAGAACAGATGTTCAATGCACATAAACCATGCTGAAACTGGCTTGAGATTAACCTGGTTGAATGTCATATCAGATTTAACTGATTTGGGTCAAACTGGTTTATGCAATCTCTGTCCCAGACCCCTTCCTGGTTTAAGTTGAATCAGAATTCTCCAGCATCCCAGATGCTTTGTAACTCTGGGCAGGGCTCGGCGCTCTGCTCCAGCCCAGCAGGGCTGACCCCTTCCCTCTGCTCCCTGGCTGCAGCCCTGGCAGAGACTTGCAGGCACAGCAGCATCTGCCTGGCTTCCTGCTGCTCTCCCCTTTCCCCTTAACCCCTCCCTGCTTAAGCAGGGATTCCCCCCCGCCTTACGCAGACACTTCTCAGCATTACCTAGCACATCACATGCTAGCTATAGTCCATGGTATGGGAGATGGGACAAGCGCAGACAGCACAGTGTCAGCTTTGGGCTTTTTGGAGTTAATCAACAGGTAACTGGTTATGTCCCCCTGTTCCTTCCTTGGAAAAAGCTGTTTAAGCACAGTTTGAACTAATGAGAGCCTTTTGTTTTGTTAATGGGCTGATAAATGCTGTGCTATGAACTCCCTGCTGGGCTGGTTGTGGGGGGGAGAGGGGGAACCCTTCCTAATCAGTGTGTCCTGCTGGGCCTGGCCACACCCCTCTCAGCTCAGCACTGTAGAAGGGAAGGGAGGACTGCTCTAGAACCCCCTGGCTTGTAGCCTTAGCCTCTGCAGGCATGTGCCTGCATTTTTTTCATTCTAGAGGGAATGTGTGAACAGTTACAAACTGGTTTAGCCTAGCCAGGCTAGACTAACTTGCAAAGATTGAATCGATTCAGGTTCAGGCTGTTTGAATGTCTGTCCCTAGCCTGGAAGACTGTGTAATGGGGAGGGTGGGGAGAATTGCCAAAAGCCTAGTTTCATAGTTTCTAGGGTCGGAAGGGACCTGAGTAGATCATCTAGTCTGACCCCCTGCCATGGCAGGGAAGAGTACTGGGGTCAAATGACCCCAGCAAGGTGTTCATCTAACCTCCTCTTAAAAACCCCCAGGGTAGGAGCCTGCACCACCTCCCTTGGAAGCTGGTTCCAGATCCTAGCCGCCCTGACC
>NW_017729024.1:164773094-164788009 GCF_001723915.1 Gavialis gangeticus | reverse complement strand
ATCTTAGTGTCATCAGCAAATTTGAACAGGGTGCTTTTTACCCCCTCGTCCAAATTACTGATGAAGATGTTGAACAGTGCGGGCCCAAGGACTGAGTGAGACCATGCAGAGGATATTGAAACCAATAACAGTAGGTTGCTCAGCTGTATACATAAGAGCACTGAAAGTGGGGTGTCTCTGCAGGGACGATGAGGCAGAGATTAGGGATCATCAAGGAATGGCTGAAAATTAAGTGAACAGTTTGTTTTATTTTTACCCTCATTGTCTTGAGCATGGAGATAAAGGCAGGATGAATGACAGGATTTTTACACACATTCCCATCTGAAGTGGAAGCAGAGTTTTGGAGCTTAATGTGCTCTGGTATCGGTGAGCAGACTCCATCCCATGGTTCTGAAAGAGCTGGTGCCTGTAAGGACAGGTCTGGTAGCAGGGACTTGTTGACCAGGTTTCTATGTGATGCCATGTGGTTGGAGAACAGCAAAGACTGTCTATATTTTAGGCAGAGGGGAAGTGATTTGGGTGATGAATGACTTGTTCCTCTCATCTCAATAGCATGTAAGGCTCTAGAACAGTGGTTCTCAATCTTGTTTTGACTCGAGGCACCTCCTGCTTGACTCCAGGGATGCCTCCATAACTTTTATGAATTGAGCAACACCCCATTTCAAAACCCAGTTGGCTTACTCCAGTGCTTGCCTCCTTGCAGAGAGGCTGGGGAGCGGGGGGGTGAGCCAGTCGGGGATAAGCGTTAGCCTGCACTTATCTCCTCGCACCTTGCAGCACCCCTCAAAAGATACCACAGCACCCTGTGGTGCCGGGGACCCTGGTTAAGAATCACTGCTGTAGAATGAACTTTGAAAGAGGGAGTCAGCATTTGGAGCAGAGGGGGAAATGGGATAAATACGACGTGGCCTTGTCAAAGGGTAATTGCAAGCTTTATCTGATTGCTCTTCAATGAGAGATCTCTCTCTCTCTCTCTCTCTCTCTCTCTCTCTCTCTCTCTCTCTCTCTCTCTTCTGGATCAAGGCAATGAAGTAGAATGAATGGGTCTGGACTTCATTGAAACATTTGATATAATGCCTCGTGGGTTATGAGATGGGTAAGGAACTGCTGTGAGAAGACAAGGGGGAGTGCTGTGAACTCCTTGCAAGCAGCACTCTTCAAGAATAGGTCTTGGGACTAATCATGTTTAATAGGTTGAGGAGCCTGGCACTGAAGGTAACAGAGAGCTGCTGACACTTCCTGATGGCATCACCAGTATGGAGGGGGAATCGGGACATTGCACAGGGAACGTGAGGACTGCAGTAATAGAAGTGAGATAGAGTTCATCTGCACAAATTGCAAGGTTGTGCACTTGTAACAAGAATTTCTGCTGTCAGCCCCCAGGGAACACGTCAGCTAGAAACATCGGGGTTGGAGAGAGACTTAGTTGTATTAATTGGCTACAGGGTGACATGAGCCACTAGAGCAGTGCATCTGTGGAGGGTGGGAAGCAAATGTGGTCCTAGGATGCATCAGATAAAGTATTTCCAGTGGAGGGATGGAAATGTTAATGCCCGTGCACACGGCGCTCGTGGCACGGTCACCTGTATTGAAAAAAGATGGATTGAGACTGGGACAAAGGCAGGGAAAAGCAGCAGGGGATCTTCTGGGGGCTGGAAGTCTGCCTCGTGAGAGGAAACTAAATTTTAGCAAATGAAGCCTGAGAGGGCATGTGCCTGCTATCTAGAAATATATCCAGGAGCTGGGGGGGATTGTGTGTAAATGATAAGAATGGGGGGAAAAAAAGGTGTTTAAAAGGGCAATACTGGTGTAAGGAAGGACAGCCTGTGTCTAAAGGAGCCATGAATACATTTAGGCTGGTAATTCAACGAAGGTTTCTCAGGATTGTATGACGTGGGTTCTGTGATAAGGAACTGGACTCGAGTGAAACGCAAGGCCCCTCCAGTCCTACAATTTTTAGAAGCTTTAAAACCAAATCACTGAAACCTTCTGTGTGGTTTCTATAGCACAATCAAATGCAAATTGCCTTGGGCAGGAGTTTGCCAGACAATTAATTTAATAACGGGAGAAATACTTGCCTTGGCTTCTGGTTTAGGTGTAAAGTTTATTAATAAACATCCTGAGGTCTGCATACAAAGCCTGCAGAACCGAATTGACAGGCAGAGATGTGTTTATTCTGGTTAGTCATTGATTTTATTGCTAGGCCAAATGGGGTTTGACGTCAGTGCCGTTGTCCTTTCTTGTTATAAGGAGGCTTTATTGTACCAGGGAACTCAACAGGTTTTGGAGCGCAGTCTTGGCTGCCTTTTTCCTGGTACTGAGACTTGGTTATAACTCGCTAGGCTGCAGCTGTTTAGGGCTGAAACGAAGCCAGGGGATCGGAAGATGAAGTGAACGGTTAATGCCGTGTGACCCATGAACAAAAGGCTGTTGAAAGCACTTGTGAAATGGTTCAGATGCTTTTGTGAAGGATGTGCTGGAGAAGTGCAGTTTGGAGAGGTGTTTCTAGTTGAAGTGGCACCTCTCTTCTATTGCAAGGTGTGTGCGACGTCTCTCTTGTGCTTGTGCATCGCTGTGAAGTCAGAGATTCCTTCCCGAGAGGAGGTGGCCTCCTGGTTCAGCGTGGATGTTTCTATAGCCAGTGGCCCATGAGGTAGTGATGTGGCTGCCTGTCCCTTTCTCAGTCTAAAGGGACTCGGCACACATTTTATGGCAGAGTCCCCCCCGCAATGGCTTGAGCCACTGTCCGACACCCCCCCGCGCACTGTAATTAAAAGCTGTATGCGTGTCAGCACACACTGCCCTGGTCAGCGCGCCACATGGCTGTGATGCATATTGTGTGTGCACAATGTATTTATATACAGTGTGCACACATCAGAGGGCGAAATTCAGGTTGTATTCCTGTTGACCGTTCTGTCAGTCATTGCTAATTGTTCCTTCAAGCGGGGGATAAAGTTTTGCTGCATCATAGGTTAAGGTTTAAAAAAACAATGTTCAGTTTATCTTGTGTGACCTCCTGTATCACGCAGGCCATTAAATAGCCACAGCTATCCTTGTTGCACCCAAGAACTAGTACTTGGCAAATGCATATCTTCTGGGAAGCAAAGCCAGTGTTGATCCCAAGATTGACAGAGAAGCGAACTTGGTCACCTCCTTCGGTTTGTTCTCAGGGTTTGCTGTTCTATAAATTTAAGAATCTGTACTTTTTATTTCTAACCTGATTTATTTATTTTTGGCCTGGCCTGCTCACAGGTGTTGGCTCCTAGTATATCTCTGCATTAAAAAGCTCCTTAAATATCTCAACTTTTCACCCTGTGAAAGTCTTGGATACTAATTAAGTCACCTCTCAGTCTGCTCTTTGTCTTTCACTGAAAGGCTTCTTTTCTTTCCCCAACCCTTGATTGTATCACCACTTTCATGGCTCTTCCCTGCGGTCTCAATTTTTTTCAACATCCCTTTTTACGTGTGGGCACCAGCACTGGATGAGGTGCTCCAGGGCTTGTTGCCAGTGCTGTATATAGGTGTAACATTGCTTGTCTACTCCAGGTTGCTACCCCCAGAGCAAGGATCACATTACCCCATTTTGGCCCTGCATTGCATGAGCATGCAGCCTTCATCTCTCTTGCGGTTTCTGAGGTCCATCTCACTCAGTCAGCCTGTTTTTCTAGTCTTTGTTTGCAAAACTACCTAATTTAAAAGGGCAACATTGAGCCTAAAAATGCCAAAGGGGCATTAGCTCACTTCAGAGGAAAAGAGTTGTTCTGATTTGTAGACTTAGACTTTTCTCTCTTCATTTTGTGAGAAGCAAGGGTTTTTTGATGTTACCTTTCATTGCATCAACTGTATAGCTGGGAGAGATGTTTAGACCAGCTTTTGGGCATCAAGTGTCCTCCTAAGAAAGCTTGTCTTATGTCTCTCACACTAGACACTTTGTCCTATTAAAAGTGATTGCCAAAGAAAACCCTTGTTGCTTCTATATTTCCTGGAACAACACAACTCCAGTGCTACTTTGCCAGTGTGGTACATCACCCCTACCTTAATCATGTGGGCTTTAGTAAGAGATGATCAGATATTTTTCTCGTGGTTGTACCTAGATGCTCCAGTACTGGGGCATGTCCCACTCTACTCGGCAACACGCAGACAAGTAGTTCCTGCTCCAAAGAACCCACCATTGAAATGCAGGTTGGGAGAGCAGATGGATCAATGACTGATGAGAAGAGCACAAGGAAACCATGCTGATGGTCATGAAGTTGTCAGGAAATGGCTGCAGCACACCCATCCCCTGTGTTAAATTTCCTGCAGGTGCCCCAGTCGGGGGAAGTGAGGTGGCTTGGACCTAAAGCAGGTTCCTGGTGCGCTAGGAGTGCACAGGGGGAGTGCCGTTCCGAGTCCATTCGGTGCTAATCCCTTGTTTCACAGGCCAACTCCAGCAGGCATTTGAGAGAACAGCTCCCTGGTCTTTATTTCAGCAAATGGATCCCAGCCACCAGCCAGTGGGATATTATAGCTGGTTAGTCAGCTGAGGGTGGGGGAGGGCTCGTTAGGATGACTTCTGTGATGGAGGAAGGTTTCTCACTGTCCTTCTCAGCAGGGTTTTTTCAGTCCACCTGCACGAAGCCACATTTCCCCATTCCTGTGGTGCCTTGACAAGGAGCAGGAGCAATTGTGGCTGAGTGCCTCTATCAATATTTACTAAATACCTGGCTTTACAAGAGAGCTTGGAGTCATCCAAAGGCCATTTCTAGGTGGCTTTTGAACTGCTGGGCCTGTAGTCTGTGCCGTGAGAGCTCCAGCTCCACGTTGGTGGCCCGTCGTTCGTTTGTGCTCGAACCCCAGTGCTAGCGTTTTATTACAGTTAAGCTGACTGCCAAGGTAATTTCCCAGCATGGATGTGTTGTGCTTCAGGAGAACCAAAACAATTAATATTAGCCTCCCAGAAGACTTAGAGTATTGTGGCATTGTTTTCTGCTGGATTTTTTTTGCATCCTTTCATCTGCGAGAGATGGTGGCTATCGCAGCCTATGACATCGGTGGTTTGCAGGGTCTCATGTGACTGAATAGTCCAAGCTGAGGTTTGCGTGATCCTTGGCAGTGGTTGCCAATGTACGCGTCACGGTTGGGTGGTTCAGGAACTGCTTGCTTCCTACGGACTTCTCTCTTCAGGCTTTTGGAGCCAATTCCTATTGTGGACGTTGATGCCCAGGTGGAGACCATGATGTCACTTGTTTGGAGCGCTTGCCAAGGTTTCTCATTGGTCAGGATCAATTCCAAATACCTTCATATCTTGCTTGCATGCGTCTTTGTAGCAAAGGCATGTCCTGTTGGTCTTGTTCCTGATGACGTTATAATTTAGACCTGATGTTTCCCAATGATGTTATAATTTAGACTAGGCTGCTACTATAAGTCTTTTTACTTATCTCTTATTAATTGGAGGCGGGATGTGCAGATGCAGTTTTCTCCCCATGAGTTTTTCATAATAAAAAAAAAAAAGGTATCATGTATTCTGTGGTGGGTTCATTAATATTTACTGGCAGAGCTTAAAAGTTTGCATTTTTCTAGTGGTGTATTGAAAAGAAAACGCATGACGCGAGGTGAGATACGGTACCTGCATGGCTTGGGAAGCCGGGGAGAGGGCCTCTGCATCTCCTGGCTCTGCTCTGGAGCCGTGTGCTCAGTGCTGCCAGATTGCAGGCATAAAAGCAAAGGAAAACCTATGTATGTGTTCCTCTGGTGTCCCATTCTTTTTGCTACACTAGAGAAGGGACAGTTATATTGACTTGACATCTTGGTGCTGCTCTGCTTTAGCAAGCATCCAGTGGTCTCCTGGTGTTCTCCATGAGAGCCTATCTAACAATGGGCTTCAGTATGGCTTTATATGGGATTACTACCCTTCTCCTATATTGGGAGCTCACATCAGCTTTGTGGTTGCCAGATCTCAAAAATCATTCTCATTGCAAAGGAGTGAATTGAAGTGAAGACAAGCATTTAATCCTGAGGACTCCATAACTCTGTCAAAGGCCCCCAAACCATTTGACCAGTTACTTTTCATACTGAAATGAGTCTTTATTCCGTTTGTCTTGCATTATGCTTGCTGTTGGTTTGTTTTTGCACACTGGCTTTCCCCAGAGGTTAGTTAACGTGATACTTAATTTTTGCACTGGAAGACCAAACTAAGACCAAAGCTGTGGCCATTGGTAGGCTGCAATGGCATCTCTTTAGCGGTCCGTGGACAGCCATGTGCTTCAGCTCATGTGTATATGTGCTGTAGAAAAGGAGGGGGGAAGGATATAGTTTAGATTCCTCTCAATTATTTTTCTAGTCTAGCATGCATGCTTGCCTGTTACAGAGATACTGGGAAAGATGTGCCAATATATTGCCTATGGTAGCTGTGACTGCCAGAATGGGTGTAGGTTTGGGGCAGTCCAAACTGTTTGGCTGGACTGGGAGCCCAGGGACAGGGAGAAGATACCAGGACTAGCTGTGCAAGGGGACCAAGACAGGGCACCAAGTAGGAGACAAGGAAACCAGTCAATAGGGTAGGGACTTGAAGGCCTGGAGCAGAATATTTTGGCCTATGCAGAGCTCTGTGCTGCTGTGGTGAGACCGCTCCAGGGACCAGAGCTGGCTCATGGAATTGGGTTTGCTTTTGGGGCACAGAACTCTCCAAACCAAATGGATTTAGAGAGCGCCAGATTTAGAGCTCTCCTGAGAAGGTTGTAGAGCACAAGAAACAACTCAGTTTGGATATGAACAAATTCTGGGACAGCCAGACTTTGCCATCCCAGCTGTCCTTTGTACAAATAATAACTCAGGATATTTGGGGACCATTGTACACTTCCACAGGATGTCGAAAGAGATGCTGCATGCCCTGTTGTTCAAATTCACCTTTTGTGTTTGGGCAGCTGGGTCACCTCATAGCGGTCTGCCTGTGTTCCCAGCTTCTGGAGGATTAATGTCTCATCATCTCAGTGATTGCATCAGATTTTGTTCCTGTCCTCATGACTCGGTTCAAAGCAGAAACTCCTGGAGCGAAATGCATCGTTCTAGAATCGTTCTCGACCCCACAGGAAGAAATGTGGAACTTGTCTAGATGTGCTTTTCTCACTTATTCTGAAACTTTCACATTTTGGAAATAAGCATTTCACTTTGCTAATATAGGTCATCTAGAGTGCAGTGAATTGAGTAGGTGGAGTGGAGCTACTGCTGTATGGGAACTGGGCAAGCCTGCCATTCTATTATCCACACAATCAGAAATAATGCTGGCAGGGCCCTCAGGAAGTCATCTAGCCCAGTGAGGGCCAACCTTTTTGGCTGGTGTGCCAGAAATAAGCCCTGGACCTTCCCTGTGTGCCCCTCTGATTCCCTTCCCCAGCTCCATCTGCTGCTCTTCTTTCTGCTCCCTGCCCCATCTGCCACCGTGCTGCTTGTCCCATTTCCGACCTGCTGTATGCTACACAGAGGCTGCCCATGCCACTTGGTGCCTGTGCTGCAAGTTGGCCACCCCTGATGTACTTCAGCCCCTGCTTGAGGCAGTACCAGTGGTGGGCAATGATTTGGGCTTGCAGGCCACATAGGGAGCTGTTGTGGGCTGGGTCAGCACTGAGCTCCCCCATGTAGGATGGGTCTGTGGGCAGGTGGGAGCTGGCGTGGGCACAGGTGGCAGCTTCAGTAGGGGCAGCTCTGTTCAACCACCAGTGTCACCTCCGGGCTGCCTTTCTATCCTGAGGAAGGGCTCAGGCGGATGCTCCGATCCCTAGTGGGAACCTGCCAGCAGCATCCACAGATGATGCCAGTGCGTGCCCGGTGCTGATGCCAGCACGTGGGGCAGGAGCTGGTGCAAGCTGCTAACTGGGCTGGGATGTGCCCACCTATCGGGCATGATGCAGCAGCTGGAGCTGCCAGCTCCCCTTGGCCTGGATCCCGTGACTTTGTGGCCCTCCAGCTGCAGGTCAGACACAATCAGTTGCTGGTGGGCCAAATCCATCCCGCAGGCTATATTTTTGCCCACCCCTGGCTTAAGCCATCCTAGATAAGGATGATTATCTACCTTGCTCTTAAACAACCAAGGATGGAGATTCCCGAGCCTTTCCAGGTAGCTTGTTCCAATGCTGAACTGCTCTCCTAGAAAGTTTTCTAACATCCAACCTAAACTTCCCTAGCTGCCACTTAAGAGCTGTTGCTCTTGTTGCCACAGAGAATAAATAATCTGTCACCAGTCTCTGTATAACTGTGCTTTAGGTATTTGAAGACGGTTATCAAATACCGCTCCCCCTGACGCCCTGCCCCCTGAAGTCATCTCATCTCTAAACTAAATACTCCTAGTTCTTTCATTCTGTTCTCATCAATCATGCTTTGCTGGGCAATAACCATTTTCTAATTTGTCCACCTCTTTCTGGAAGCAAGGGGTCCAAAACTGAACACAGCACTCCAGGGGAGGCCTTCCTGGTGCTCAGTGGAGAATTAGGACTCTTTATTCTTTGATAAAAGGAAAGGGTGGTCACGTGGCTTTAACGTGTGGGTGTACATTTGCTTCCTCAGCTCCAACTCCCATCTATCCCCTTTTCTCCCTCCTCTTGCAAAAAAAAAAGTGAAAACACCTGGGTGAAATTCTCTTGCCCATGCATCATCTTGAATGTCAGTCTAGATTTCATAGATGATTGACTGTGTCTTTCTAGCCTTAAAATGTATTAATAGAAATCTCACCAACTGGTTGGTGCCTATTGGCTAAAGTCATGTAAGAAGTCAGGCTTGGAAAAAGCTAGTTCATGATCCAGCAAAACCCTAGCGGGGTTTTCTCGAGTGGTCATGGAGTAATCAATCGCTTAATAAAGATTTTATTCTAATAGCATAACTAGTACACATGTGAAATTGTAAACTATTTGGCTTCACTTCCAAACCTCTGTATAACCTCCCTTTATTTGGTGAATGATCCTGACTTTCATTGCCTACCAGTTTGTTTGGAAAGTTGAACGCCTTTGTGATTTCCCCCCACCCCCCATGTGCTGCTCGGGTTTGGGAAGAGCTGCTTATAACATATCCCCACGGATACATTATCTTCTCAAATCCCTCCCTAAAGTGCTTTTGTTCCCTGCAAAACCTTGAAGACTTGATGTGCCCTGCCTATCCGCCAGCCAGTTTCAATTGGTTTTATAATGGGATTGTAAGCTCTCTGGGCAGGGACCCTCCTGTATTTGTCGTGGCTAGCACGGTGGGCCCTGGCCCATGGCAAGAGCTCCCTGTTAATACACAAGATAAATATTGACATCACTGATGTATCTTGACACAGCCTTGCTTTTATTAGTTATTTTTGTTCTCTGGTTTGTTGTTTTGCTTTTACTGTACTGTAAGCTACCCTGAGCCTTTCTTGGCAAGGGCAGCATAGATAGCTGCAGAGATGAGCCAATAAAACTGAGTAGCAAAAATTCTGTACAAAGGCACTGCTGCAGAGCCTGAGCCAGAAGCACTGATGTTCTTTAATCCATCAGCCTAATTTTGTGTTTAAATAAATTTTGAACTGGTCCTTGGAGGGGAAGAGGTAAAGGACCCTCTGCCTCAGGGAATCGGAGTAAACACTTGTGTCATCCTAATCCTTGCAGCCCTAAAGAGGTTGCATTGAGACCCAGCTGATTAAATTGTACTTGAATTTGGGTTTAGTTTTTTAGCCTGTGTTTAGATATTAGGCATGTAACAGACTTGGGGTGGGCAATTATTTTGGCTGGGCACCATTTAATGAGTTTTGATGAGCTGTTGAGGGCGGCGCACACACAATTAATGGTGAAGATATCATTTTAACAAATGATAGATAAAGTTTATGCTTAAAATCAAACATCTACTATAAAATATTCTAATTTTATTTCAAAATATAATTTTTGTCCTGATCTGGTTTTTTTTCTTTTTTTTTGAGTAGGGTATGTAGGGATGATTGTATAAGAGATCCAAATAGTCTCTTCTTCAAGGAACTAAAACCAGCCAGCAGGACACTGGGCCAGAGGAGGATGCACCCGCCCCCAGCAGAGCTCCGCTACCTCCCAAATCACAGGGGAGCTCCTGCCTTGGCCTGCACTCCAGCATACTCCTTGAGAGCCTCCTGCACCCCAGACCTGCTCCCCCCACCTGTTCCTGTCCACACTTAACCCTACAAAGCCTGGGGAAACCTAGCAGCTCCCTCCAGCCTGCCCCAGCTCCCCAGCAGGGCCATGCATGCTGCACCCACCCCTTTCCCCCCAGGAGGAGCCCCAACTGCAGGGCTTTGGGGGCAGCCTCAGATGGAGGGAGGAGATGGGAGCCAGGCTGGCTGCAGTTGGGAGGGGACAGGTGTCTGTGGGCCAGAAAAAATTGGTGAGCCAGATACAGGACCGGGGGCTGTATTTTGCCCACCCCTGCAATAGACAGATGTCCCCCCGCCCTGGCTTTCCACAGCTGTGTTGCTTAAGCCTTGCTTGGTGTTGGTCAAGTCCAGCTGTCCCAGGGTAATGCTGCTGGGAGAGACTCAGCAGTCTGGTTTCTCATCTCGTTTATGGGAAAGCAGTTATTCAACCACTACATGTGCATAGTTTTCCTTTTCTATTCTTTCCCCTTCCCCTCCTGATCCTGTTTGACGAGTAGCCGGGGACTCTAGTTCCACCGTGCTTCTGTTGCACGTACTCCTGCTCCTGTTTGCTTTTGTGTTCAGCTCCCATTTCCTTCGGTGCTGTGAACTAGTCACTTATCTTCTAGATCGCATTTTATCCACGTGTGTAATCCTACTTCCTAGCCCAGTGCATTAGCTGTCACGTAGATGAGTGTAGTGCTGAATTTCCTATTGCAGTATTACTAACAAACATTTTTTTGCAGAGGAAATCCTACTTCTCATTTGGCTTAATGACAGATCCAGAGAGATCATGGGGTATTTTTAGAAGGGTTTTTGGAATGTATGTGGGTGAAATTGCAATTATCAGTTGTAAGCAGTAAAACAGGTTCCTAAATGGATCTCCAGTGTCCTCCCAGCTTTCTTCTTTGTAGAAGAACTGTTTTTAAATAAGCCAATTTACCATATGCTACAATGATGAGAGCCTACAGACTCTTCTTAAGAAACCTTATCAGTTTTGCACTGCGCAGTGCTTGAATAGTGGGAATAACAGCAAGATTCACTGATACAGGGAAACAATGACTCTTTGTTCTCTTGGTTAATTTAACCAGCAGAAGGCTTCAGTTACATAAGTGATGGGCAGGAGAGTTACTAGATCAATTTGTTTAGGCCTCAGCGCCCCTGAGAATACGCTAGCTTTTAGTCTTCACTCTTCTGTTGCAGTAAGTTTGAAGACTACAATAGGTCACAGTGTTTTTGGCACTATGGGTTCTTATTTTGAAATCTTCGGGCTCATTTTGTGAATCCTGTTTGTGCGCTTAACAGTGCTAACATTGTGTGATACCCTTGAAAGTTGAGAATCGCTGTACTAGATCTTTCTGTGCAAACTACTTTTAATCTGACTCTGATATTGAGAAGAAATTGTTGCCCCCATTTCAGAACCTAGAATAAGCAGCAATCAGTGATGCAGAAGTAATTAAGTACAACTTATTTTATTTGTTAACAAAATTGTGTTTATCTGATACCAACTATGCAGATACCACTTTTGTTGTAGGAACCTTAACCTATGTACAGCTTATTTCATGGTTTCCATATCTTACTTTTTATTTTATTTACTTAGCCTCTTTTCCAGTCCTGTCAGTGTGCAGCATTCAGAAATTGGGAGTTGCTCCCCTCGCAGTCTTAAGATTTGTCTAAAAGAGCAACAAACAGGGCCTGCTCCCTATAACTTGTCTTCTGCTTTTTGAACTTCTGGGGCAGTTCTGTTTTTCTTTGCAGCTACGAGGGCTGGAAACTTACTTCTTATTAAAATAAAAGCTGAAGTTCTTGCTGGATAATTCTAGGAGCAAGATATCGTGCGGCTTGATGACAATGTTGCTTTGCCTGTGTTGGTCACTGGTGTTTCTGAGTGGGGAAAGCTGTTAATGCAAGATGGGCCAGGATAGATATGCTAATTATCCTTTGAGCATCTTTTCTAGGAGTGGAGATGGCAGCGCGTGCTATCCCTGAGACGATAGACTGCATGTCCTTAGTCATGGGCAACTTTTAAACTCTCTGAATGGAGAATGTCTTTCTGTGTACCTACAAATCTGTGATTTACAACATGCACGGCATTGACAACTTTTGCCATAAGACATTTGTTGAGAAATGGGAGTATTTGCTTTTAAATTTATTTCAAAGTAATAAAAAGCGTGCTGTTCATAATGGCTAATTAACACCAAAAGTAGAAGGAAGAAAATGTGCCTTGCAACGAGTGTGAGGAGATGCCTTCGAAACTAAATGGAAATATAATTAACAAAGAAGTTACTTGATACATTTGGGCTTATCGGGGAAAATTGCTTTTAAATGTGTTCTTGTAAAGATGTGAGCTGAAGGGGTATCCTGACCTACTACCATCCTAAGGAGCCTTTTTCAGCCCTATAAATGTTAATCTTTTCAAGAAGAAATGTTCTAGGTGTTTTTGGGGCTGGAGCCTGAGATTTGAGATTTGCTTCCGTTAGCAAAACTAGAAACCCACTGGAGTTTCATGTAGGCTTTTGCGCCAATTTTGAAAAGCTCTTGTGTTGTCCAAAGTATGTGGCACTGTTCCAAACTAAATAAATTGGAGGAAGGGTGTAGGGTGGCAGTAAATAAATAATTTCGTTGCTGGTGGACATGAAAAATGAGATGCGCCTTCTGAGCAGACTGTGGGGGAGAGGTGATTTGTTTTTTCTTTTTTGAATAGAAATTCATCACTCGAGTACAAAATCTGTTCTGTTCAAAAGGTTGTGTTTTTTCCTATCTGAGAATTTCTAAACCTTGACTTTTTGTGAGTTTAAATGTTTTGACAGTGATCAGAGCAAGCAAGGTTTTTATCATAAAACCTTTGTGCTAGTAGGTCGGTGCCAGTACTTCTGTTTCTTGCTACATGGGTCTTGGTTTGTCTAAAAGCTTGTCTAACTCTTTCCCAACTATGCAGTTGGCCCAATAAAAGATATTGCTCTAAGAAATCATGTCCTCTTTAATCTACAGTAAATTGGTATGGTCTGTATGCCCTGAAGAGAACTGATGGAGCTGAAATTCCCAGATGCAAGCATCTTAAATGAAGGGAGAGGAAGAAAGGAAAAAGGAAATGCATTAAGTGTTGAAGATGGAGTGTGGTAGTGTTACTGGTGGGTGTATGTATGGGGTGTGTGTGTATTTTCAACAGGTGCCACTACGGGAACTGTCCTAACAGGAAAGTGCCCATTATGCAGAATATGCTCAGAAGGGATTCCCTGCTGCCTGTTGAAATGCTCCTTGCACTACTCTGCAGTCTGCATCTTTGGATAGTGTGTTTTGGTGTTTGCACGTCTGGACATAAGCATTGCTCTTAGCTAAGGAAAATAAGTATTGTGCACACCAGTGGAGGGTGGTCACAGTGATGAGAAGCCTGATGCTTATAGGAGTAGTGATAACATTGCAGATGGAGTGAAATCCAAATCTGAATTACTGCAGTGTGTGTGTGTGTGTGTGTGTGTGTGTAGCAAGAGATGCATGACCAGACTTTCGTGCTGGTGCCCTGTGTAAAAGCATTAATATTTTTGGGGAAGAAGGGAATTTGTACAGAGCTTCAAGGTGTGAATAAAAACTGATCCCAAAAACACTTTCTGGTGCCTTGGTTCATGTTTTTTTCTTGGCTTTATTTGAGACCATCCATGAAACTGGCATCTGCCCTCCTGCTCCCTAGTACCCACTCCTGATTTTTAGGTACGTTGTTGTCTTTCATATGATGGACGTAGGTTTTGCTGTACTGTGGGGTGAGCGACCAGCTCTATAATCGTGTGCTGGGTTTATTTAGAGTGTAATCTTTTGGCCATCTGCTCGTGCTCCTTCGGTATCTGCAGCCTCATATTCTGCAAAGCAAATGCTAAGGATCAACTTCCACCTGAAAGCCATCTGAAAAAAAACCCCTGTTTTCCATTTAGCTGAATAAGAATGTATTCCTCATCAGAAGCCAAGATTATGTTTAAAAAAAAAAGTGCAGTCTTGAAGGTGAGGTTGAGAATAATTCAAAATTAGTGGAACTGGCCTCCAATCTTCTTGACATGATGGTTCAAAATACTTTCAACATGTTCTTCTGCATGACTGGTGGAGTAAGACCTCGGGTGGGGGACAGCTTTTAAGACCTTGTTCAAACCACTTTTTGTTAACTTTTTGTCTTGTATCAATAGACCTCTTGGCTATTGGACTCAGGAAGGTTTCTAAAGCCTGTGAAAGCTTTCAGCAGACTATTAATATTGGCTCAAGTTGTACAACCTCTGGAATACCGTGTTTTGGAAGCTTAAGTGTTTGACAGGGTTTTAACTCTGTCATCGTCTTTGGTGTTTGAAGAGACTGAAAAGGGCACTCCAGTTAATATTTTTTATGGGGGGGATGTTGAGGGGTCACACTTACTGCTGGTTTTGCCAGCTCCTAGGGCCTCGCTTGGCCCAAATGTATTGTCTTGTGAGACAGACAGGTGCCCATTTAGGGTAGCATCCATTTTTCAGTCCCCTTGTCCTTCCTCCTCTATCAGTGTTGCAGGAGATGTTATGATTATCCTTCAAAATTTAACTTGGCTAGGTGTATTTCTTGTAAGCAAGCCATGCTGAGTGACCATGTACAGGCATTGGGTTTCCACCGGGAGAATTGCTGTGGTCCAGGTAGAAACTATGAGCGTAGGAGGGCATTCATTCAGTGTCTCCTGGAAGGGGTCCTGTTAGATCTTCCTGTTCGACATCTGAAAGATCTCACCTGCGAAAGAAACTCTCTCACAAGAAGCAAAACTTGTACGTTCCTCTCCCAGTCTGGGATGGGATGGAGTCGGAGGGCAACACCTCCCCCCCCC
>NW_017729024.1:164771810-164772919 GCF_001723915.1 Gavialis gangeticus | reverse complement strand
CCCCCCCCCCCCCCCGCGCGCTCCGGTCTTGACAACCAGGAGTTGAAGAGGGGATAAGCTGCTTCCCAGACCAAGGGTTCCTGATGCAAGGAACAGGCAAGGGGGGCTTTGCCCTGCTGCTCCCTCCGCTCTGTTCCTGGTGACCGGGAGTGCAAGGGAAGAGCTGTGTCCAGGTACTCCCTGCCCATTTCCCATGGCATGGGGAGTCTTTCCCCACTGACCCCCTCTTCCCTCCCTGCCCCCTGGGATGGCGAGGAGTGCAGCAGCTACTGTCCCCATGCCGGGATGATCCCTGTGTGGGGCAGGTGCAGAGAGTAGGGGACAGGCAGGACACCTGTACTGCTCTTTCTCCTGGAAAGATTTTTACTGGTGGAAGTTTCTCAAATTTCCACAGCTACAAACAATTTCTTGTTCAAGGCTAGTATATTTGCAGTCCCTGGGACTGAATGTTGCGTGGTCTCGGCAGTAACCCTGCTGGGAGCATGTGTGCGTCTGTCTAGATAATACCCAGATCTTCCACGCAGCAGTGCAAAGCCCTTTCTAGGCCACACTTTCTGCTTTCATTTTCTATAATTTATTTTCATCTCTCCCCTTCCCCCATCCCCGGATGGAGCATTGCAGCAGCATAGGATTATTGACATTCAATGTGATTTAATGTTTTCTCTGCCATTCAGGAGATGTCTGTGCTGCCAAGTTTGCTGGGAGCAGCCCTTTGGAAACTAATAGGATTTAACCATTCCAATTAGTTTCAAAATGCTGCTTCCTGAGAGCTCAGAAATGACTCTTGGGTAAATGACTCTTTTATGCCTGAGCGGGAAAATGATGGATTTTGGCTTGGTTTCTAATGGATTTATTGTAGTGCTCTAGGAGCACTTGGGGAAGTCTGCTCATTGCATTTTTAAAGAGGTTTTAGAGCTTTAGATGGGAGTGCTTTTTGTTGTAGCATAAATTGAAATAGATGAGCTGCACCATTGCAGGGGTCTGCCTTCAAAGCCGGCATCAAGCTAGGAACAGCAATTCTTCTTATTCTTGCAACATCACAACAGGTGCCAGAGTTTGGGGTCTATGTTTAAAATTCCTTTGTGGCTTCTAATTCTTTGTGCATCGTT
>NW_017729024.1:164767448-164770839 GCF_001723915.1 Gavialis gangeticus | reverse complement strand
ACATCAGGAGGTGCAACTTCATGGTCAGGGCGGCTAGGGTCTGGAACCAGCTTCCAAGAGAAGTGGTGCTGGCTCCTACCCTGGGGGGCTTTGAGACGAGGCTGGAAGAAACACTTTGCTGGGGTTGTTTGACCCCAGTACTCTTCTGCCATGGCGGGGGGGTCGGACTTGATCTGCTGAGGTCCCTTCTGACCTGACCAACTATGAATGTGGACACACTGGAGAGAGTCCAGTGTTGGGCAATGAAAATGGTTGGGGGCGGGGGGGCATGACTGGTGCGGAGAGGCTGAGGGCACTCGGCTGATTGAGTCAGCCCAGTGACTCGAGGGAAGAGATGACCAAGGGGGATTGAATAGCAGCCTTAAGCTCCCTGCAGGGGGGCTGCAAAGAGGATGGAGCTGGACTGGTCTCAGTGGGGGCAGATGACAGGACAAGGAGCAATGGGCTCAGGCTGCAGCAAGCGAAGTTGAGGTTGGATATTAGGAAAAACTCTCATGAGGGGGGTGGCAAAGCACTGGAACAGGCCTGCCAGAGAGGTGGTGGAGTCTCTGTCCTTGGAGGTTTTGAAGACCTGAGTAGACAAAGCCTTGTCTGGGATGATGTAGTTGGGGTTGGTCTTGCTTGGCGCAGGGGGTTGGACTAGATGTGACCTCCTGAGCTCCCTTCCACCCTCATTCTATGAGCAGGTTGATATGGAAACAGGAATAATAAGAGAGGCTACAGTCCTAGCAGAGGAGTGATTTTAAAGGTAGTTTGCTCTCCCCTCTGAAGCATTTGGTGATGATCCAAAATGAGTTGTCCTCTAGCGGATGGGCAATGCCTGTTGTGTTGGAACTGGTTAATGGATTGTCAGCAGTTCAAGCTGATTTGGGTTTTGAAAGTGTCCGGTCCCCGTTTCCAGTCCTGGCCTCCGCTCCTGGGGACCTGACTGCGTGATACGGCATGTTCTTGCAGACCTGTAACCAGGGCTGACGTCCCAAAGCTTTGCATGCTGTCTGTGCACACTTCCCCCCAGCATTTCCCCTCTTTGGGGGTGCACTCGTATTGTTTTCCTCCTTGGAGAGCGTGTCATAGTTGAAGTGGGTGATGTGGGGCTCTGTGTGGGGTCATATTAAACACGCATCTTGCTCATAGATGGTACAAAATTCCAAATTTAAGCTAAATGGACACCACATGCAGCTGCTCTTGTTCTATTTTCAGTGTCCTGGGAATTTGCTTAGGGTCAGGGAGGAAAGGGTCTTTGCTGTTCCTCCTCCTCCATCTCTCATCTCTTTCTGATCATGACATGGTTCCTGGTTTGCAGGACCCCTCTGCCTTATAAACAGACTGAGCCCCAGGGTAAAACCACAGGCCCTGGTTATGTACGCTACACGGATATCTCATGAGATATGGGTACAAGTGACTGGCAAGTCAGAAGTCCTGAGATTCATAGACGTTAGGGCTGGAAAGGACCTCAAAGATCATCAAGTCCAGCCCCCTGCCCCAGGGGCAGGAAGTCAGCTGGGGTCAAAGGACCCCAGCAAGATAAGTATCCAAGCATTTCTTGAATAAATCCGAAGTAGGTGCCTGCACCACTTCTGGAGGGAGTCTATTCCAGGTCTTGGGGGCTCGGACAGTAAAGAAATTTTTTCTTATGTCTGGCCTAAAATGGTCTTGTAGGAGTTTCTGACTGTTGGTCCTTGTTTTTCCTTGGGGTGCTCTGGTGAACAGACGTTCCCCCAGATCCTGATGCACACCCCTGATGTACTTATAGGCGGCCACCAGGTCCCCCCTGAGCCTGCGCTTTTCCAGACTGAAGAGTCCCATGGCTTGCAACCTCTCCTCATCAAGCCTGTTCCCTTGCCCCCTGATCATGTGTGTGGCTCTCCTCTGGGCTCCCTCAAGCTTCTCGACATCCTTAACTGGACGCACTACTCCAGCTGTGGCCTCACCAAGGCAGAATACAGGAGGAGGATGACTTCGTGAGATTTACTTGAGAAGCATGTATGGATGCAAGCCAGAATTTTGCTCACTTTTTACTAGACACAACATCACATTGGTGGCTTATGTTTATCTTGTGGTCAGTCATGACCCCCAAGTCTCTTTCAGCAGTGGTGCTAGCAAGTGTAGCGCTGTCGAGCCTATAAGTATGCCGCGGGGTTTTTTTCCCCAAGGTAGAGCACCTTGCATTTATCAGTGTTGAACATCCTCAGGTTTGTGTCTGCCCACTTACTAAGCTTATCCAAGTCAGCCTGGATGACTAGCCTGTCCTCAGGCATGGATGCTGTGGCCCAAAGTTTAGTGTCATCGGCGAACTTTGCCAGTGCGCTTCTGACACCAACGTCAACATCATTGATAAAGATGTTGAAGAGAACCAGTCCAAGGACAGAGCCTTGGGGAATGCACTGGTCACAGAGCACCATAGAGATTCGCTACCATCAACCAATTACCCAGCCATCAGACTATGGTGTAGCAGAGGCCACAGTTAGTTTTTCCATGAGGAGGTCATGGGACACCAGATCGAAGTCTTTTTTTAAAGTCCAGGTATATGACGTCAATCTCTTCTTCATTGTTCAGGCGATAGGTCACCTGCTCATAGAAGGAGATGAGATTGATCAAGCAAGACCTAACCTGTGCTGGCTGTCTCTCAGGATGTTGCCCTCAGCTAGCTTGTCCAGAAGGGTCTGCTTGATAATTTTCTCGAGAATCTTACCAGAGATTGAGGACAAGCTGACTGGCCTGTAATTCCCGGGATTTACTTTCCACCCTTTTTTGAGGATGGGCACCACGTTGGCCTTCTTCCAGTCTTCAGGTACTTTTACCTGAGTGCCACGAATTTTTGAATTATCAAGATTATCAAGGAGCACATCTCTGATGGGCCAGCAGCGTGGATGATGTTCAAGGGCAACCAGCATGATTTCATTAGGGGCAGGTCCTGTCAGACCAACCTGATTGCCTTCTATGATCACGTCACAAAATCACTGGACGCAGGTGTCGCGGTGGACATAGTCTTTCTGGACTTCAGGAACACCTTTGACACTGTCTCTCACCCTGTTCTCATTAAAAAGCTAGGCGACTGTGGCACTGATGCCTACGCAGTCAGATGGATTGCAGATTGGCTGAAGGGTCGCACCCAGAGAGTGGTCACTTTTGACCTGGAGCGAAATGGGCAGTGGGGTCCCCCAGGGCTTGGTCCTTGGGCCCGCACTGTTCAATTTCTTTATTAGTGACTTGGACAGTGGGGTGAAGAGCAGCCTGTTTTAAATTCACAGATGACACCAAGATTGGGGTGAGGTGGGCACGCTAGAAAGTAAGGACAGATTACAGCAGGACCTGGACAGGTTACAGGGGTGGACGGACGAGAACGGGATGGGTTTCAACACGGACAAGTGTAAGGTGATGCACCTGGGGA
>NW_017729024.1:164761855-164762448 GCF_001723915.1 Gavialis gangeticus | reverse complement strand
TGCATCATGAGCAGGGCCAAGGAGGTGATCCTCCCCCTCTACGTGGCACTGGTCAGGCCACAGCTGGAGTCCTGCGTCCAGTTCTGGGCGCCGCACTTCAAGAGGGATGTGGACAACATGGAGAGGGTCCAGAGGAGGGCCACTCGCATGATCAGGGGGCAGCAGGGCAGGCCCTGCAGGCAGAAGGTACTGGACCTGAACCTGCTCAGCGTCCACAAGACAAGGCTGAGGCAGGACCTGGTGGCTGTCTATAAACTCACTAGCAGGGACCAGCGGGGTTTGGGAGAGACCTTGTTCCCCTGAGCACCTCCCAGAGTAACAAGGAATAATGGCCACAAGTTGATTGAGGGTAGGTTTAGACTAGACATCAGGAGGCGCAACTTCACTGTCAGGGCGGCCGGGATCTGGAACCAACTTCCTGGTCCAGCTCTTGTTTCTGGTTAGCAGGTCTGTAGCAGACTTCTGCCATGGTGTCCCATGAGCCATGTTCCCCACGTATTTTGGCCCAGAGAGACTCCAGTCGTCCCTCCTGGGTGCCAGTGTCAATTTAGAGGGACGTGTAGCTGTCCTTGACATAGAGAGCTACACCCCCA
>NW_017729024.1:164758624-164760529 GCF_001723915.1 Gavialis gangeticus | reverse complement strand
CAGGCTGGACATAAGGAAGAACTTCTTCACTGTCTGAGCCCGGAAGGTTTGGAACAGACTGTCGCCGGAGGAGGTTCAAGCACCCACTTTGAATGCCTTTAATACGCATTTGGATGCTTATCTTGTTGGGATCCTATGACCTCTGCTGACTTCCTGCCCCTGGGCAGGGGGCTGGACTCGATGATCCTCTGGGGTCCCTTCTAGCCCAGATGTCTATGAAATCTATAGAAGCTGAAGCCTTCCCGATGACACCAGTGCTGCAGTCTTTGGTTGAGTACCTTGACCTGTCTCTCCCTCCTCAGCCCATGACCCACAACTGAGCTGAGCAGGCAGCATGGATGATGTTTCCTGTGTTAACCCTCCACATGGAGAATTGCTGCTTCCTTGGTCTTACACATAACAAACCAACTACACGTGTGCCAGTTCGTACTGCCTTTTGCTGTATGCAAAGCAAGATCAGGTGCAAAACAGGAATTCCTACAAATGATGCTAGTAAAGTGGAGTGAACTTTTTTACCACAGAAGAGAGCAACCCTGCCAAAGTCCCTGCCTTTCCAGAAGTTGGGCAGATTTGCCTTACCTAGACTTGAAATGGTTGAACCGAATTCTTGTCTTGGGCTTTCCAGGAGTCCCTGCAGGGAGCTGTCTCGAATCCTTGGCCCAGCACGCTGCATGTTGTTCGTACTGGTTGTTTCCCAGCATCAGCAGCCAGGTTCTCCCTCTAGGGAGACGCTGTAGACACGCGGCTCTTGCAGGCTCTAGTTGTCAGTAGGACCGTTCCAGCTTCTGTTTGGACGTGTCCCTGCTGTCCACCTGGAAGATGAGTGATGCCTATAGCCATCCTGTCCACACTACAGGAATTTCTCGTTTTTATTTTTTTTCCTTGTAATGTAAATTGTGTTTTTTTTTTTAAGTGGTGAGATGAATCTCTGGCATCCCACCCTTATTTTATAAAACCATAGGGAGGGGAAAAAGCCTGGAAGGAACCACTGGAGGTCACGTCTTGTCCAACCCTTTGCTCAAGATGGGATCAGTCTGGTCTAAATCAGACTAGTCAAGTGTTTGTCTAACCTGCTTTTAAAAATGTCCAAGGATGGAGACTCCACAACCTCTCTAGGCAATCTCTTCCACCACAGACACAAGTTACAGAAGTTGCTGTGTTTGAAATGTCTTCATCTGAACATGCAATGAGGGTTCAGATTTTTGCACAACTGGCCATTTTTGAAGTGGTCTGCAGCTTTGCACTTGTTTGGTCACAGCTGTAGACCACTTCCTGTGGCCAGATCGGGCGAAAATTGTCACTTCTGTTTGCTCCTTTCAAGTGCAGGACATTGCATTGGTCCTCACTGACTTTATTTGATTATGTGTGGCTGTTTGCAAAAGTACCAAGAATCCTCTCATTGTCCTTCAGACAGGTGCTTCTTGAAGGGTGGTTGTTGTGGTCTTTCGGCACAAGTGTCCTTTTCTGGAGAAAAGGTCTTCTCTCCTCCAATTCTCAAGCCATTTTTACTTTTTCCTCCTCCCCCCCAAGCTTGTTAGATATGTTTTCTTGTATATGCTATATAGCATTTCCCCTGGGAAAGCTAATGGGTGCCTGGAGATGTTCTATCTTGGCACTTATGCTCTGTAATGTTGTTAAGCACATAAGCCTACTAACGTATAATGTAAACACAACTCCATCTAGTTAGAGTGAACCCTTTTTTTTTTTTTTTTTTTTTTTCTCCAAATGAAGTCAGACTTTACAGCAGCTAATGTGACTATCAGATTATAAAATAAAGGAATAAATCTAATATATAATATTATGGAGAAGAGATGAAAATGTAGTAGCTTCTTGGCAAATAAAGTGATAATAGAAATGACACCCAAAAACCCTAACAAAATTAACAGAGTAAAGTTTCCATTCAGT
>NW_017729024.1:164737822-164753624 GCF_001723915.1 Gavialis gangeticus | reverse complement strand
AGAAATAACTTTTGGGTGCTGTCCATTTGATTGATGGACTTAGCTGAATGGATGTTGCTTTAACTGCTGTTCTTTAAATCGCATCCATTAGATAGATTACCTGTTACTTCAAGTTCACCCCTGTATTTTTGTGTGTTGCTTCGACAAACAAAATTATTTCCAAAGAAAGTGAGCAAGAAACTCACACATCCCCAAACAAAGGCAAAATTTGAACATCAGCTTCCAAATAGGCAGATTTCACATCAGTGGATTTACATTTTGGCTTTGAAATAAGGACTTAGAGAACCATCAGATGTACCATGTTGATATGGTTGAAAAGGTATTGGGATTTTCCCAGTGGAGGAAAAGACTAGGGGGGGTCATGAAGAACACATGGGTTGCCATGATCAAAAAGAAACTAAGGAAGCTGAATCTCCTCAACATTAATGGGCAGGAGGAAGTTTAACAACCGGAGAGAATATAAAAACAGATAAACTGGTATAAATAACATTCAGCAAGAGAACTCAAATGATTGTAAGTTGATAGATGACTTTTGGAAAGTGAACTGGAAGCCAAAATGATGCCTGTGAACTCCATACCAGTGTACAAACAGGCATGCAGGAGACTGCATTGGCAGCTATAGGGGGACCAATAAAGGCAGAACATCCTCGCCACTCCTGATGAACAAAGGATGAGATTGCATAGATACATGCATACTCTTGCTTCAGGCCAAGGCCTGTTTTTGTGTATAAAAGTCAACTTTGACAACGTGAGTAAGATGAAAGGGCATGAAATTAATTGTGATGAGATCGTGTTGTGACAAATTAAAGCACCTGCCAACCAACTGAAGGAAGCAGACCAAGATAAATGACCATAGATCTGCTCAAAGCAAGTGGCAAAGAGACCTTCATAAATGATAGCACTATTTTCAGGTGAATATGGGAATGGCTGCAATCTCCAAACAGGAATTAATAGACTGGATATTATCGGTAGAGGTGGACAGGGATGGGTCCTCTCCCACTTTTACTTGGTGCTGTCATTGACTTTGCGGTGTGACCTTTGGCACAGAGACTGGAATTGCTTCGGTAGGCAGAACGCTTGGAAATCCAGACTTCACTGATATGTCTCCTTAATGCGTCATTAAATTATGTGCAGCAGAAGGCCAATGGCTGAGACAGAGCTGCTTGCGATCAACAAGTCGGACAGGCTCGGTTTTGGAAGTCGATAGCATCGGGGAGGATTTCGTGGTTTACGTATTTGAAGACTTCTCATCTTGGTCTTCTCTTCGCTACACACCCAGTTCTTGAATAGTTTCCTCCTCAGTTGTGGTTTCTAGACATCTTACTGCTTTTGTTATCCTATTGCTGCTCTTCAGTTGGCTTGCGTTGTCCTGCGGTGGGATGCCCAACACCATGTGGCACTCCAGCTAATGTCTTGCCGTGCTGAATAGAGTGGAAGGATTATTTTTCGTGTTTTACATCCAATACTCCTGTTGGCACACTGAAGGTGTGCCGATGGCTTTTGCACAGCAATATGACCCTGATTCATGATCAGCTTGTGTTCATAACCCTCAGGCCCCTCTCTGCACAACTGCTGTCAGTCGGTGCTTGTTCTGCGTTAGGTGCGGGTGACCATTCCTACTGAAGAGTGGCACTTACCCTTGTTGAATTTTGTTCTGCTATTTCAGATTTGTCCTTCAATTTGTCAAGCTTCATTTTAAATCATAACCCTGTGCTCAAAGGGCTTGCAGCCTTTCCAGCTCGGCATTGTTTGCAGACTTAATAAGTGTATTAATCTCTAGCCTATCATCCAGATAACTAATGTAAATAGTGCTGGGCCCAGGACAAAGCTCTGTGGATCCCCTCTTGATGGGAGCAGTTGTGCAGTGGCTCGCTGGAGTATGGTTTAGTTGTGTATTCCCCTTACCGTAGTTTCCTTTTAGACCAGGGCTTGGCAATATTTTTCTGGCAGGAATGGCACAGCTTGGGTCTGGGATGGGCCAGCACTAGGGCATGGCAGCCTCCCTCGTTCCTCCTTGCCACCTGGCTGAGGTGCAGCGTGGCATGGGCATATCTTCCCCAGTTCCCCCTCCCGTGATGCCCCTGCTTTAGAGCCCAGCTGTGACATGGCGGGGGCATAGCCTACCCTCCCTGTCCCCCAGTGACGGCATGATGCCAGGAGGACCCCCATCGCAGTGCAGCATGGTCAGAGATCTCCCTGCTACCAGGCTGCTGCTGAAGTCATGGCTGTGCAAGTCTGATCCAGCCCAGGGGGGGTAGGTTGCCAACCCCCTACTGAAATTTAGGTATGTTGCATCTGCTGAGCTTTCTGTACCATAGGGCCTGTTCTTTTACACCAGTGTGTCCTGAGTTCTTTTGCCTACTGTCTGGTCTCCTCCACGGTGCATGCTGCTTTCCTGTTTCTTGTCCTCACAAGACCAGATTTTGCCGCTGTCCACTCCTGGCTTCTCTTCCCCCTGGTGCCAGCTGGTTTCTGCAGTCCACTGTAGTGAAACATGTGGTCTGTCTTGCTCTTTTGCGTAGAGGTGATCTCTGCCAGGCTGACTAGTGAGTACACTTTTTCTAGCTGCATCAACAAGCAGCCTATGCCCTGTCCTAGGAGCTAGGGGTGACTGTAGACATGGTACAACCACATAGGAATAGCGAGCACCATGTGACTAGGCATCTCTATGGACCGTGTATGTGGGAGACGTCTGGAAAAAGACATGTATTTTTTCTTTTGTAGTCTAGCTTTGTACTTGGACCAAACTAAACCTTCAGAATTGTGTGGTTTTTGTTTTTGTTTTTGTTTTTGTTTTTGTTTTTGTTTTTGTTTTTGTTTTTGTTTTTGTTTTTGTTTTTGTTTTTGTTTTTGTTTTTTGTTTTTGAGAAAAAGATTTGGTGAATGCTGTTTAGAAATAACTGGAGCATCCTGTAGATCTCCAGTCTTCCCATTGAACCTGCCTCCAAACTTTTAATATGCCACTTCATCAAAACCTTAAAAGGGAGGTTTCATCAGAATGGGCATCTATACGTGTACCCTGGGATTGGGGGGGCGGGGGGGGGGCACTTTAATTAGAGAAGCTTGGAGAGCTGCTGCAATTAGAAGTGCCTGCAGCATCACATGTATTCAGTGTCCTGCCTTTCAAAATAGCTTGTTTGAGCTTTAGTTAAAGCACTCCCCACCACCATTTTGAAATGCGGGGATGCTGAATTCACATGCCACGGAGGCTGGTGTGTGCTAATGAGCACCCTCCAGCTGATTCCATCTGATCGAGTCCGTGCCGATGTGTGCTAATTAGTGCGCGTCATAGCAGAGGTCCATCATGTGCATAGGTGTCCAGTGTCTTGACTGGCTCTACCGTGTGTATCCCTACAGCTTGAGAAGTGCTGTTTTTGACACGAAACATTGCTTTTCTTCAAGGAAATTGGCTCAGAAAAACAATGAGTTTGCCTGGGTTCAGGTCTCCGAGCAATTACCAGTGAGGTTGCCACTCGCCTCGCAGAGCGGGCGCATTTCATTCAGACTGAGTGAGAAATGAGATTTGGCTCTGCAGGCCGTAGCATTTTGATGTGTTAAGGTTTTCCAGTACACAGTTTGCTTGTTAGTTTTTACCGCATTACTTGTCAGACATTTCCATTGTTCCCATGTTTGTGTAATCTACATATTTGATAGAGAATAGCAAAATGGCAGACTGTAAAGCAGAAATGGGAATAGCGCTTGGTTTGCAGAAATCTAAAGTGTGACTGTTGCATTTTCAGGTTTTCAGTCGTGGTCTGCCTGCAGTGAGTTGGATGGGTGACTTACAGAGTCTTTCCTTGGGGCTTGCTGGGGGCTATCCAGCAGTGGCATAGGGCAAATAGTGGAGGGGGGGGAGGGTTATGGAAAATAAGTATTTTGCGTGTGTTGGGTTAAGTAGGGGAGCATCTTATATTGGGGTTGGAGGGTACAAGTGGGGTTGGATGCATGGTGCCTGCCAGGGTGCCTGATCCAGCTTCATATTCTTTTTTTTCTTTTACTTTGTGTTGTGGTTCTTGGGAATCAGTTTAACATTTGTTGAGGGGAGGGGGAGGAGTTGGTGTTTTTGGGGTGAGGGGACTAACAGTCACAGCCCCTCGGTAGGTAGGGGAGGGTGTGCAGGCTTGTTGGGGAGGGGAGGTTGGGGACCAGGAGGAAGAGTCTTGTATCTTGATGCCAGTGGTGGAGTTGGCAGGAGGGTTTGCTTGCATGGGGGTTTGTGCAGGGAGGTGGTGCTTGGAGGAGTGGGATAGGGGGCTGGTCTCTGGGGTGCGTTTTGGGGAATCCTGTCTGTGGGTTGGTTGTGTGTTGTAAGATGCTCTGAGCCTTTCAGACGGGGTAGGATACAAATCAAATAAAATGTTAATGCTAAAGTTCTTGACAACAGGGTTGGAGTTACGTTATCACCATGAGGGTCTAGGGAATGAGAGAAGCAATTATCTTTGCTAATAACTTTTGCTGGATCATCTATGTAGGTGGGAGAAATGAGATGAACTTCTGGGCACAAGGTGCCCTTCCTCAGGTCTGTACCTGGAAGCTTGGGTAACATTTCTCCCAACTATACAGTTGGTCCAATAAAGTATTACCAAAAACCCCTTGCTGCTTGCTAAGTTCTTTACAAACATTAAATAATCCTCCCTGAACCTCTCTGTTGATATCCTCCATGTACAGAGGCAATCAGGGGCTCAAAACCATTCATCTCTCCAGGTGCAGTACGTTGTGAAAGGTGAGATTTGGGACACAAGGATTCCTGGATCCCAGTTCTGTGCTGTGAATGCCAGACAGCTCACGGCGCTGTAGTTCTTGCAGTAGTAAAACTGTACCAGGGCACAGTCGCTAAACAACTTTTTCTTTTTCTTTACAGTAAAAAAAGCCAAGCTCCATGGATCCCCAGGTGAGTCAGATTTTTTTCCCTTGCCTCAAGCAATCCCTATTAGCATGTGGCCATCCCCACTTTTATTTTTAAGGCTGTTTAATAGTCTGTTCTGCTCTCCGTGCATGTAGGTAAACATTACAGTACTGAGCGTTTCCTTTTTACTTTAATGTCTTTGTCAAAGGTTGTGCCCACGAACTGCATATTCTTTTCATCTTTGGGGAGAGAGGACACTTCAAAGCTATTAAACTGTCGTACTAGCGGGGAAATTAAATGGATGAAAAGCTTGAGCTAACATTTATGGAACTATGATTGCTTTTTGGTGAAGCATTTGTTAACTGTCCAAGGTATTTGTATGTGCTCCTTTTCTTCCCATAGTCTCCTCCACATTCCTGATCTGATTTGGATTTCTCACACTCTTGTTTTCAGATAGCTGGCATGCCCAGGGCAGTGTGTGTGCACTCATCTTCCTGGCTTATTGCTTGGATCATGTCAACCCCCTCTAGCTTCCTCTTTTCATTGCCCAGCTTCTTGTCATTACCTCATTGACAAGGGCCTATCAAGGGCCTTATTTGTCTGCTTTGTAAACATTTTGACAGCTGCTCTGCATGGTCACCATCAGGGCTGCCAATCAAGGACAATTTTTTTTATGTCAGTTTACAAACTTTTTACTGATGACAACTTTTTTTTATTGTAATGCCTTACATAATGTAAATGTAACCCTTCTATTCAGGCCTGGGACAAAGACCAGGTTCAAAACTAGCGTTCAATACCAACTGTGGTATAAAAAAAATAAATTTGAAAAAAAAAAAAAAAAGGGTTGTCAGTAAAAAGCTTGCAGATTTATCAGTGGAAAAAAAAAAGTTCTTTGGTTGGCAGCCTTGCTTGATTTTTGTAGTAGTGTTTGTTTGCATCATGCTGCCCGCACCGCAGAGGTCCATTACTTGCTTCCACATCCTGTTGCCCCCAACCGTTCTGCCCCCTTTCCACCAGCCTTACCCCTGCTGGCCCTGCCCGGGCACAGAGCCCCTAAGAAGGACTGCTGTCTGTCTACCTACCTGTGACACGACTGTTGCAGGTAGGCCACGGGATGCAGCAGCATGTGGCTGGGGCCTGAATGCTCCTGTTCAGACAGCAGATAGTGCAACTTGCTTTGTCTGTCCTTCAGTGTTTACCTCTGAGAGACCTTTAAGCAAGGTCTGGGTTGCTTAGATTTTTTTTTTTAAGGACAGGTCAGTGCTTTTACAGAGATCAGGCAAGCACTTTTAGCCATATCCTTTTTTTTTTAAACGGACTGTCCCTACATTTAAGGACAGTTCTACCATCTCAATCTTCATTCAGTCCCTCACCAAACCCTTCTTCTCCCTTGATGCCTGCCAGACTGTGTGTTGACTGTGGTAGAGTAGGTTATGAGCTCTGGCTGTTCCTCTTCCTTCCTTTTATTAGCTGTACCCCACTCCAGTCAGTCCCCTTCACCCTTCCTCTGCCTCAGTTGCAAACAAAACGTAAATCGTTAGCCTAACAAAACTATCAGTGTCACGTGTGTGTTGCAGCCCATCCCCAGCCCTTTGTGTGTCTGTAGTGTGTAGACTCTCCACACGGGGCTGCCTCTACATATAAAACCCATTGCAAGGGGGCACTGACCCTGCTTGATGCCCTCGGGTGCTGCTGTAGAAATGTTTAATTCCTCCTACATGCCAGCACTTGGGGCTACTGACTGAGGGCCAGGCTACTGTTGTGCCGAGCCCTGCATATACAGTGCTAAACTGCCCATTGTCCCAGAAGTTTTGATGGTCTACAGGGCTATTTGTCCTGCTCCACTGCACTGCTCTGTGCCACTGTGTTCAACAACCTTGAAGTAAAATAGACAAATGTTTAAAAAAATCAAGAAGTGGAAGCTTGGCTCTTGGGGCTCAATAATGAGAACTTTAAAGGCAGTTGGGCTGCTCTGTACTGCAGCATGCTCCCACCCATACTGAGCTGCACGTGGCTTCATTTTCATGCCTGGTGCCCCTGCTGTGTGTCCATGACTCGCCTGGAAGGAAAGCCCACATTTTGATGATTCCTGATGTGGCTAAGGTCAGGGCTGGCGACCTTGCAGTAATGAAGGGTTGAATTGAATGTGGCTCAGCCATGTGGAGGTCAGGGGTGTGTAATTTTATTGTGCTGCTGACCTTTGACAGTGACATTAGTGGCTCCTTCACAGGAGTATGTGTCTAGCTGACAATGAATTAATTGGAGGTGCTGCTCTCTGCATAAATTTCAGCAGTTCGCCCCAGATCCTTGTGGTTTCCCAGTGGTGGGAAAGGCCCGTGGAGCACCCACCGTGGTGCTCACCCTATGCAAATGCTAGGGACACCGTCCCTGGCCTGGCACACCTGGAGGAGCTGGGGGGCAGGGGACAGGCAGTTCCTGCTTGTATACTGTATTGTAGGCAGGTCCTCCTCTCCTCCCCAGGCACCTTAAACTTAGAACCATAGAACATGAGGGTTGAAGGGACCTCAGGAAGTCACATCTTGTCCAACCCCCTGCTCCAAGCTGGACCAGCCCCAACTACATCATCCCAGCCAATGCTTTGTCTGCTCGGGTCTTCAAAACCTCCTAGGATGGAGACTGCACCACCTCTCTGGGGAGCCTGTTCTTGTGCTTCACCACCCTCCTTGTGAAGGAGTTTTTCCTCATATCTAACCTCAGCTCCCCTAGCTGCAGCTGGAGCCATTGCTCCCTGTTCTATTATCTGCCCCCACTGAGGACAGTGCCTTGGATGAACAGTCCATTCATCCAACCTGTACTTCCTTAGTTTGCTTAACTTCCCCACCCAACAAGGTTCCTAGTTGTAAAGTGCTTCCACCTGCTGTAATCAAGCAACAGCAGCACCACGCTGGTTGTGACGTGGCTGTCCTGTGAACCCACGCATGGTCAGGGACATGCTGATGCCTTTGTCCCAGTCCTGCTGCCTGATGCAGAATGGACCATGCTGCTGCTGCATGGCATCCATATGTCCTGTAGCCCACTGCTTCAGGATGCTCTTTGCAGTCTGCTGGGTCCTGGAGCTTGGCGAGATGGTTCCCCCCACTGCTCCAAAAACTAAAAACCAAAAAAAACCTCAGCTTGGGAGGCCACGAGTCCTATGTTACTTTGAGCTATCTGACAACATGTTTTCTACAAGCAGGAGTTCCTGTACATCACTGACTGCAGCTTGCTGATATGTATGGCTGGATTCTGGCTATGCCAGTGTAGCTTGGAGCGCCAGCCTGCAGTTTTGTTATGAACCTGAACAAACGTGCTATGCTCAGATTTCCTCTGTGAGCAGGTGCAGTGGGGACACTTGCTTAAATCAGGGCTAAGTGCATAGCCTTTGGGCTGGGTGAAGCCTGCAAAAGGTTAAATTGAGTCCCTTGGGCTCTTGTTTGGATGCCTCACCCCCAACCTTACTTCCACAGAGCCTCCAGAGCACCATGGAGTCCCAGGCACTCGGTGCAGCAGTGGCAGGGGGGTCTGTGGGATGGGCTGGAGCTTGCCCTGGTGCGGCCCCTGTGCCATGTGGCCCTAGGCTGCTTGGAAGTTGGATAACCCTGGCTTAAATGTCTCCTTTCTTTTGAAAGAATACATGTCTTGTGTGAAGCTTGGAATGCCTGATGGGAGTGCCCGGGACATTTGTTCTCTGATTGCTGGGTGTTTAAACTTTTATATCTGCCTACACCCAAGCTTCCTTCCTCTGTTACTAGTAAGGAATAACTAGCACCTTTAGAAAAGGGGTGGTTTGAGCTCGGGCCGGGGAGAAATAGAACAAGGTAAACTTACCAAGTTCTTTGACCATTTTTTTTTTTTCTTTTTGATACACCCAAACAATCACACGATGACAATGTAGCTTTTAGTTCAGCTACCTTACCTTAATTCACTGAAGATTTTTCTTTCTTTTTTGCTAATTTTGCCCTCTGTCATAGGTGGTGATCTGGATCCAGAAGTGCAAGCTGTTTCATTCCTTGTATGCACTTTTAGTTATTGCATCTGTTTAAGGGATGGACAGTGGTCCTGTTCTTTGGCTGTATCTTCCCCACTTGTCTTTGTACAGGAAGTCACTTGTTCTGGTTTGCTCTTCAGGATTTAATATATATATTTATTACATTGCTATAAATTGATAAGTAGTTATTCTCACTCTTAGATGGGAAGAATTTTTGTTTGCTCACCTATGTAGCTTGCACCTCCAAGAAATTGGGGATAGCCAAATAATTCACCTGCTGGCTGCATTTTTAAGTGTACTGTATATTAAGTCAGGGTTTTATAGTGTTGTTCTTGTGAAATATGGTGATCAGTACCACCAAATAATATTTGCCCTTTGTTTGTTTAGATAAATTTAATACATATGTGACCCTGAAAGTACAAAATGTGAAGAGTACAACAGTGGCAGTGCGAGGGGACCAGCCTTGCTGGGAGCAAGACTTCATGTTGTAAGTACAGTGTTAATCAGCAACTAAATGTGTATGAAACGCTACTGTGATTTAGCGGTTGCTTGTACAAACCTGGCTGTAGCATCCTTCTAAAGCGGGAAAATTGAGCACTTTGAGCCAGGACCTGTTAAATGAAGTCTGTAAGCACCATATATGTCTGTTCAGATGCACGTGCTACAGCAGACTTGTTTATTGCATAGGCCGTATAATCTTGATTTAAAAAAAATTTTGTATGAAGAGGTCTGTAAAATGACAAACCAGGTTGTCTGCTCTAGGCAGAAGTGCTCTTTGTATCTGGGGAGGGCAAATCCATGGACTCAGACAGTCAGTCTGGTACCTGTCAAGCATATAAGTTTCTGATCTTGTGTTTTGTTTCCAAACTAAGCCAAGCAGGAGTTCTCCAAGACCTCAGTTTTTTCACACCATCTGTAGGTGAACTATCTTTTGGGACTAACCAACCAGTGCTTTAGGATCCGGGAAGGTTGTTTTGGGTCCTTCCTTGGTGGAGTCAGCAAAGGAACTGTTGGAATAAACTACAAATGTTAAAAGCTGTTCCAGCATCTGTCACTTTGGGGAACTTTGCTCTTTATCTTGGGACAGAATTACGTATTAACCTTGTGCCCCAGTGTCCTAACATGTAGGATGGAGCTGGTGTGAGCTGTTCCTTGTGTGTGATCTGTCTGCAGCATAAGACTTTACCTGCATAACCACACAGACTACGTTAAGAAAGATTGGTCAAGGTGTATGTAGCCTGTCTGATCCCCAGGGAATGGAACCCCGTCTCCCAAATTGCATGCTCTCACTCCAACTACCTCCCTTACTGCCTTGTGGTATGGGAGAGCCTGGGTGGATGGTCTCAGTTCCCAGCCTGGCCAGGAGCTGGGGAGAATATTCAGGTGTCAGTTTTGGGCACCTTCACTTTGGACAAACAGCTTTGCCTTATGCCAGCCCCCCTTTTTCTTTGCTTGTGACCACTATCAGTGCTGCCATCTTTGTGCAGCTGGGAGCTGAGACGGGGCTGTTATGCCACTCCATCATTAGTTGCTAGGGACTAGGATCAGCTACCATTCTGCTTTCATCTCGGTGCTGACTGAGCAACCTTGCCAAGATGTTCCCAGCCTCACCTAGGTGACAGAACAGAGGGTCTGATGTAGGTTTTTAATGAGTGTATCCCATGTAGCGTAAAGCAAAAGCATTGCACTAGCCACTGTGTGCAAGGCTGACGCAAGAGAAAAACCTTCTGTTTGCATACCTGTATTGCTGTTTACCAGCCCAGCGTCTCTAATGTTCTGAAGCTGGATGAAGTGTATTATCAACGCTGTAGCTGCATGTCCCAAGGGGAGGCTGCCTGCAAAGCTGTATATGCAGTGTTTACTTAAACAAAAGATAGAATAAGGGGTAAAAAGCAAAAAATCAAAGGTACTTTCTTGGCTGGTAGATTTAGTCTGAGCTTTTAATAGTTTGTGCTGATGTACAGCTCCTTGTAAATGGCAGAGCAAGTCAGCCTCCGGTAAGCTCGTGCGTGGGATGTTTGAGCTTTGTTTATTTCCCAGACACATTACAGCACTTCCACTTGGGTTGCGGGAAGCATCCTCGAGCTCTGCAGCAGCTTTAAGCTACTTCATCTCCTCAACACAGCAGAAACTGTTCTATGACTACAAATGTTTAATACAATTATCAACTAAAACCAAAATCTTCTTATTAGCCCTAAAAGAGGCTTTCCAGTTTTAAGCTGAAGGTTATAAGAAGAAAACAGTTTCTTTTGGTTTGAGGAGACAGAATATTTTTTGGTCTGTTTTCTGGTTTGAAGCAATTCTTCTTCTAACCAGAAGGTGGAGAAAGGGAGATGTGGATGAAACATCCACATATCCACGGTAGCAGAAACTTCTCATTAAGATAACTCATGTATCGGTTCTTCTCCAAATTCTGAGCACACCTGCAGGGAGGGCTTGAATTGGATAAAAACTCTCTGAAGAGGCTCGGATAAGTAGAAGAGCCACCTGTAGCTTGGAAGCCATGATCTGAGCATTCCTGTAGGGAAGCTTTCTTGTTCTTCAAATACACAAAGGCGCAGCAAACTTTCTCCTTGTGCTGGGAAGCCCTTGATGTAGGACAAGGAGCCTGCCCACAGACGTTCCCGGGTGCAGCTTCCCTCCCAGGAGAGATGCATGCAATTCTGTACAGGTCGTATGTGAAGCTGTAGGACAGAACAGCTGTCCTTGTATTCAGCTCTAGATGGTAACTTCTCAAGAAGGCAAGGCACAAGGTGGTGTGAACCAAGGATGCGAGTTTGGGCAGGAAGAAGATTAATTAAGAGATTTATTCCTTTGTTCACTAGGAGGAGGTCGTAGAAATCTTATCTGTACCACTGATCACAGAGGTCTTGGCTTGGCTCGGTGGGCAAATATGACACAACTGTCATCACTGCAGTTGCGAGCTATTAACCAAAGTGCTGTAGCACCCTGGGGTGCCCTGAGCTCCTTTCAAGCGTGTTGCAGGGTGCCATACAGTGTTGACACTGTTAGGTTTACAAGTGATTTGTAAGGTAAACCCAGAGACTTCAAACAGAAATCCATAGTTGTCTTTGAGTTTTTGCAACAGAAAAACTTCCCTATTTTTCTGTAATCAAAAGAAGAGTGAAAATGAAGAGCTGGCATTTTTCATGGGGGCCTCAAGTCTGTCCAGGCATGCCTCAAGTCTCAAAAGGTTGAGAACCACCGCTGTTCTGGCTGAGAGGCATGTGTCTCCTTGCTTTGAGAGGAATGAATGGAGCCGATTCAGGTATGCTGGGAGGCTAGCTATAGTCATGTCACCCTCTCCTCTATACATGGCTGCTGCTGCCACCAGAACGTCCTGTCACAGGGATGCTGTCAGATTATAGTCACATTTGCAGGGTGCCTGTTGGCTCCCCAGAAGCCTCCTTTTGTTCAGACAGGGGCCTCTGCTGGCAAACAGAAGGGCTTCTCCTGCTGCAGCATGGGTCTGAATGTGGACATGCTTGCTGGACCTCTGCTGGCAGAATTGCATAGTGGAGTCCAGGCCTTTATCCCAGCTCAGGATCCCTTTCTGGCTAGGAACAGACCTTGTATTTGTGCTGGGGGTAAGTTGTGCCTGTGGCTATATACAGATGTCACCAAGTGAAGTGAATTGTCTGTGCCAGGATGCATCCAAGCACAGCTGATCTGCTTCACTGGGAGATGCAGATGTGGTCCTGGGCCCCTTTCGCTCCCCGGCTCCAGGGACCCATGCTGTGGGACAACTGCAAGTAGGGGAGCTCTGGGTTCACCGCTTGCAGACACACTGTCTGGGAATCCACCAGCAGCGTTCCCCCCCGTTTGTAGAGGCATACCCTGGGTCGGGGCATGGCAGCATGATATATGTGCTGAAGGTATCCCCTGCTGGGGGATTCCCAGGGGCTGCCTCTGCAAACAGGCGGACCTGGGCAGGCACTTTCAGGGCTTCAGGGGCCTGATCCTGCACACCCAGGAATGGACATTCCTAGGCTAAACAAGTCTGGGCCCCTGGACTGGAGCTCCAGGAGTGCCTGCCTGGGGCAGCTGGAGAGTACATGGCTCTGGGTTGCCTGTGCTTTCCTGCCATAAAGCAACCAGAAGTGTGCTGCACAAAAAGGCACAATTTTGGACTGGCTTGTGTCACAGCCATAAATTTTGGGCACTAATTTTGTGGTGCAGCAAGGGACACAGGCCTCTTTGCTTTGGGACTGGCATGTACACACATCACCCATCTAGTCAGGGCTTTGCAAGTGGCTGACTGCACAGTGCTTTCCTGCCATTTATTCAATCCCGGGACAGTCATTCAGATGGACTTTGATATCCCACGACAAACTATTAAGACTTCATCCTGTGAACCTTTTTGGATTTGTCCTGGCATAATGAACGTGGCTGTCTGAATGATTACACTTTGTCCTGGGCTATGTAGCCTCTGTGATGTCCTGGGTTATGTAGCCTCTGTCAGCGTGGCTTCTGGGTCATGTGGAAGTTACCAGATGGTATGTCAGATTTACCAAACAATGATTGGATATCAGCTGGAAGAAATTTTCCAGTCTTGTGTGGAAAAACAGCAGGTACATAACTTCTTCCAAGTGTGTTACCACTCCTACATTTTTTTTTAAATGAATATGGCTGTAACTCAAGGCTATTTTCCCCAGTGGAGTGGTTCATTTGCATGTGAATGGTTGTCCTTCAGAGTAAAAAGTGAAGTTTGCAGCTGCTTCCTAGTTTCTCCTCAAGTTGTCTGTTTTCTTCTTGCAGTGAGATCAGCCAGCTGGACCTGGGCCTCATTGTTGAAGTATGGAACAAAGGGCTGATCTGGGACACAATGGTTGGGACTCGGTGGATTCCACTGAAGACCATTCAGCAATCTGACGAGGTGAGCAGGCACTTAACACTGATCTGGCCTTTCAGATCTTTAGCATGATATTTTTCTCTCCTAACCACGTCAGTCTGCCATGTCAGTCACATAACTACTCTATATTGGAGGCTTCTCTGAGAAGCTGGGGAGAGCATGAGGGCCTGTATTCTTGGACTACAAAGACCACTGACAAACAATATTGTATCCCTTTTAGCTCTGTTTGACAGAAGCAAGCATATAAAAATGACTTAATGTCTGGAAAAAAGGCTCTTTGGGCACCTGTACATGTTGCAAGGTTTAATCCTCATTAAATAAAATAGGTTTATAAAATTTTAATTTGTTTATTTTGGAGTATTGCATCAGTGTTTGCACGCACTAGTTTTTGAATGAATTAAGCCCGGTCCCTAGCTGGTACCTCAGGAGAGCAGGATGGTCTCATGCTTCATCCCCCTGCCCAGGGTCCCCCACCTCATGTCCCGCAGGGAGCTGACAAGTGGCACAAGGAGAGAAGAAAAAAAAAAGCGGTAGCAATTCGAAGGGGTGAACTACAAAAAAATCAGTGCTGTCTGGTGGACAAGGAGGTTTATTACATGTCTTTGAGTACCTTTGTGTTTGAACACAACGAATTCATGGACATAACACTTTAATTTGCGGCAAGCCAAACTAAACTGTGTCCGAGGAGTTTTAGTTTCATGCACAAGAGACTTTTAAAGCATCCAGAAAACCCGCTCGTGCAAACTGTTACGCTCTTGCAGTGCAAGAAAGGGCAAAAACATGGTGTGTACAAGTATCTTTTGAGAGCTGAATTATAGGCCACTCAAATACTAGCTCCTTACAGTTAAAAAATATTGCGGCCTACCTTGGTGATGTCTAAAAGTCTTTGTACTAAAGATAGGGTTATTATGGCCCTTTTAACAGAGAGGCACTAAGTTTTCAGTCCCCGGCTTGAGGACTCAACCACTTAATATTGCTTTTACTATATAGTAGTGTGGGTACCCAAAGTCTCTTTAAATAAAACTACACAACATAGTTGTGGTGATTTGGAAAATATGGGAATTCACGAACCCTTAACTACTGAAGTCAGAAGTTCTCAAGGCTGGATTGATCCTGCTTATTCATTTATATATATCCCATTTTAATGTTTCTGGATATTATTTAAAATGCAGAGATGACTGAGTTAGACCTTGTAAAGCAGGAAGCAGGCTTTAACTTTGTCAGGCAAATTAAATATCCACAAGGAGATGGGAGGGAAACCAGATCTCTGGCCTCACAAATTGGTTCTGGCTAAATTCTCTTAGGAGTCCTGACTGGTTGTTTTGAATACTTCACGTGAACTTCCAGCCAGCAGTGAATAGTTTCACTTCTGTTCCATTTTTAATTTTTAATTTCCTCATTTTGGTGGAGGTCTGGAAATGATCCTGTAGAATCTGTTTATGCGAAGCTCCAGAAATTTATTGGTGATGGGAATAGTGAAGAGAATAACAATGGGCCTCTTTTAGGAGTCGAGGCTTAGTAGATTGTCTTGCTAATCTTATTGCTCCTGTTGGGTTGTCTTGGGACTCATTTCACTAACATGTCTAATAGAATTCACTACATGAGGATGGCTACCTGGGTGTAGGAACAGGCCCAGAGGGTTTTATATATGGCTTATGATTTGCAGGAGGGCCCTGGGGAGTGGTCTATGCTGGAGGCAGAGGTTGTGATGAAGCACGATGAGATCTGTGGGACCAGAAAACCAACTCTACATAAAATTTTGTTGGATGCAAGATTTGAATTACCTTTTGGTGAGTGTTTTTGCTGAAAGCTACAATGGGAGGGAAAACACTTGATCTCATTAGTCTCTTCCTGAAATACTTCAGTGCAGGTGAAACTGTAGTTATGACTGTTTCCTTGTTAATCCTTCCTTACCTAGATAGTTAATGTAAGAGGGATTGAATAGTTAACGCAAGAGGGTTGAGGGTCTCTGTGCTGTAAATCCTTAGCTTTGCATCTGCTACTGTGAGTAGAAGTGCCAGAAGTTTCAGGAGTACGTGACAAGGTATTTCTGAAGCAGGGAATAGTCATTTCAAATCAATTGTCTGCCAGTATTTTTTTTTTTTTTTTTTTCCAT
>NW_017729024.1:164734808-164737692 GCF_001723915.1 Gavialis gangeticus | reverse complement strand
TTTTTTTTTTTTTTTTTCCATTCTGAATGTTTCAAAGAATTCAAAGAGACGTTGCACCTTTTTACCCAAGCAGCAGCCAATCATGTGGGGTCTTCAGGCTTGTTCCTCTTAGGAGGAGAAATTGTCAGTGGAGTCAGATCTTTTGTGTTCGTTTTTTTGCAGTCCTGTTGACTCGCGATGAACATACAAAATCCTGTTTGCCAGAACACGGCAGAAATGTAACGAGAGCAGTGTCTTATCTCTGAGTTAGGAACTCCACTGTTCAGCACTTAACTCCCCAAAACTTAGCTTTTCTTCCTAGCCTTGCTTCCAAATGCTTGCTATGGACCTTACTTTCTGCCTTTTCCCCTCTGCTTTTCTGGATCTTTTTGCCTGTTTGGCCCCTGGTACATATTCATTTACAAGTGCAATGGGGTATGATCCCCAGTCCCAACAATCCACACCTGCATGACAGAAGTGATTTTTTTTTTTTGGTGGGGGGGCAGTCAGGATCAGATCCTAATTGCGTCCTATCTTTTTGCCTGTGGAGGGGGACCCTGAGATCATGATCCTGTCCCCCTCTCCTCCCCTGGCAAGTTGAAAGCTGGGTGCCTGCAGGTCTGGGGCTGGGGCCAAGGCCAACAATCGGCTCTGGTAAGGCACTGAATGGTCTCCAACTAACCCTGGTGCAGTCCAGCGAGATCCTGGTGCAGTCCCAGGCCAGAGCCAATTCTCGGTTGAAGGTTGGTCCCGGCCCCAACCTGCTTAGCTTTCAGTCTTAAGGCACCACACAAATCGGCTATAAAAACATTCTATATCCTATGTAAATGGATTGTGTTGAATCAGCTTATTTTGAGGAACTACCCCAGTTGTAAAGCTGTTACTGTAGACTGACACAGAAAAACTAGCTTGGGAAAGGCTCAGTCACTTAAGTGGCCAAAATATACCTGGGACTTTCGCTACCTCCTTCTCAAACCTTTTAGCAGGTCTCCAAGTCTAGGGGCTTGGAGCTGCCATTTGCATCTTTGGTTAATCAATTCAACTGCTAAGCATTTTAAACAAATGCATTTGTGTAGAAGCTGATCCTTGCATTTCTAGTTTTACATATTTCTGCTGCAGCGAGCTCCCTGCTGGTCTGAGCAGCCCCCCTCTTACAGTCAGAGCGGTTGTACAGTCTGTGCAGGCCCATGGGGCGCCTGGCTTTTCAGTGGAATGGCAAACCTGGAAAAAGAGCCGGCCAGGTTAGGCTGAATGTTATTTCATGTCCCTCCCTAGTGTGTAAGCAGGATGTAAGATTTGGCCCCGAGTTCAACAAATGTGTAAATGCTATTTTTGGTTCTGAAAGTCATATCAGAGTCACTTGATTGTGTGCAGGTACCTGGATGGTGCAAAGCAGACTGAACACAGTGTTTTGAAATTTTGCAGTCGGCATTATGCTCTGATTTGGGAATCCCAAGTGAGGGTGATGATACCTGTCCATCTTTTTCATCCAGTAGTAGCTTCTCTACGTATGAGGTTGATCCAGAAAGGAGTCTCTCACTTCTGTCACTTCAGGCAAGAGAAAACATGTTGCTTAAAACAGACTTGTAACTAGTAGCCCCATCCATTGATCTTCAAACTGATCATCCTGCTTGTATGTTGTATCCCTTATCCATGCCTCAAGACACAGACGAGTTAAACAGGGATCGCCAAGCCTGTTTGGGGAGTGTGTGGCAGAATGAGGGCACTGCTGCGATGTGGGACCAATTGCATTAAACTTTGTGGGATAAATTAATCTTATTTCAACAGAACTGTTGGAGACAACAGTAGAGAGAGACTCAGTTTTCCTTAAAAAAATCATACCCTTCTCTAAGGAATGTGAAGTTAAAAATATGTCAGTTGAGGCTGATCTCTAGTGTTCCCCTCAGGTTAGGCTTGCCATGGGTGATTAGAAAAGGGTGCCAGGGGTGGGAGGTGCGTTTGGTGCAGGGCACAAGTCATTTGCTAGGAGATGGTTAAAACAATCTCTGCTGTGGCATAGCACTGTCTAGTTGTTGTCCAGACTTTTGGCTTCTGTTTTTCTCCCCCCTCAAGCCCCCATATAGCCAGGAGGAGAGGGAGGACTAAACCAACTCACCACAGCAGTTCCTATGTTTGCAGCTTTCTTTGCAGAGAATAACATGATTCCAAGAAGAGCTCCACATTTCCAAGTGTTATTTAGGAATCAGTGTATCACATTTCCTTCCCCAGGTGAAGACCTCCTGAATATGATAAAATGGACAAGATGGGTGTGGTACGTGTGTGTGTCCATGTGTGGTTTTAGCATGCTTGCTTTCTGAGTGCGATGCAGTAGAATTTGAACAAAGCTGTTGGTTAGCAGATTTCCAAGGACAGAAGATGAAGTGTGCTGTGCTTTTGTTGGGCAATGCTTTCTTCCTTTTCCATCACTTCTGCTCCATTCCCCATCAGCTGCATTTTTAGATACTGCACATGAACCAAAGAGGCTTGGCTTCACACACCCTGCATAACGCCCGGGTCTTCCTTTCAGTATTATGGAATGCTGCCTTTGCTTGACACAGAAGGAATGCCCTCTTTCCCCTTCCTCTGTCCCCCAACAAAAGTGTGAGCTGCTACTATACACAAGATGTTTTCCATGGTTTGTCTCCACTGTCTCTTGAGCTGGCATTCAAACACTTTGCCCTTCCTCCTGTGCAGTGACTTCTGTGCATGCTGTACCACAGCTCCCATGCCTGCCATGCACATGAAGTAACAGCTTTTTGCTTTTGTCCTCTCAGACAGGTGTTGGACTATCTTTGTTCATTTCTATTTTGAGCACTATTTGCACACTATTTTCTGTAGGTTGGCCTATAAGGCCATTGCTGAATTTGCCTAGAAATGGTTTCCTGGCTTGTGAGTGCCCCATTGC
>NW_017729024.1:164728540-164729808 GCF_001723915.1 Gavialis gangeticus | reverse complement strand
TTCCCCTTCCTCTGTCCCCCAACAAAAGTGTGAGCTGCTACTATACACAAGATGTTTTCCATGGTTTGTCTCCACTGTCTCTTGAGCTGGCATTCAAACACTTTGCCCTTCCTCCTGTGCAGTGACTTCTGTGCATGCTGTACCACAGCTCCCATGCCTGCCATGCACATGAAGTAACAGCTTTTTGCTTTTGTCCTCTCAGACAGGTGTTGGACTATCTTTGTTCATTTCTATTTTGAGCACTATTTGCACACTATTTTCTGTAGGTTGGCCTATAAGGCCATTGCTGAATTTGCCTAGAAATGGTTTCCTGGCTTGTGAGTGCCCCATTGCCATCTCTGTTGTACCAAAGTCACTCTGGTTGAAATGCTCTGGAGCACATGCTGCCGCTCAAGTCTGACTCTGCTTTCTTGAAAGCAAATGAAGATGAGCATACACAGTCTGGCACTGACTTGCTCACGGCCACTGTTGGAGAAGGAAAGCTACACCCCCAGTTATCAGCCATTCTGAGACTTGGCAAATTTGTCAGGATCTGGCTATTCAGGACTATGTTATGCTCTGTGACAACTTTCCTACTGCAAAGGAAAGATAGGCCATATAGCAAGGAAACCATTATGGCTGCATCAAGAGCTCTTTAATGAGCTGCAAATAATAATAAGAAAAAAGGTATAAAAACCAGACCAAGAGAAAATGAATAAAGATGAGTATAAAGGAAAAGCACAAGCAGGGAGAGAGAATCAGAAAGGCTAAGGTGTAAAATAAGTTTCAGTTATAAGGGACATAAAAGGCAACATAGAAAGGTTCTAGGAATATGTTAGAAGTAAGAGAAAGATGAAAGAAAGTGTAGTTCATTGCAAAATGGGAAGGGAGAGCAAATAATAGATAATGTAGAGGAGGCTGAAATATTTAATGTTTCCTTTGCATGAAAAAATCTAATTGTGACCAAATCCTTGCATCCATTTTAACAAAGAGAAAATGGCAAGCCAAAATATTGGGACAAAAATGGGTAAAAGAGATCTGTAAAAGTTTTTAAATATGTTTAAGTTGTCAGGGTCTGATGAAACTCGCCCTAGAGAACATAAGGAATAACCAGAGTAATTGCTGAGTGGTTGGTGCTTATTCTAGAGGACGGGGTGATTCCTGAGAGAGAGTCTGGAAGAAATCATTAAACAATCACTTTGGGGGTTTCTAGTAATTCATCTTAAGGCTACAGCTGACCTTGGTATGGTGTTTCATAGTTTCATAGATTAAGGGTCGGAAGGGACCTA
>NW_017729024.1:164720867-164728529 GCF_001723915.1 Gavialis gangeticus | reverse complement strand
ATGTGTAGTGCTCCTTGACATAGATTGCCACCCCTCCCCCCTTTCCTACCTTCTCTATCACACCTGTACAGCCTATAGTTCCTGACAAACTCATTATATTTTCTTCTTATGGGGTAACTGGCCTAGTGCATAAGGGGAAGGAGATGTGAGATATTGTGATTTTTTTAATAAGGCTTTTGCCGCTGCACCAGACGGTCTCATAAGCAAGTTAAGGAAATGAGGCTGATATCTAATCATCACATGGTGCATGTGTGGCGGGGACAGGGATCCCACCTCAGGAAAACAGCTGGGTATTCGTATCCCACCGCTATTTCCACCACGTGAGGTGTGCCAGTAGGGGGCGCTCCTGTGTTGAGCTGCCCACCTCCCTGTGCCCGACCACCTGCCAGGCTCCTAGTGCCTCCCTAGGGGCGCCTTATGTCCGGCCGACCCCTCTCCCAGAGCACACTTGCTAGTCTGGGGGTAACGTGCCACCACCACCCCGAGAGTGGACTGTCTTGGCCCTGTGTCCTCGGGGAAACACAGGCCTAATAGTCCTACGGATACTCGACCCAGTACAGGCACTTGGGGTACTTCCCCAAGTCCGAGGGCAAAAAGGAAAGTCTCCCTTAGTTCGCAGACCTAAGGGGTCTCTTAGGCATAATTTAGACCCACCCCTCAATAAGTCTCCCACACCAGTCAAAAAGGAGAACTTTATTGATTACAAGGGGTAGGGTAAACTAGGGTACAGGATTGAGCAATATCTTAGAAAACCAAAAGAGCAAAGTCTGGCTGAGGTAGCCTTTTGATTACGCATCTGTGTTACTGCCAGCTAAATATCTAATCAGATTGAGTAGCTTACTCACAAGCATCTTCCAAAGGCAGGTGAAGTTTCCCTTTGGAGGCAGGCGGTTCCTAGCTCGTGAGTTTGGGGGGAGAGAGCCAGTTTCAGATGTTAAGGCTTCTCTGTCCCCTGCCTGGCTGCTGCGTCACCTCATGGCCGGAGAGGAGAGACCGCCTCCTTCCCCGTCCTAACTTATATAGCCCCTGTGACCTCATTCACCTGGGCCAGCGGAGGTCAGCCCCAGTTGGCTGTCAGCCAACCAATTTGAAATGCATCACCTGTTACCGGGCAGATTCCAGCTCCCCAGGTAGATGCCAAGTCAGGTAGGCAGAGGGAGCAGGTTTCCCCCCTCCCTCAGGAATGCAGCCAGCTCCAGTTCCCTAAAGAGACAGGCTGAGGGTGTGGTCCCCTGTGTGCTGGGCCCATCCTAATTGAATGGTCACAGCACAGAGATTTAAATCACAGTGTCGCAGGGCAGAGATTTTTGGGGAGAAACGAAGGTGGCTTTTTGCCACAGCGTGTAGAAATGGTTGAAAATGATAGTCAAAGAGTAGAGAGAGGTAGTTAGCTGTATTTGTCTGAAGTCAGGGTAGAGACATGTACCTTTTATAAACCAACTAAATACGACCAATTAAACAGGCTTGTGCTCTGTTTAGACACACTTTCTCACACTCAGAGTAGCCATTGATGGTTTGCCATCAGATTGGGAAGGCATTTCAAATGGGGTCCTGTAGGGGTTTGTTCTAGTCTATGTTTGCATGGTAAAAGAGCAAGTACGCTTGGATAACTCGCTGATGGCACCAACTTGGCATGGCTTGCAAGTCTTCTGGACGACAGGCTCAGAACTCAAAATGGTCTTGACGTTTGTGACCAAGCCTGAAGTCATCTGCACAGAAGTCAAATTCAGATGCAAAGTGCTGTACTTATGAGAAATTTTAAATGCAAATTAAAAGTCCAAACATCAATTAACTGACAGGGCAGAAGGATTGCAGAAGAGTATCTGGAGGTTAAAATTTGAGTCATGGTGATGTGGTAGGAAAAGGTGTTGAATCTCATCCTAGGATATAGTAACAGAAGTGTTTATATGTAGACATGGGAGGTAATTTTATTCTGCCGGCTGGAGAGTCCTTGGCTGGAGTATTGTTTAGTTCTGGCCCACAAGCTTTCAAAAAGAGCAAATGGGAAAGTCGAGCAGAGCACCAGGAGTGATAGTATTAGGAAATGTGACATGAGGAAAGGTTGAAGGAATCCAATTTCTTCATGAGAAGAGCAGCCGGGGGGAAAGAGGGACACCATAAGCCTTATGACATAAATGTTTGATGGAGCATAGTGATCACTTGATCTCCATGGCCATGGCATGAGCCCTGGCATGAGGAGGTAGGCAAGTGCAATTTGCAGAAGGGAAGGTTTAATTGGCATATGGGGGGAAAAACTTTTGAACTATTAGAAATGAGACTTCCCTGGGAATAACTTTTCATTGGACCAACTGCAGACTTGACAGATATTAGACAGGCTTTTTGGCACAGTGTCCTACCTTAGGCCTGGTAAAGCACAAATGTAGCTTCAGCTAAATGCCAGATAGAACAATTACTCTCGTTTTAATCCTGTTCTGTTAATGAAAGTGAGCACTTCCCAGGAAGTGGGGAATGAAGCTGTGGAGCAAGGAGAAGTTATCAGAAATAGTTAAGAAACATTTACTTGTCATATGTCTAGGTATGTAAAAGTATACGGTCCTTCAAAAAGGAAGGGGGTGTTTAACTCTAGCAAAGGAGAGTAGCTTAAGGGATAATGAGCTAAAAAACTAAAATCTAAAAACTGCCTTTACCCAACAAGGCGAAAGATTTATATACAGTGAAGAGAAACCCAACAAAGACAGTCCACTAAAGAGACTATCTTTGAACAAGCCCCTGAGTGCCCTGCACAAATCTCCTGCAGAACTAAAGGAAGATCCCCACTGACTGCAGACCCGCCATGCTCTAAAATGAGCTCTCAAAGAAAATACAGCTATAAAACAGAAGGAAAAAAAAAGAAGTGCTAACATTTATTTTTAAAAAGGGTAAGATTTGTCCCTCAGAATTCCTTGTTTGGTATATAATTTGATAATAAACCAGTGGATTATTTTTTCAATATTTTAAGATTTCTTACTTGGTTTCAACCCACTATTAAAGGAACTGCTGTCATCAGTTCAGATCAGAACAGATTAAAAAAATAAAACTAATTCCATTCTAGATCAAATCAGCACTCAATGTCCCTGACTTGGGCAAAAATTGAGAAGCGATTCATTAGTTTCATAAATAGGCTGACATATTTTTACAAAGTGCCAGTATGCAAACCGGGCTCCCTCTCCCCCTGCACCACCAGAACTAATTTTACCTAATGTATTCTGTACATTTAATGGATGCAACTCCCTCTGCAGATTGTAGATGGAAATGAACAAGATGAAAGTCTCTTCTCTCTTGCTCCTTATTTACCACACAGTGATAACTGTTGCAAATATGTCTCATGGGCATTCAGAGCTGCTGCTTACCTGGGCAGCTAGTTCAGCTGTGGCGCATTAGGTGACTCACTCTGATGGCCATGCTATTTCTGATAAATGCATTAATATTTTACCAGGGCAGATTTAGTTCATGCCCCTCAGACCTAATTATATTGGAGTGCAGTTTTTTGACTCTGAGTACACCAAAGACTGCAGTCACGGAGACACAGTTCCACTCTTTCCCCCCTGTTATATATGCAGTGTCTTACAAAGGAATCAAGTTGGCTGGAGTTGCAAACACTTTGCAGGGAACAGCTAGGATCAAGAATGACCTAGATAGCCTAGAAGAATGGTTTGCAATCATGAAGCTTAACCCAGACCAGTGCAAAATTCTCCACTTCACAGAATAATGGCATGCACAAATATAGACTGGGGAATAAGCGGCTAGGCTGCAGGGAAGAACTTGGGTGTTACAGTACACCATTGTAAGCTGAATATGAGCCAATGGTGTGCCCTAGCTGGAAGGAAAAAAAAAAAGCTAGCAGCATAATGGCTTGTATGAAGTGTTGCTTGCAAATCAAAGGAAGTGATTCTTCTGCCCTATTCACAGAATCATAGAAAATGAGGGTTGAAGTGACCTCAGGAGGTTGCATCTAGTTCAGCTCCCTGCTCCAAGCAGCCACAGCCCCAGCCCCAGCCCCAGCCCCAGCCACATCATCCCAGGCAAGGCTTTGTCAAGCTGGGCCTTAAAAACTTCCAAGGATGGAGAGTCCACCACCTTTCTAGGTAACCCATCCCAGTGCCTCACCACCCTCCCTCCTAGTGAGAGACTTGTTCCTAATATCCAACCTAAATGTTAGCACTGTTAAGGTCTCACCTGGAGTCCTGGGTTCAGTGTTGGGTCCTGCACTTCAAGAAGGAAGTGGACAGTTAGAGTCCAATACAGAGAAACCAAAATAATTAAGGACCTGTGAGGCAAGAGCAGTGACAAAAGACTGAAAGGGTGGGGGTTATTTAGTCTGAAGAAGAGAAGACTTGGGGGTGGGGGGAGGCAGGAAATTTGATAAGTCTTTAACTTCCTGAAGGGCAATTATAGAGAGGATGGAGATGGGTTTTTCTCTGTGGCCATAGGGAACAGGGCCAGGAGCAAAGACCTCAAGCTGCAGCAGGGGAAATGAAATAATGCAGTTGGAGATGAGGAGGGACTTTGCCTAGGATGGTGGCCAGGCACTAGAACAGGCTGGCTGCCTAGAGAAGTTGTGAATCTTCATCCTTTAAAATTGTCAAGGGCAGATCGCACAGACACTTATCTGGGATGGTTTATAGATTTTGTAGACATTAGGGGCTGGAAGAGACTTCATGAGATCATTGGGTTCAGCCCCTCTGCCATAGGTGGTAAGTCAGGTGGGATCAAGTGACCCCAGCAAGAAATAAATCCAGCTGTTTTTTGAAGGAGTCCAGAGTAGATGCTTGCACTACCTCTGGGGGTGGTTTGCTCCAGACCCTGGACACACGCACCGTAAAGAACGTTTTTTTTCTAAATCAGCCTTCCTGGAGTTTATGGCCATTAAACCTTGTTATCCCTTGGGGAGCTCTGGTGACCAGCTGTTTTCCCAGGTCCTGATGTACCCCTCTTATGAAGTTGTAGTCTGCCACCAAGTTCCCCCTGAGCCTTCTCTTTTCCAGACTGAAGAGTCAGGTCCCTCAGCCTCTCCTTGTACAGCCTGCCCTCCAGGCCTTGGATCATATGAGTGGCTCTCCTCTGGACTCTCTCAAGCTTCTTCACATCCCTCCTGAATTGTGGAGCCCAATACTGGACGCAGTACTCCAGCTGTGGTCTCACCAGGGTCGAGTAAAGCAGGAGGATGACTTCCTTGTTTTGCTTGAAATGCATCACTGGATGCATACCAGAGCCTGGTTTTCTTTTCCTGCCATCGTGTCACATTGGTGGCTCATATTCATCCTGTGGTCAGTCAACACCCCCAAGTCCCTTTCAGCCATGGTGCTAGCGAGCGTAGCACTGCCAACCCTGTAAGCATGCTGAGGGTTCTTCCTACTGAGGTGCAGCACCTCGTACTTCTCTGCATTGAAGGCCATCCTGCTTTGGTTGGCACACCTTGAGAGTGCATCCATGTCAACTTGTATTCCCAGCCTGTCCTGCAGTGTGATGGCCCTCCCCCATTGTTTGGTATTGTCTGTGAACTTGGCCAGTTCACATCTGACTCCCAAATCTAGATCATTGATGAAAATGTTAAGGAGTGCTGGCCTGAGTCCTGAGTGACTCCACTGGTAACCCTGAGCTACATTAATTTGCTCCCTTCAACTAGTGCTCTTTGGCTTCAACCCTGTCGCCAGTTACTTAGCCATCAGACTGTATGATGATCAAGGTCACAGTTCCCCAGCTTAGCCATGAGAACAACATGGGGAGCTAGGTCAAAGGCCTTCTTGAAGTCCAGATAAATGATGTCCACATCATCTCCCTTGTCCAGGGCACATGTTACCTGGTCATAGAAGGAGATGAGGTTGGTCAGGCAAGTCCTGCCAGTCACAAAGCCATGTTGGCTGACATTCAGAAGCTTGCCTTCCATTAGTCTGGTGTTGATGGATTCCTTGACAATTTTCTTGAGGATTTTTCCAGGGATGGATGTAAGACTGATTGGTCTACAGTTCCCCGCATGATCCCTCCTCCCTTTCTTGTAGCTAGGGACCACATTGGCTCTTTTCCAGTCATCCAGGACCTTGCCTGAGTGCCATGATTTTTCAAATATCCCCGCCAAGGGGGATGAAATGATGTCTGCCAGCTCTTTCAAGACCCTCGGGTGCATTCTGTCTAGGCCCGCAGACTTGTGAATGTCATTTCTCAAGGTGTTCCCTCACCTGATCCACATTAGTTTTGGGCCCAACACCCGCTCCCAAATTCGTTTGTGCCATTCCTGGCAGTGTGATCCTCCTGGGAGGGTGAAAAACTGATACAAAAAAGTCATTTGGGAGGTTGGGCCTTTCTTGGGCATCTGATGTCAGTTGCCCCGTTGGATCTCTCAGGGGCCCAATACTGTCTTTGTTCTTTTTCCTACTTCCTACATATCTGAAGAAAGACTTTTTGTTGTCCTTGATCCCCATAGCTAGCCCAAGTTCGGTTTGTGCCTTGGCATTTCTCGACCACTCTCTGCAGGTGCGCGTGAGTGCGGAGTAATCCTCTTTCATAATGCTTCCTGTTTTCCAGCTGGTGTAGGCTACTCTTTTGAGGTTAATGAGGTCCAACAGTTCCTTATTCAGCCATGGGGGCTTCCTTGCTCACTGACTGTATTTCTTGTGAGAAGGGATGGCTTTGCCCTGTGCTTCAAGGATTGTTTTTGACCATTCCTCATGTACTCCCCCTTCTGGAGAGGGTATGGCCTCTGATTGCCTGACTGACCAATTCTCTCAGCTTGCAGAAGCTGGCTTTCCCAAAATTAAGGACTTCTGTTTTACTAAGGGGTTTGCCTGCTCTTCGGTGAACTAAGAAGGTGACCAATTCATGGTTACTGTCACCAAGCTTCCTCCCGATCTGCAGATCACTCACCAGGTCCTTCCCTTTGGCTAGGACCAGATCCAGCAATGCCTCTTCCCTTAAGCGGTCCATAGACCTCCTGTATTAGGTAGAGGTCATCGATGTATGTGAGAAAGCTACACGGCCTGTCAGACTTGGCCATGTGCTCATCACAAGAGATGTCAGTGAAGTCGAAGTCCCCCATGACGATCAAGCATCAGGAGTGTGTGGCTTTGACCAGTTCCCTATTGAATTCCTGATTTTAGGTCTTCCTGTTTCTGAGGGGGTCTATAGTAGACTCCTACAAGTAAGTCACCCTCCCCATGTTCTCCTTGTATCTTGACCCAGAGGGTCTCAAGATGCCCATCCTGGTTTGGAAATTCAGTCTGCAGGGAGGTGAGCTGATCTTTGACATAGAGAGCCACACCCCCATCCCTCTTCCTCACACGGTCTCTCCTATACAAGGTGTAACCCTCTACTGCCACTGACTAATCATAGGTGGAGTCCCACCAGGTCTCTGTAATTCCTACAAAGTCATAGTCATTATCATAGGAGAAAGGGAAGTTCCTCATGCTTGTTTCCCAAGCTCCTGGCATTTGTGTACAGGCAGTTACATCTGCCATGTGAAGCCCAATGCTTCCCTGAGGGGTTAAGAGGGACCTTTCCTCGGGCTGCTTTAGTCGGGGATGTTCCTGCCTTGATTGTAGTTTCATAGTTGGTAGGGTCAGAAGGGACCTGAGCAGGTCATCAAGTCCGACCCCTGCCATGGCAGGAAAGAGTACTGGGGTCAAACGACCTTGGCAAGGTGTTCATCCAGCCTCCTTTTAAAAGACT
>NW_017729024.1:164715630-164715867 GCF_001723915.1 Gavialis gangeticus | reverse complement strand
CCTTTTACCCCCTTGTCCAAGTCGCTGATGGAGATGTTGAACAGTGCAGGCCCGAGGACGAAGCCCTGTGGAACCCCAGTGCCCACATCCCTCCAGGTTGAATAAGACCTGTCCACCACCACTGTCTGGGTGCGGCCCTCCAGCCAGTTAGTGACCCATCTGACTGTGTAGGCATCAACACCACAGTCCCCTAGCTTTTTAATGAGAATGGGGTGAGAGACAGTGTTGAAGGCCTTC
>NW_017729024.1:164709748-164714985 GCF_001723915.1 Gavialis gangeticus | reverse complement strand
TTAAAAAAGGACTTCTTGTTGTCCTTGATCCGGGTAGCTAGTCCTAGTTCCATCTTCGCCTTGGCCTTCCTGACCACCCCCCTGCAGCCCCGAGCAACCGAGGTCTAGTCCTCCCTGGTGATGGCCTCTCCCTTCCATTGGGTATACGCCTCCCTTTTAGCTAGGAGATGTTCCCATATGCTTTTGGTGAGCCATGGGGGCTTTTGTGCCCTCTTGCCCCCTTTGATCTGTGTTGTGATAATTCCCTTTGGGTTTGGAGGATTGTCTCCTTAAGGAACAACTCCTCTCCCCTCTGGGACCTCAGTGCCTCCCCGACTATTCTCCTTACCTCAATGAAGTCCGCCCTCCTGAAATCTCAGGCTGCTGCCTTGCTGCAGGCCTTTGCCACCCTGCACTGGATGGTGAATCCCAGCAGGCAATGATCGCTGTCGCCCAGATGGTCGAGTATCTGCGGACCCCTCACCGGGTCATCGCCCGTAGTCAGGACTAGATCTTGTGAGGTCCCTCCCAGCCCTGTGTTTCTGTGATCCTATATTGGAGAATTCTCACTTGTCTCGGGTCTGAGTCACAGATCGTATAATCGGTTTCCTACATGCTTGAGCATTCAAGCAAGTGATGCCCTCCTGGAAGTCACTTCCCTCCAGCCAGATTTTATTTAAATACTAGTCCAAATGCCTGTGGAGGTAATTTAGGAAACTGAACTTACTCAGGATAAGCAGCCTTGACTGGCTTTATGGAATTCCTAGCCTTGTGGAAGGCACACTGATGTCTTGCCTTGTGACAGGAACATGTCATCTAAACAGATTTTGACAAGAGGGCAGCAATGCAGCAAATATCCAAAGGAGCAGCTACCTTTCATACGTATTTATTATGATTAGAGAACAGTAATACTTATTGACATGTTTCCCAAGGAAGAGGAAGCAGGCCCTGGTACTCCCACATAATGCAGAATGCATGAGAATGTCCTGGGAGACGGTATGAAAAGCCTTGCTAAAGTTGAGGTATGTCACTTACTGCTCTCACCTCATCTCCAAAGCCTGTCACTGCTGTGGAAGCAGGAAATCAAGTTTGTTAAGCATACCTTGTACCTGATAAATCAATGTTACGTGTTCCTTATTACCTTGTCTTCTAGGTGTCCTGATATGCTCCAGTGTCTATTTGGGTATGGCTTGTCTGTAATTACTTGGTTTCCCTTTTTTTCTTGTTTTTAACAGATAGCCATTGTTGTTGCCCTTTTCTGGTCTTCTGAGACCTCAGCTGACCTTCACAAGTTCCCAACAATAGTAGCTGATGGCTCTGCAATTCCTTCAGGCAATTTCTTGAGTCCTTTCTAAGTTGAGTCTCATCTGGTCCCACTTGAAAATGTCTGCTGACACTGGATTTATGACCTAGATACCTTGTTCCAGGCAGACTCAAACCCTCATACCAACCATAACCTCTCCATTCAATAATAGGAAAATTTTATTGATACACAGTGATAGCAGATAAGAACCATGCAGGCAAGACGAACAAAATAACCTCCCCAATTATACCTACCAGGCCTAGAGCTGTCACAGAGGGAAGGTACATCTGGCCAATATGTGGGCTTCACCCTGTGGTTCTTTCTCGAATGTCAGATATCAGCACCCTGGAGGCTGAGGGCCAAGCCCCCTCCCCCCACCGGGGGGGTGGGTGAGATGGGCTGGTGGTGTGCCCTTTGTCCATAGTGCTTTGGGTTTCCCCACTGGGGACCCTTTGCTGCTCTGAAATCCCTCCTTTTATATCCTTTGTCCCTTCTGATGACCCTTTATCTCTGGGCATCATTGATTGGTCTCCCTGTGGTCGTCATACTGTCCATGTTCTGTCCTGTCAGCACATGCCTTTGTTCCAACAAGCTCATCACATGTGCACATCTTAATTTGGGAATTTCTGGTCTCTTAATTTGGTCCGTCCACCAAAACCAAAAATCCCAAGGGCTCTGCAGTTGGGCACTGACCTGGTGTCAGTGCTGCAGAGTCCCTTGGATCTGTTTGGGTATGCTGTTCACGTTATGAAACGGCGTGGTACACATCTTCAATTACCCAGCCTGTGTGTCTGCTGGCTTCAGACACAGTGGTCCTTGAAGGAAACTTTGTTACAAACAGGCTTTTAGAAACCAATTAACCTCTGCTGTTGCCCTGGACCATTATTCTAATAAAATATCTACTTTACCTACAAGCCAATTCCCAAAAGCAAACCTCTAAATATTATTTTCTAGTCATCAACATCTGAAGATGTTCTCTTGGAAAGGGAGAGTTCAAGTCACTGTTTTCTGGAAGTCGTACTGCTAGAGCAGAGGCCCTTGATTTCCTTGGGTCGTGTTACCAAGTGTGTAGTTTGTTCATGATTTTTAGTGTCCTTTCTAGACTACTTGAGCTCAATACAAACTGGGTCAAATTCTCCTTCTCTTCTCTGGTCTGTGTGTTTGGTTAAATAGCTATGAACTAGAAGTAATGTTCCCCCCTCAGGCAAGCTGGGTCTGCTGTTCAGAACTTTAGTTTTACATTTGATTCTGGTATCAAGCATTCGCTGAGTCTTTCAAATTTAAATTCTGCCTGGCTTTGTGGTGTGCTCTAAAATTGTTCTTTTGGTCTGTTGTCACTGCTGAAGTTTTATTTAATAATAACTAATCTCCAAGTCTTGATTTATAACTAAATCAATTCCAGTAAGTCATGCCTTTGCTGTTCTTATAGATATCCCTGAGGAGGAAGCCAGATACTGGACCAAAAAATTAGAACAGATTAATTCCATGGGAGATCATGATGAAGTAAGTATTGTACTTGAAAGGTGTTGGTCACTGAAGTAGAAGTCTAAACTAAAATTTGCCAGAACATAATATAGTGCTACTCTGAATGTCTATAACAAGTAATTTTAGGTAAAAATTTCCTTCAATATTCATTGCACTATCCTTCTGAACCATTCCCTTTAATTTTGTGTTGTTAATGCTAACAAAAGCAAGAAGCTTTTCATCTGTTAGATGCATTGGAGTGTGACAATTCTGAACGGAGATTCTTTTTTGCGTGCATAAATTTTAAATTAAAGACGTGTCACTGCTTGCTTGTCGTCAGAGCGAGGCAGCTCCTGCCAGCAGGGCTTCGTTAGGTTCTATTTATATAAATCCTGAAAGAAGTATTTTCAGTTTCTTAGCTTGTGTGAAATGCAGAGTGAGGAGACTTTGGCCTGTTGTTCTGGAGCTAAGGGAGTTTACTGGATCATGGTTTTAGTGGTTCGTTATAATTTCATTTATAAAATTCTCAAATTCTTCTGCTTTCCTGTTTTGTCTGGTAGTAGGGAGGGGGAAAGCCCCTTGTTTTGGATTTGAGTACAAGGTGGTGGTGGGAGGTGGGGACAGGCAGCTGCTGTGGCATTGGTTGCAGTTGTGGCAACTGGCAATGTGGGGGTCAAGGTCAGGCTGCCTGACTCCCCTGCCACTGCTATCCTCATGACAGTGGCAACAGTGGGGAAGAGGACCCTCCAACACTTAAATTATGTGCATGGAAAATTGAGAAACTTATACATTGGTCATATATAGAATCTAATTATTGGTTGGGGGGAGGCGGGGTTGTCTTAAATTTGATGTAGTCTTGCACTTGGGTAAAAATACGGTACCTTTACTAAGTTTTGAAATGAAGCCTGTCTGGCTCCCTGAAGGTGGTAGTCATGGTCTTAGGTGAAGGCTTGCATTTCTTGCCCCTTAAACTTTGTAACCTAAGCCAGGGGAGTGTGAACACAGTCTTAACCAGAAGCATAATAAAGCCTCTTTCTCCACCAGGGTAGTATTGGTTTTAAGTACTGCTTATGGCATGAGAAGGGTTTTGAAGTGTTAGAGCAACATGTACCTCTAACAGAATAATTCTCAATCAGGGTGCTGCAGCAATCTTTTGAAGGATGTTGTGGGGTGCTACACAGTGTTAGCACAAGGGCAAACCCGGAGATTTCAAATAGGGATTCATAGTGTTAAATCATTCTGACCTGTTGTGATCTTTCTGGTTTTTTTGCAACAGAAGAATCTCTCTATTTTTCTATGGTCAAAAATCAAGACTGTTCTGAGGGGTGCTTTGAGTCTAAAACGTTTGAGACCTGCTGCTCTAACCTATCCTGTGAATTGTCAGTCATTCACCTTGCAGATGGACAAAGCCAAGGCAAATGTTTGTATCGGGAGCTGTTTGACCCAGTCGCACGGCAGTATTTACCCAGAGAAAAATGGCTCGAGTTGCAGCCTCTTCTGACTTCAGGCAACATTTCCTGCAAAAGCTTTTGATTCTCTTTAGTATCTGTGGATCAGGTGGAAGTCAAACCGTGCCACTTGACTTGTCTGTGGTAGTGCTGGGATGAGCACCTGCTTCTGGATGTAGGTCCAAAGCTGTGGGCTTCAGCCCTAGATTTCTGGTGCCAGATGCTGATGTAGTGTGTAGGTGTCCTTTGGTGCTTTGTCCTCACAATTGTTTCCTGGTGCAAGAACAGCCATGAATTCAGAAGAAACTGTCCGGGTCTTCTAGCTGTCTTGCTCACTCATCCAGTGGGTTGATAATCTCTGTTCCTTTGCTACTCAGTCAAAAGTGTCCTGTGTGTTCAGTGCCCCACTGCACTCTGAATTAACTGAAGCATCAAGGTTTCAAAGTTTGCATCTCCTCTACTGCTGAGGGTTGTGGTTTGGTATCATTTTCTGTGGTAGGATTAGTTCTTTTTCTTCCATCTCAAGCCTTGAACAGACCCAGGGGCAGTCTGGTACAGTCGAGAGAAGGATGTCAAAATAAAACTCACTTTTTCTGAGAAATACTGCTACAGTGTGCAGGCCAACACTTTAACCCTGGGCTTGGCACTGAAATTCATACTCAAATCCATATTCATTTTTAAATGGCTTTATTTTGAGGGAGTTGTATGCACCCACACTCCACTGAAGCCATTGGGAGCTGCTGGTTCTGAGGACCTCTGAATATCAAACATTTTATGATTCGGGCAACTAATTTTAGGCCCCCAAGGTTTGAAAATATTTGTGTTTTGAGCTTTGAAAGTGGAGTAGACTTTATCCAGGCCACGTGTGCAGCAATTAATAGCTATACTGGCATGCAACAAAGTGAGATAATTAGTGAGTTAATGAGTTGGTTAGCCTGCCTGGAAGATTTGAGCTCTAATAATAAGGAAGGAAAACTCTTACCCTTATCAACTACCATTTTAACTGAAAAAAGAACATGCATCTGAAAAATGTTTAGCATTAA
>NW_017729024.1:164693729-164704748 GCF_001723915.1 Gavialis gangeticus | reverse complement strand
CTGCTGTGGAAAAAAAAACGACACCTGTAAATACTGCCAAAGTGTAGGCTTGTTGCCACGTTTTGGAAATTCTGTTTCATGAAGTCGTGTTCAAGTCTCATTAGTGTGTGCTTTCTTTTGTGTTCCCACAGTATTCCTTTACGGAAGAAGTCCAGAAGAAACCATTGCCCTCTGCTGCCTCCCAGTGTTGTAAGTAAGATTTTTCTCTCAATTAGGGCTCTTTTAGTTCTCATTTCCCTCTTGAGTTAACCCTGGCTGGTGCATCTGGACAGCATTTTCTTTTCCTGTTAGCGTTGCAATTAAGAAAAGGCAGCCTGGGTGCAGAGGGTAACAGTTAGGTCTGATTCAGACCTAGCAATCTTTGTAAGCTAAGAACTCAAAACATGGGTTTGTTTCCTAGAGAGCTCTCTCTATGGTTTAAGCCTTATGAGATTGAAGAGTGGGGTCTGATGCAGCCTCTAATCCATCCCCGTTACCAGTGCATTAGGTATGTAAGGTCCCAATGACCTTGTATCAAGATTTATGCAGTACCTGTGAGTCCTGGAAAAATTGGAGGCTGTATGGAGCACATTTCAGCCTTTGCTCTGGGTCTTCCTCTGTGTATGTAGCTCAGTTGGACAGTTAATAGTTGAAAAAATGTGACTTTTATGGCTTTTAAATGGTCTTTTTAAAAAGAGAACATCTGGAGCCCAAAGTTGACATATGCCTGTTATATTGTAGCCAACTTTTGTGTGTCATTCCGAGCATTTTATTTATTCTCAACAATATTTTTAATGCAGATGCAGAAAAAGTCATTCAGTGATATTCAGCTTGTGCCTTAACTTGTTGTTTTGCACCTTCCTTTACATTTATAAAAGATTGGATGAGAAAAAGTTGAACTTGCTTTGTATATTAATCGTTTGCAAAGTGTTGCACTAAAAACCGTGTTTAAAAACACAGAAGGGAGGGGATGTTTGTCTGCAGTAATTATGTTGTGAGGTGACAGCTGTGACGCATCCTCATATGGTGGTCTCACCTGTTTTTCTGGCAGCAGCGTAATCATATTGAAGCTGCAAAATTTGAACAAATCTGTTGTTCTCAGCTTTTAAAATGCTATGATGAGTGTTATACCTTTTACAGGTCATTTTTGCATTAGGCTGATTATAGGATCGCTACAAAGCTGTTAACATCAGGAAATGATAATTGCTATTTACCTTTTTTTGGACAGGAGAATTATCTGTGTGTGGCTTAATCATTTTACCTTTCACATCTTTGGGAGACTTTGAACACTGAGCAGTTAGTCAGCTTTTCCCAGTTACTGAAAGACTTCTGGGGGAATATACAGAAATGTTCCAGCAGCAGTGCCCAGAATATTACCAAGTGCACCTCTTTTAGAAATTAAACCAATTCCGAGGCATACAGGCAGGAAAACACTTCTGAAAATGGCTGCAGAGATGGAAGGGGGCAATTAAAATTTAAAACCAACAGAACAGACATTGGAGGAACTAAAATATTTCTCTTATGCTAGGGTGACTCAGCCACAGGGCTCCAAACTTCAAAGGATCAAAGGGAAGCAGTATGAGTGTAAATGGCTGAAGGATAAATGTTCTTCCAGTTCTTTGATATGACTTTTCTGGCTGCACAGAGTGAGCAATAAAGAAGTTTCGTGGTGGTTGTGAAAGGCTCATTTTTTAGTGTTCCTTGTAGATCCCTCAATGTGTGAGTGAATGAGGAGGATTATTGTCTGTACAGGAAATAGCAGCACCTGTTTCTACAGCACCGTGTCCCCAAATCTTAAAGGCCTAAGGGCAAGCAGCCCCTGCTTGTTGTAAACTCAGGTTGTGTAAATCAAAGTTATAAGAAATGAAAGTGAAAGGGTTCTGCCTGGCACTCCTGCTAGCAACTCTAGGAACTCCTCCTTTTGCTAGAAAGTGGCTTTATTTTGTGTGACAGTTCATGTGAGGGCTTGATGTTAGGTTGCAAATTGTTTTCCATCTTGTTTAAACAGAAAAATAAGCCGAGTTATGTAACGTACTTTTTCCTTTTCCCCTGGAAATGATGGTGTCTGGTTGCCTACTGGCCATCTTGCAGCATCAAAGGAAATGTGTGCTAACAATCTCCAGAGGTCAAATGGTTTTATATTGCATGAGTATTAATTTGATCTGTTTTGGACATAAAAAGGGTTTGTTTAGAAATGTGGCGATTTTATATATTTGATTACAGCAAGTGGCTACTCTTTTTGAACTAACAGTAAATTTTCTGTGGCATCCCCATGTACTCTGGCACCCACAAGCGCTCAGTCTCTGAAAATCAGGCTAATTATGTGGCTAAATATTGGAATGAAGCAGTAAGGTAGAAAATTCAATGACACATTTTTCTACGGTAAGGCGGTGGCTGTGGTGCTGTTCCTGGAGCACAGGGAGTTTGGTTTGCACGCGGAGCTCCTGCACAGCTCGGGACTTCCTAAAATGTCCTTAGGAACCCAGATGAATCCTGTACCGTGGTCTGAACGGAGTATTACATGAAGACCAGGGATCCAATTCCTGTATGAATAGGGGCTTCCTGAATTTGTGGTTTTTGAGGATTTTGCAGATTCCACAAATTCTAGGCAATGCCTGTAAAATCTGAGGAACTTGTGAAATCCATGGTGGGGGGGGAACTCGCTGAGTCCTGCGGCAGCGTCCTGGAGTGGGGAAGGGGAAGAGAGGGGGTTGCCCACTTGAAGGGCTACTGGCAAGACGGCTACCGCTCTTTGCCGCTGATTGGCTGTGAGGGCTGCCTGTCATGTGGCTCCGCCCCTCTCTCCAATTGTTGGTGAGGGGGTGGTGCATGATGGACAGTGCCAATCAGTGGTGGGGGCAGAGTCACTGGGGCCCCTCAACCATTCAGAGGCCTGGGGGACCGGCCGCGCTCCACTTGTGCAATGGCTGGCCAGGTCTGTGTTCTGCCTGTGAAATCGGGGGTGCCAGCCCCCGTGAATTAGGTAGGTCTCTATGTATAATACAGGATTTCTTCTCTGAAGGTGCGTCACTTAAGATATAGAATGCATATTCTTATAATTTAAAAATATATCTAATTATTTTGAATTAAATCTAATAAAAAGAGCCCACAAAACTTAGCACTCAAACTTCTTTATCCTGAGTGAGCTCCATGATAAAACTGGAGTCTCTTGCGCTTTGTAAGGATGTAGGGGTCGCCATACCGGATCAGACCAATCATCCATCCAGGTCAGTATCCAGTCTCTGAGGATTGTTGGTGGCAATCTCTCGATTCAAGGATGATTTCTACCACCGTTCACGGACGGATCTTGAGATAACTGAACAGTCCAATCCTTGAGCCACAGACCTGTCCCCAAGTTGCAGGTCTGTCCATAGGGAAGCATAGGCGGTATGTTGGGATTTGTCTCCGCTTCCTTCCTCTACACTCTCTTCTCTGCTTTGAGGGCAAGGCACTTTACCTCGAAGTGGGCTGCTGCTTGCTTGAGGTTGCAGCACCATTGGAGTCAGTTAGCAGCAAGCCCAACCTGTCCTTGCAGCATTTCTTCTGGCTCCCATGAGATTTTGGCCTGCAGCTAAGCTTGGAGTAGAATACTTGTTTTGGGAGTCGGGCGTCCACACAATATCCAGTCCGATGAAGCTGGTGCTTGAGGATCACTGACCCCATGCTGGTGACTCGGCAAGGATGCTCTGCATTTGTACAGTGATCTTGCCACTTGACGTGGAAGATTTTCCAGGGGCCTTGTTTGGTGTTGGCTCTGCAGGCTCTTGAGATGCTGATGGTTAGGTTACCCACATTTTGCATCTGTAGAGGAGAGTGGGGATAAGCACTGCGTTGTAAACCTATGTCTTGGTGTCCTTCCAGAGATTGCAATCAATTTAAAAAAAACAAACGCAAAAACACCATGCCAAAGCAGCTTCCAAAAGGAGGTGCGTGTGCACCAGATCCCACGTTGGATCTCCTGATCTGAGAGTAGCCAGCACCAAATGCTTTAAGGGTTAGGGTCAGGATATTCACAGTAGGCAGAATGATCCACTTCAGCAATGTCTCATCCTAATTCCTCATTTTTATGACACTTCTTTTGGGCACTGAAGCTCCCACAGAACGAAAGCTTACTGACAGCTCTTGCATGGTTCACATGGGAAATAACAGTGGTTGGATGTAGCTGCATCAATGATAGCTAGGCTGTCGAAAATAATTTAACCAGTCATTGTACTTCCTCTCCAATTAATTTGTAGGTTGTGAGTCTCTTGGTTGCAATGCACGTGGGGTGATCAGAGTTGTAGGCTTGTCTCCACAGAGGTTTCCTTTACCCCTTTTACTGCTCTCTAAAGGCTACATACAGTTGCATGCAGCCTTTTCTGCTCTGGCATGGGGGAGCTTCACTCCAGTTCACTGCACTGATGTGAGGATGCCTCAGAGCTGCAGGTAATACCTCCAGGTAACAGCAGCCTTTTCCCCTGTTACTAGGGTTACCACGTTTCCAGTTTTTTAAAAAAGGGGACACGTGTTTGGTGGGGGGGCGGGGATTGTAGTATGTTATTCATAGATGCTAGGGTTGGAAGGGACCTTAGCAGATAATTGAATCTGACCCCCTGCCTGGGTGGGAACGAGCGCTGGGGTCAGATGACCCCAGCCAGGTGCTTGTCCAGCCTCCTCTTGAAGACCCCCAGGGTAGGGGAGAGCACCACCTCCCTTGGAAGCCCGTTCCAGATTCTGGCAACCCTTCCCAAAAAGAAATTCTTCCTGATGTCTAACTTAAATCTGCTCTCGGTCAGTTTGTGGCCGTTGGTCCTAGTTACTCCAAGGGGTGCCCTAGTAAATGGAGCATCTCCTATTCCTTGCTGTCCCCCCATATGAATTTGTAGGTGGCCACAAGATTGTCTCTCAGCCTCCTCTTGTTCATTGTGATTGTGGGGGGGCAGTGATATGCCAGTGCCCTGCCCATGCCAGTGCCCCTCATTCCCAAGCTACAGGCCCCCCACCAGCCCTGCTGGTGCCCCTCACTCCTGACCCACAGCCCCTTGCTCCCCCCAGCCTGCACCTGCGAGCAAGGCCACTGGCCCCTGTGCTGCCAGCGTGGCCACACAGCTTCCCTGTTGCCCCCGAAGGACCCCTGCCACCCCCTTCCCCTGCTGGAGGGGTGGGCTCCTCTTTGCCTCTCCGCCCCAGCACTGCTGCAGCCCCAGTGCCCAGACAGCTTCCCCTAGCACCAGCAGGTTCCTGCTTCCCCCCTGGGCAGTCTCCAAACCCTGGCCCTCCAGTCCCTGCTCCCCATAAACTTACCTGCATCCAGCGGCGGGGGCTGCTCCCACACCCTGCCCTGCTTCGTGCTGGCCACGTGTGCCTGTGCGCACGCATGCATGTGGCGTCCTGTCTCCAGTTGTCCCCCCCTGCTCCCCGCAGCCCCAAGCAGCAACTTGTTAGGGCAAGCCTGGAAGTGCTGGGAAAAGAGCAGAGCACATTCCTGGACATTTGTTTATAATTTAATAAGCTGCCTCAACAAATTGGAGGACCCAAAAAGGGGACGTGTCTGGGAAAACCCAGGCGTATGGTAACTCTACCTGTTACTGGAGTGATGCCAGCACAGCGTGGCAGAGGGCAGGCCGGAGGATCCTGCAGGCAGAGAGAGAAGCTGTGAATTGCAGGCTGCTGATAATTAGGCAAATGAACAGCCCCTGTTAATGAGAGTAGGGACAAGCAGCAGAGCTAAGTGGCTGCAAGAGAGCAGGTAGCAGAGAAGCTGGCTTGGCTGCCAGACAGTTCAGAGGGGTAGCTTATACAGAGGCAGAGCTGGGAGATGGGAAGGGGAGAGGGAGGCTTGCACAGTGGGTAAGAGAAGCCGCCCTCCATGCCTGGGTCTGAGGAGCAGGGACCAGAAGTGGTGGGTGGAGTTAGCAGGTATATATATAGCAGGTATATAATATATACTGAGCTCTTGGGCTAGAGAGTCGCTGTGGCTCTGGTCTTGCTAGGGGAAGGAGCTCTGCAAAGATCCACAGTGCAATGAGGTACTCCAGGGAGCTAGTGAGAGCTAGCTGGTAGGCATGGGGGAAGATATCCTTTGTGGTGAGGGGACCCAAATGAGGGTTAGTGTTTTACTTGAGTGTTGTTTTTTCTGTCAATCCATGAGGTCTGGGCATAGTTGAAGGGGAGGAAGGAGCCTACATGGAGGTACTCTAGCTTGAGCTGCATGCGAGGAGCCTGGCAGGCCCTGGTGTAGACAGAGATTAGGAGAGCACGTTGGCCAAGACCAATAGGGAAGAGCAGTCCAAAGAGACTGGAGCAGACTGAAGGCAGCCTGATGTTGAGCAGGGCACAGTGAGGCGCCCAACAGTTTCCATCTGTCACCAATCACCTTGTGTACGGCCATTCTGCATTCCTCGTCCTCCCCAGCATGCTGCTTTCTCGTAGGGAATGTGTGTTGCTGTCCGGATCTGAGACAGAGGGAGCACTAAGCAAAGCTGGGCACGACACCATTTTATTGGGCCCAAGCATTATAATGTCTGCAAACCTGGGTTTCCTTGAACTGTTTCTTTTAAAGAAGTAGGGGGGGCATGGAATTTGGTCCTGTTTTCCTTGCAGCAGAGTTCAGCTTGTTCCTGCATTTCCAGACTTTATTGACTTGGGCTAAATTTAAAGAAACCCAAGCTCTCAATTTCCTAGCACTTCATTGAGGATAACTGCAGTGCCCATGTTCTGGTTTTTTTACCAATAAGATGAAGCTGAAATTGCAAGTAAAGATCAGTAAGTGAACATAGCTTTTAGTGTCTGGGGACGCACTGTATTTAAGCACAGTAGCTTGCATGGGACTTTTTGTTGATTACTTTAAAGTTTATTGAATCATTGGAAGCCAAACTCATTTAGTGTATTAGAAGACTAGGATTTATTCTCCATGTATATCCAAAATTGCTGTGAGCAGTGCCAATTCCCATTATAACCCATCAGTGAGTCATTGTATAAGTGCTTCCATGCTGTCTGTTTCCAGTCAGAATCATAATGCAAACAGGCACTGGAAAGGCACTGTGCATTTCTTTAGAAAAAGGATTTGGCTTTTTCCATTTAAAAATAAATAATATCTGTGTCCAGGGAGCTCATGAGATGAAGTTCAACCTGTGTCCTGCAACATGGGTCTTGCCAAAGGAAGCTAAATGCTGCCCAGTAGCAGGTCCAGGAAGAAGGCGGGGGGTGCAACCCTCCCATACCTACTTCTGCTGTGCCAGGGAGCAGGGGAAAGGGGGGCCCTGCGTGTGTGGCAGCATTTACCCCCGGGCTGTGGAGCTGCATGAAAGCAGGGACCCTGGCCATATCTCTGCATCCCAGCCAGAATGAGGTCACTCCCTGGGACACCCCCGCTGGGACACCCCTGTTGATGTTGCTGGGTCACATGGTAACTTCTGTCCCTTTCGTTCTCAAGATTTGGCGGTCACAGCTGATATCGTTATTTGGAGAGTGCTTGTTCTTCTCTCTGCTCCAGGTCTTCATCTAGTTGGCATGACTTTGACGGGGCTTGCAGCTCCTGCATGCATTTCTTGCCGTGTGCTCGGGCCATGGTCTGAACTGTAGGTCCCTCACTCACAAACTCAAAATAATTAAAATAACAAACCCTCCGTCTCCCTCCGTCAGACATTTTTGAGGCAGTTCAGAGTAGGGGTCTGTTGATGTCCGCACAAGATCCCGCCTCTTGGGCCGTTCTCCCTCACGCCAGGATGCCCTGCAGATCCACGTCCCATTACTGACAATGCTGTGGTGAGACCCTCAGCCCACTTACCACCCTTTGTTAGGCTGGCAGATTGGATGCTAAATGGGCATGGGGTCTCATCCCAGTGACACATGCTTCTCTCCAGCTCTTGCGTGTCCTCCTCTGCTGGGGGTGTCCCTTGGAGATGGGGAGACTGTCCATGCAGCTTCTGGGCCTGAGCTGGTCTAACTGGATGCAATGCTGCTTCTGACTGCTGCCGCTTTTCCAAGAAGAAGCCAGGCCAGCCTCTTCCTATCCTGCAGCAGTCAGTGTTTAAAACCAGCTACTGGAAACTTTTAGCTTTTCCTGCCCGTGGTTTTTTTTTTTTAATTATGTTTTTCTCGTGGAAAATTTCTGTAGTTAGCTGAATTTGGATTATTGCTTCAAAGTACTCATGGCTAAAGTGTTGCTTTATTTAAATTGGCCCAATATTTTGAATGTTACCTTCCTGCTGCTGACTGGTATCCAGCCCACATGAATTTGATTATGCTGATCTTCTTGAGAGAATTTAGTGGGGGAAAAGTGCATTTTGCAGAAAGCACAAGAAGGAATCTTATCTATGTCTTCTCTCTGCGTAACGTTTTTTCAAAAGGCCATTAAGTCCTTCTTTTAAAATCCCAACAATTTAAGTAATTCGTTTCCTAAGTGCCTTACATCACTTCTAAAAATGGGGCTTAAGCTCCTAAAACTGTTGCAAATGCTTTTGACAGCGTTATCCATAGGGCATAAGAATATGTTTTAGTGGCCTCTGAGTAATTGGAGAGGAAGGGAAATGGAAAATGTGATAAAATGCACTGTAGGTTTACCAAAGATAGGTCATGCCAGACTAATCTGACCTCTGTCTCTGATTTACACCTCCCTTGTCTAGACAAACACTGATCTCATCTTGCCGGACTTCATCAAAACATTTGATACAGGGACACACATAACATTACAAGTCTACCTTCACCAGTAAATTGTGTAGGAACTGGGTAAGGGGAGATGGTGACCTGTAAGTGAAGTAGTTCTGTACTCAACTCTCAGTAGCTCTCAAATGCTCTGATCTATCTTGATCCACATAGTTCATTGTCAGGGATCGCTCCCCATTGTGTGGGGAAAGTGATTTGGTAGACTGGAAACCCTGGGGCGAGCCTCAAGCATTCAGCACTTGGATGCTCTTGGAGGTCCCACGAGCTTCTCCATAGATTTCGTGGCTCTGCCTGGAGACTCAGGGAAGTCTGGCTTTCACCAGAGCTGTCAGGGCTTCTGTGTTTGTTGATGAGTCCTTGTTGAAATGAGGCTCCCAGGGCTTGCATACTTCCAGCTCTGATAGCAAGCCTCAAACTCTTGCTGCCCAGAAGCTGCAGATCATGGAAGCCCCCTAGTCTTGGTGATGAGTCTGTCCTAGTGCTGCAGACCCTGAAAATACTGGGTGCTTCTCTCGCCCTGACAGGGATCCACAATGGGGGCTTTGGGAACCTGGCCGTTCACTTGTCAAAAGTTCATCAAACTCTGCTCCCCAGTGAATTCCCCTGCAGGTGTAGAGCAGGAAAGCCAGGGGAGTTCCCATCCCCATGTCTGCAGACACACTCCCTGCACTGGGGCCTAGCACCGCAGGATTGGACCCCTGAAGCCCTGGGAGCACCTACCTGGGGTGGTGGAAGACTGCAGACAGCGTTGGGTTGGGATATCATTGAGCGGCTGTGGAGCATAAGCAGAACCCTGAACTTGGCTTTGACCATCTGAGCAACGGAGCGACTCTCCTCCCAAGGTTGGTTTCCAAGGTGCGCGCCAGTGAAAGTTTGCATGCATGGAAACTCCGCACTGGACATTTAATAATCCTGCTCAGCAGGCTGACAACATGAGAGTATTAAGTATTCTGCCAGGAGATTGTACGTTGAATCTGCTGGCATGTTCATAGATCACGTTGTCGGATGCTCAGCTCCAAGGGAGGCTAGATCCATCATACTACTTCAGGCATTGGGAGACTCTGAAGCACCAGAAGAAGGGTGTTTGTGCCCAAAAGCTTGCAAACAATCTTTTTTCTAACTATTTAGTTAGTCTAATAAAAGATGGCACGTCTGCTCAAAGAACCTTGTCTGCCTGTGTCCTTCAACCAACACGGCTGCAACTAACAACCCTCAGATTTAATTTGTCAGCTGAGAAGCAAGTTCTGCTTTTACAAATTCTTGGATACTGGCAACCTCCCCTTAGCACTCTTAATTGGTACCTGAAAAACCGAGAGTGAAGCAAAATGAGCATTAAGCGAAACCAGAAGTTTTTGACAACCCAAGATAGTGCCCGCAAGTGTTTTCTAATGACCCACGATGGTGACTGCGAGCATTATAATGAAATTTGCTGAGTGCCAAGTGGAATCGGGTATTAATTTAAAATGAGCATTATAGCAAAATAGTGGTAAGCAGGGGTTGCCTTTGTAGGCAGTGTCCCAAAGACTTTGAGAAAAAGAAGTGAAGATTTAAGGCTTTAAAGAGCCCCATGCAGCCTACTTATAGTCCTCCTCTGCAAAACATTGAGAGGCACGTGGATGAAAGGGGAGATGGAAGAGAGGCGGTATGATTATGAACATGCCAAGGTAACAAATCAAACTCTTGGAAACTGAATTTCTGCCCTGCAAACATTTTGAATTTTTATTTATTTTTTTTAAGTACATTTAAAGCCAATAATCCCAACTGTTTTGTGAAGTGGGAGTTCTGCAAAACTTCTATTTACAGAAGTGACATATTTCTAAAACAATGCTCTCCAAGTCTCCTGTAAAGTGACTGCTGCCCCTTTGGGGGGCCATGGAAGGTGGCAACCATCTAGGTGCTGATGACTGGAAGATCCTTGGGGGCTAGGTGGAGCAGCTAGACATCTGGCAGGCCCTTAGTGGCCCGTTGTTGGTATTTTTGTTCTCTCCTTATTAGCCTGTTTATGATCATACAGGTGACGGAGCTGTTTAGAGGGATGTTGTTGGAAAGCCAGGGCAGCAGGGATGTTAGCATGAGTGACCGCTCAGATTGGGCATTTTGGAAGCTTTTTTTCTTCGATACCAGGAAATCGTGCATATTTGTGTATGTTTGCAAACTGAGAAAGTGATTCCTTCTATTTGTAAGGCTTCCCTTACTTAGTTGGGGTAAACCCAACTCCTGATAGCGCACAATCAGTCAAGTGCCATTCTCGTCCAGGGGGTTAGTGGTGGGGTGGGCAGATGCTTGTCACTGGTCTCTATTATCAGCTGTGCTGCTGTGTTTCTGTAGGCCAGTCTAGTCTGATGTGTTAGTTACCATCTTTCTTGGGGGGGGGGGGGGGGGTTTTTTTTTTTT
>NW_017729024.1:164691537-164693626 GCF_001723915.1 Gavialis gangeticus | reverse complement strand
TTTCCTGGCCCACAATCTTTTTATTACTGACCTTTCTAAGCAGTTTCCTTCTCTAGTTAGACTGTTCCTATGGTATTTCCCATCAATTCAGACCTATTTCTAATCTTCTGAAGCATCCCTTCATTGAATCTTTTGGTGCTCAAGGGGAGTGTTCTTCTGTAGCTCATCCTGAAAGCAATTTTTGCTCCAACTCCTTCGCAAATGTCCAGCTTTTAGGGCTCTATGTTGCTATTGGTTAAATCAATGCTCTTAATAACTATGGTGACATTCATAGCTCGTCAAACTGCACAATAAACGGATACTCGTAGGTGCCATTTTGCAAACAAATTTCAGGCTAAAACCTGTTCTTAAAACTTCTGCAAATGAAATATTTTTTTCTTTGAAATACATGGCTGTGAACAGAAACAAGTCTCAACTGTGACTAAATTGCTTACGCTTAGCACTAGACGGTGTATTAATGCATATTGCCCTTCTGGTTCTTTCTGCTGGGTTTTCAGGTTAGCGTGTTGTTTGGAGGATTCGGAAACTGGTCTTTGGGTAAGTGTGAAAGAATGGGTTTAGATTTTTTTGTGCTGGTAATTGAATGTAATTGCTCTTTATTTTCTTAGCAGTTTAAATTATACGGACGTTAATGAATTGCTGCTAACATTTAAATACAAGAGCCATAAGCATGATTTTCCAGGTTTTTGTCTTGCGAGTCTGTTGCAGTTAAAAATGAAGAGAGACCAAATTTCATAGATGTCAATAGTTCTACCATTGTAGATCTTCTTTCTTTTTATACATAAAGACTAGCAGACTAATATATAATGATCTACTGTAGTAAAAATGGCAATCTTTCAGCTCAGTAAAAACCCTGTATTACTTGGCAATTGACTGGATAGCCCAGGAGTTGGAGAGGCAGATGGATGTTAGTGCTGTTACGAGCATTACCGGCATTCTGTTGTCATGGAGAAAAATTAATTGATTTAAGCTACTGATTTTTATTTGTACTTGGGGTTTCGTGGGCTTGGAATATTTTTAAAGGGTATTCCTGGTAGTTTGGCTATCGTCACTGGCAGTTGCTCGATTCGAGGATGATCTCTACCACAACTCATGGATGGGCCTCGAGGGGACTGAAGACTCCAACCCTTGAGCCCCAGAGCCGTTCACGAAAGTCACAGGTCTTTCTGTGAAAGAGCAGAAAAGAGCAGGCTGCAGGCTGGGATTCCTCCCCTTTTCCTTCCTCCACTCTCTCTTCTTAAAAAGAAGAAGAAAAACGTCATTTGCTGGATGCAGTTATGCAGTCAGGAGCGGATAAAACAGCCTAGGTTTAGAGCACCTTTCCTAGCCCCTTCCCTGTGTGAAGTGAGCAAAGGGGATCCTGACTAGGACTACTCAGTCATGGTAGCAGCTGCCAAATTGTGCTGAGTGCAAGACAACCATCAGGGTGCCACCACTTGCATGCAGATTTGTGTCTGAAGATTGCCAGATTTGCTGGTCTGTCACCATCGGGCTTTGGGAGGTTGGGGTAGAAGTGTCTTGCTTCCAGTGGTAGAAGCGTGTGTGCGACTTGGTTTGATGGGAGGAAGCTGGTGCACGGACACAGCAACCACCTGGTTGTGACAAGGTGGAGATCTGGGTTCAGTCGCAAGGGAGAGCCCTAGACAGCAAGAAGCCTCTCTTTTGCTGCTGCCGCCTTCTGTCTTTGCAGCCGTTGAGATCTGACTTCATCTTCTGCCTGATCTGCTGCTGAGGATTTGGGGTTGGACCCTGGTTTGTCTGGACCGTCCTCTCAAGCCTGTTTATCACAGGTGACTCTGCCAGGAGTGTGGGACTCTAGGCAGCAGCTCTCCGTCATTGGGATGCACAAGCCTCTCCACCACCATGAGGTCTCGGTCCTTGGAGAGGAGTTTGGCGATAGCTGTTCCCTGGCTTGAGACTCCGCAGTGTTTGGGCATTGGGCTTATTCAGGCCAGGGTAATGCAGTTAGGAAGGGCCCCTAAATCTATGCTGAAAGCATGTTCACGCTTCAAATGAAAATGTTAGGCTGCCCCCTGCCCCTACCCAAAAGATAGGCCAGACCGTCAAACTGCAGAGCAGTTAATAAAGT
>NW_017729024.1:164669806-164686537 GCF_001723915.1 Gavialis gangeticus | reverse complement strand
TGTGGGACTCCAGGCAGCAGCTCTCCGTCATTGGGATGCACAAGCCTCTCCACCACCATGAGGTCTCGGTCCTTGGAGAGGAGTTTGGCGATAGCTGTTCCCTGGCTTGAGACTCCGCAGTGTTTGGGCATTGGGCTTATTCAGGCCAGGGTAATGCAGTTAGGAAGGGCCCCTAAATCTATGCTGAAAGCATGTTCACGCTTCAAATGAAAATGTTAGGCTGCCCCCTGCCCCTACCCAAAAGATAGGCCAGACCGTCAAACTGCAGAGCAGTTAATAAAGTACCCAAAACAACCCCTCCACCTCTCCCTTTGCTGCTTCTTCCCTTCCCTTGCTCTTGTCTGCTCTGGCCGCTGCTGCTTTTCCTCCTTGTGACTTGGCAAGGCTCTCAGCCCTTCACACGGGGTGCTTGGGTGTTGGTGCAGCCGTGATGCTGGAGGGGAAACCATGGAAATAAGCAGGGATTTGATGGTGTTTTTTCTCTTTCCTTCTGCAGGAGGGAAGTAAGGCCTGTGGAAAAGAGAGTGCAAAGCCTTTCTTCTCTCACATACATGGGCGCGCTCTGTCACTTGAGCCTGTGGCCAACATGTCATGGTGGCTGTTTTTAGGAAGCAATAATACCCGTGGGCAGAGTGCAGGTGTTTCCCTTCATGGAGAACATGTGCATCCAGGACATGGACGTGTTACTTCTGTGCCTTGTGAAACCTTTGCCTTGGGAGTCATTATTCCACCGTGGTCTAGACTCGAGGGCTTGGGTTTGGCAGTGCTGAGCATCATCCTGTTGAACACTCAGGCCTGTAGAGTTCATACACCTGAGTGTGACACACACGTTCCCTCTGCAGTGCATGGAGACCGGGCTTCCCAGGGGCAGGGTGTGTAGCGGGGGGAAAACTGAGGGCAGCCAGGAAGAAGTGCCAAAGGGGGGGTGTCTGGCATCTTGCCTCTCTCGAGGGTGTCATGTCAGCTTGGGTTTCACAGTCTGGGATTCCTTGACCTGGGAACTGGAGTTGCCCTGCTGGGGACAGACCGACTGACTCTCGCTTCTTGGTTGGGGCTGCCCACTGTTTCTGTCAGCGGTCTCCAAGTGTTGCTAGCCCTTGAGCAGCAACACCAAGCAGCATGCAGGGCCTCCTACGTGGCTCTTGCTGTTGGCCTGAAGAGCCACGTCTGTAGGAAGTCGGCCTTCTAGTGACCATGAGCAATGTTGCCTGCAAACTGCTGGTAGGAGATGCCGATGTATGTGATTACATAGTGTTTGAAGAACTTCTTCAGCAAGTGAGAAACCTTGTTTCTGCGCCCTCCTTCACTTGAGCAGTCTTAAATTGACTTCTCCCAGGAACTGGCCCTAACCACCAGGCTGGATAGTCACTTTCCACCCCTCTTTTTGAAAGCTCTTCTGTTGTGGGGCCAAGAACATAAGATCCATGAGTTGTGTGAGAGAGCAAGACTGTAGCCCAGCCATGAGGACACTCCTCTGGAAAGGAGTCTGTGATTCTTGTCCTTGTTCTGGGGATTACTTTCTGCATTTTGTATTAGTCACCGGATAAAATGCACAAGCAGTGTTGGGAGCAGGGACTGGAATAACCTGTAACTGGCTTGAACTTGATGGGATCTACTTGTCTAGTTGATGAAAGTGCGTGTGGAAGGCATTTCATTTTTTAAAAGGGAGGAAGGGGGTGTGAGGTGTGAAAGCCTGGGGGAGATGCAGTGAAATGTGCCAAACTTTGCATTCTGCAGGGTGGCATTTTATCAACACCACCCAGCGTGTTATGACTCTTGTGCCCACACCGTACTTGTTCGTTGTGATCAAGCAGTGTCTGCTCGTAGCTCCGGGGTGCGGCACAGCTCTCGGACAAGGGTTTGAATGATTTGGTGTAGCTTGGGCATAAACGTGGACCGCAGTCAGCGGCGGCTTTCCAGCAGAGCGGAGCGTAACCCAGCTACTTCCATACGTCTGTAAATAGTCATGAAATGAAATGCAATGCTGAGTAGCACTTCAAATTAGGCTGCTTTAAGTCGTCACGTCTTCTGCTGCCTTCCTGGGTGTCTCTGCTGATCGTGCTCTACTGATCCATGCCTGACAGTGTGAAACTGTAGGAGAGATTTTCCCCTGAATAGTTACATAATTGAGACACAAAGCAAGCATATGTTGTGCTTGGCAAACTGTGGGAAGCTAGATATATTTTATTAAATGTGTTGGTGACAGAAATGCTATAGCTTTCAAGACACTAGACTCCTGGCATTGCCTAGTCCTTAATTGGAGGGTTATACTGAACTTCATTTGTAGAAGAACTGCAGTTCTCTCCAGAATTATATGATGATCTAGATGCACGTTGTTGGGTGTTTTTTTTTAATTAAAGCCTATACAGTAGCTGGCCTACTTGATTGGTCTGTGTTACTTGTTTCAGTATTCAATATGTATTTTTGTTATAATATATTTCCTCTTGAGATTACTTTCATCTGGTGTTTGCATGTTTTCCTGAGTTGTAATTGTATATCTTCTTCGTGTCTTTGTCTTTGTACATCCTCTTCATGCCTAACCGACTTTAAAGACTGTGATGTTGCATTTTAGCAAATTTCTAACCTGTTAAATAGAGCTCAGAAATACGTCAATGCAAAGGTGTCTTGCGAGGCATTCATCTCTTTCCGGATGAGATGTTGTGCTCAGTTTTGTTGCATTATAATATATAAAAGGACATGCAGAGAGTTTAATATTTTTCTGCTATCATTAACCTGCAAAATATCAAGAATGTCAACCTGGGTCGTCTCTGATTATGCCAAAGGACCCAGCTGTCTGAAGTTGTCTCTTCCATCTTAATCAAAGCAGCAGATGTGTTGAATCCTTAACAGGGTCGTCGTCTTATGCAGAGTGTTCAGCATTGATGCTAAGTTAGGGTTTAGCAAAAACAAACAAAAGCAAAGATGAATAGAGTCTGGATAACAGCCCCTTCCTTTCTCACCTCCTCATTATCTGTTGTTGCTTCTGCAGTATTGTGTTTGCTAGTTCTCCATTGTTACAGCATGTCTAGGAGAGGCAGGACCTGAATTTTTATGCTGGAAAACAGAAAAAAGGACTGCCTTTTTCACATTTAAAAAGAACACAAGCAAATTAGGCCATTATGCATTGGAAAGAAGCAATGTTAAAGTGCTTCTGGAAATGTCTAGCATAGGGATTCTCAACCAAGGTGTCGTGGCACCCTAGGGTGCCTTGTGATCCATTTCGGGGTATCACTGGGTGCTGCGCAACGTTGGTACGGTTACGTGGACAAACGCACATCATGAGACAAACCCAAAGATACCCGTTGTGGCCTTTCCAAGGTCTTTGGAACAAAATAATTGCTCTGTTTTTCTGTACTTCAAAAAAGGAGTGAAAGCTAAAAGCTGGCATTTTCCAAGGAGCGCTCCTGGAGATTGGGGGCAGGAGGTGCCTTGATTCTAGAAAGGTTGAGATCCGTTGATGTAACACACACAAGACTATGTATTGTATAAGGACTTGTGCCAAGATGTGATGGAGATGCTAACAGCGAGGTCAGGACATCCCATGCACAATGCTCCGGGGCCTGTGTCTATGGCAGTTGGCAATACCTACTGTCCAAGAAAGCAACCTGACCATCTAGCACTTGTGGGCAGTGGCTCTTGTTGTTTGATTTTTAAAGCTGCAAATAATATACACCCTTCCTATCCAGGGCAACTACCATAATAGCTGCTTGCACTGGGGGTAAACTGCTGACTGTTCAAGCTAGTTTCAAGAGTCTTTCAAAGCTATTTTTTGCCCTCTCTCATGTAGGCCAGGTTCAATGAATGGCCTCATTTTGAGGAAAGAATTGTACCAAATTTGGGGGCTTGACAGGGGCTTATTTCAGTAGGCTCCTGGGGATTTTACCTGCATGTTCTAGTTTGCTTTTTGTAATTCTGTGCATGCGGCTTGCTGTCAGATGCCCAGCGTCTTTCAGCTTGGTCCCAGGAATTAACTTGTTAATAATGTACACGTGGATCTGATCTTAAACCGGATTAGCAGCTGGCACGCTGAGTGCTGTGATGCTGGGTACAGCAAGTGGTTCACAGGTCCTCTATTATTTTAGCAACCTTCCTGTCTGCAGACTCCTGCCTGCCCATGTGCTTGGGTCATTGCCCATTGATTTGTGACAGACTGAGCCACACGAACATTTCCTTCTGGCGGCACAGGTTTATTTTTTCCTGACAATATTTAACCAATAACTAGGGCCTGCCTCATTAAGCTGCTAGGATTCAGGACTTCTGGGTTTTATCCCCAACTGCTATGTGGCAGACTGCCAGTTTATGAGCTGGCTCCCAGATTTATAAGGAGACATTATTACCCTGCAGCAGTAGAAACCCTCCTTTACAAAAGAAGAAATACCTGTCTTGGCTGTGCCTGTTTCTAGGTCTTTTCCTTTTTGTGTATTTCCTCCTCTTGGGCTTTTCTGTTCCTTTTTTTGTGCCTCTTGGGTACAGATGGACATGTATCTGAATTATTGGATGTAGTAGTTTAAGCTGTTGTGCTCAAGCATCTGTAATGGTGTTTCATTCAGGGTTAAAATGTTTTAGCCAACTTATCGCTACAGGAGCATTCAGAGGTAACAGTTATTGGAGCAGGTGATGTATACCCCACGTCGCAGGCCTCCCTCCCCTTTTCAAACTGGTGGAAAAGTGTGTTTATCCATAGCCTGTCATTGAACCACAGACAAGGAGGGTTGAAGGGAGCTCAGGAGGTTACATCCAGTCCAACCCCCTGCTCCAAGCAGGACCAGCCCCAACTACACCATCCCAGACAAGGCTTTGTCTACCTGGGTCTTCAGCACCTCCAAGGATGGAGACTGCACCACTGCTCTGGGGAGCCTGCTCCAGTGCTTTACCACCTTCCACATGCAAAAGTTCTTCCTAATATCCAACCTCAACTTCCCTTGCTGCAACTTGAGCCCATTGCTCCTTGTCCTGCCATCTGCCCCTACTGAGACCAGTCCAGCTCCATCCTCTTTCATTCACTTTCCCTTCGTTCAGTTCATTCTTCTTTTTTCTTTTTCCCTCTTATCTCTTTGTCTCGCCTTGCTATTTGACTTCCTTCTGCTATGCCCCACTGCTTTCTTCTCTGATGCTTCTTTATACTCTAGCCTTTCTTTTCCCTTTCCCCAGGAATAGGCTCACACACCCATTAAATGTGCCTATGAGGCCACTTCTGTCTGTCCAGGGAGCAGGCTGGATGACGGTGGTGGCACGTTTTCCTTGCTGGGCCTGTGATCAGGGACATGTGGAGAGTGGGGGGGTGCATTTTGGCTGCCCTCAGCTTGCTGCCATGACTCGGTTAGTAGAGTACCATCGCTTCCGGGACAGATGGTCAGCCTGGCTACCAGTGGCCATAGCAGGTTGCTTTGTCTGACCCTTAGGTTCAGATCTGTTACTGGCCAAAGAGGCTCTGAGTGTAGATCTTAATCATAGGATCCATTTTTTTACAGATATAACGTTGGTTTGTAATATTCTCTGCATCTGCCCAGCAGATCATTTTCACAAACAGACTCAGTAAAATTTTAAAAGCATAAGTAGGGTGAGGCACGTGGAGCGCCAGCCCCTCGCAGTGATGGAGAAGGGGTGCCAGCCCATCTCGCTGTGCTCTGCACCCCTGCCCTCTGGTGCCGGGCCGTCTCTGTCCATGGGGCCAAGCTGCTGTCTCTGGTAATGTGATGGTAAAAAATGGTGCCGTGCTCAGTGTGTATTTAGTCAGTCGTGTACTTGGTAACAAAACCCGGTGTGCATGGACTGCTATAAACCTTGCAGAGATGAGGAGGAAGTTGAGCTGGTCCTTCTCAAGCAGTAACAGCTGTCGATGAAGCTTTAGGTGGCTTTACCTGTTGAAAATAAAGGGTGTCATTAGGGGACTAATCTGAAGATATTCAGGTTGTTCAGGTGTACTTGTGGGTTAATTTTGGCCTGTAAAACCTGAACAACTGACGGGCAAGGAGAAGAGAGCCCAGTTTCACTGTTTTGGTCCGTGTACAAGTTTGTACACAAATACCAGAAGATGAATAAAAGCGCATTTACATAAATCAGTTGTTCTCAAGTTTTTTATGGACTCGAGGCATGCCTCATTAGACTTGACACATCCCTCTGTAGGTTTTATGAGTCGAGTGGCACCAATTAAAAAAAAAAAAGTATATATATTATATATTTTTATAAATTATGAAATATTTATGAACTAGGAAGTGCAGTATTTAGTGCTGCTACAAAGCAGTTAGCTTATAATCAAGTTGCCACTCTGCTCATAGAAACATGATCGTTTAATCAGCGTGTGTGTGTGTGTATTACAATGCTTGCCCCATTGCAGAGGGGCTTGGCTTTGGCTTTGACGGTGGGGGATCATTCAGGCAGGGGTCAGCTTGTGCCTGGGTTGATCTATTTAACTCATCTGCTCATCTCCTTATACACTGTGCCACCCCTCACGGGATCTGAGGCACTCCAACACCCTGGTTGTGGATCACTGGTGTGGATGCAAGGTTTTTGTCAACACTAGTTTTGGATGAAATGGTTAATGTGCCCTCTTAATCGTTTACATAAAAATGACTTAAGAGTCTCTACAAAAGCTTGCTCCTAAATCACACCATCTGCTTGAATTCCTGTAGTTGTGGTGGTTTGGTACAGTTATGACTACACCACTGCCTTTGGATGCCATCCAGTTTTCGGGGCAGATGAGGGAAGTGAGGAGGAAGGATCTTAATTTGCAGCTGAGCACACATGACCTGGAAACAACTGACAACTTTGGAACAACTTAACTGGTTTACACTGCACCACTGCCCATTAATTTCTGTAAATGTTATCCTTGAATTTTCAACTGCAGGGTGTGTGCGAGATTCAAACGTTGCTGAGAGGCATGGACGGTTGTCAGGTCACATACCTGTAGTTGTCAGTAGGTTCTTCACATGCTGACCTTTGGTAGCAGTATGGTTTGAAGGAAAGAGCACAAAGCTGGAAAGTCCGGGTTGTTATCCTGGCTTGACCAAGGCTGTAGATGGCGAACGTTAAGTCTCTTTTGCTCTCTGCTGTGGTTCAACAAGTCTGAAGTGGAGACACTTGTGTGTCTGGGTAGAGATAATGACCTGGGTTGTTCGTGTTGTATTGTGTTTGCGCATATGAAGTGCCGCAGAAGCTCAGTTTCATAATAGCTTGACTCATTACAATAAAACACGCGGAGACAAGATGCTGCTCAACATAGTTTGCATACAAAGAAGCAGGTCTGTAGTAATCTTGTGTATATGGCATTTTCACCTGCAGATCTCAGATCTTTTTATGCATCATTTATTTTCCTTTATAAATGGGAGGGGGAAGTGGAAGCACTGGGCGCCTTGTGAAGACCTGGGAAGGGAATCCAAGTCTGCTGGGCATGGATCCAACACCTTTTGCCTTCCTCCTGTGTCACTGCTTGACCAAATTTCATGGAAGCTGTGGCTGGATTTCTGGTTTCGTGCCTGGGAAGTAGGAAGCACAATATTTAGTGCTGCTACAAAGCAGTTAGCTTATAATCAAGTTGCTGCTCCGCTCATACAAACGTGGTAGTTTAATCGGCCTAAATGCATCGTGATCTGAAGAGTGGCTTATGAAGACACTGGAGAGGTAGGTCAGTAAGCCAGGAAAGATATGGAAAGTGATAACGATAAAAGCTGTCTTTGTTTTCAAGTTTTGCAGAATCTAAGCCAAGTACACGACAGATGCTCCCTCGGTTTATTTTTTTAAAGCCTTCTCCTTCCATTCCTCCTCTTTGCTGCCGTTCGTGTTGCTCGCAGGCACCTGGAGCTATTTCGGATGGGGAGAGCAGCCGAGTATGTAACCATTTAACTTCATGCAAGTTTGGTGGTCCTATAGCACAGCAGCATGCTCCAACAGGGGGAGAAGAGGGATATTCATGCATATAGGGGATCTCTTCTCTTTTCTTCTGTTTCCATCTGTGTTGATGAGATCTTCATGTTCGTGTGTGTATTGTCAGCCTGTTCTATCTGTGGCTTCTTCTTGGCGGTCTTGCTGTGGCCAGGTGTTGTGCAGTCTTTTTAGTCAGGAGTATCAGCCATAGACTTGGACTATACCTCTGGCTGGTATAGAGCCAGTGCCTATGGTCTGCTTGTCCACCCTGCTAAGTTAGCCACCACCCTGAACAGATGGACGGATGCCTCTGGTAACTGGAAGTGACCACACTGGATGGAGCTGAGTACAGACAAGACCGCAGAACAAATGAGTCGACAGTGGTATTCCTGCAAAAAAGACAAATCTTGTTCTGGGTTGGTTGTGTTAACAGCAGTGTTTGTATGCAGGACATGGGAGATCATTATTTTGCTCCGCATGTTGCTGAGAGACTGGAAAGGCAGGGTGAAAGACCTGGATTTCTTTCATTTAGGAAAGACCAAGAAGATAAGATTTTCAATAAGAAAAGGTTAAAAAAGATGGTGGGCACTTGTCTTGCAAGTCAGCATGAGGAGGGCAATAAGTCCACTGGAGCCTTGTTTGTCTTATGATTTACTGACCTGCCATTTCTTTAAGCTAGTGACATCCTTTTGAATCTGTTTCAAGCAGGACAGGAAAATGCCAGCCTTCGTTAAAAAGCCCATTCTTGTCAATGGATATCAGAATGATATTTTGTTTTCTAGACATGATGGAAAACAGCTGTGCTGTCAGTGCTGGCGTTATCTGCTGATGTCTACATTCATGTGTTTATCCAGCAGAGGGAAATTTATGGGACTTAACACCAAATATTGCAAAGAGCAGCTCAGGAAGGACAAGAAGGACAGAGGCTTATTTATGCTTCAAGTAGTGTCTGATGGTCTGGGAAGGGTTCAGGTTTGGATCCTGCTGCCTGAGTGCTACACTCTGGTTTAATATTGTCACTGTTTTTGTAATGAAGATGTTTGGTGAACACGCAGGCTTCCCTCGGGCCAGACCCTGTAATTCTGAAGTAAGTGGTGGAAAGGGCTTGCTTGTCTGTGAAGTGCAGGTCTAGGAAGGCGCAGTCCCAGAGACAGTGAATGCCGCAAGCAAAAGCATCGGGTAGGATCACAACAGACAGGCTGGTTCTTGTGGACTGCCGCCCCTTTTAGCAACAAGGAGAAATAAATATATTTCTCCTTGTTCCTGCAGGCAGGTGTGTATATGTGTGTATATATACACATATACAAAGCCCCAGGTGATACTAAATATATCTATATATCTATATCTACTGCCAGTTTAACATGCTGCCCTTTGAAAGGCAGGATCTAGCTCCTAAGACGGATCTCAGCCCTGACACTCGAGAGGCTACAGCAGTCAGTGCTGTATGTGTGTGTATATGTGTACAGCAGTCAGTGCTGTGTGTCCTGCAGATATAGATGTAGATACACACAGCACTGACTGCTGTAGCCTCTTGAGTGTCAGGGCTGAGATCCATCTTAGGAGCTGGATCCTGCCTTTCAAAGGGCAGCATGCAAAACTGGCAGTGATCCCCCCAGCTGATGCTAAATCAGTGTAAACTTCTGTGAAAAGCCCCCATTCTTGCAGGCTGACCTGGGCTGAGCCCTGCGAGGAAATGGGATAAAACTTCAATCAGAAGAGTGTGCTGATATGTTCATCACTGTCCTCTGTGGATGCTGATCGAAGGAGCAATGGCCTTAGCTCGCAGCAAGGGCGCTCTAGGCTGGATGTGGGGAAGAACCCCTTGGTTCTGAGACGATGGAGCTGTGCTTGGACATGGATCTTGAGTGAGGACAAGGGACATCCACCACTGGATATCTTGAAGGTTAGACAGACATTTGTCTGGGATGGTTTAGACAGGGATGCTCCGGTCTTGAGCAGGGCTTGGACTAAGTGACCTTCTAAGAACCCTTCCAGCATTTTTCTGTTACTGTGATTTTTTTTTTAGCCAGCTCTGTCCTCGTGTTAGCTGTGACAGCAGTGCTGTTGACCCTCCAGAAGTTAAGGTTTGTAAAGCAATGCTTGCCCAGATGTGGACCTGACTAATAGGGCAGCAGGGGCAACAATGACCTGGAAAACCACTTTGAGACCAGTGTGTGAGGAGCTGCGGTAGTCTGCCCCATGGCACTCATGGCCCCAGGGCCTTTTGGGCTGCAGTTGGTTCAGCAGGCCTGTCCCTCTAATGTGTATGCATGCTCTGCTGTCTCCTGTCTTGCCTTTATCACTCTGGAGTCCTGTTCTGTTTGTAAAACCTTACTGTGTGATGTGACTTTGTCTGTAGCTTTACCGTTGTATGTTGACTGTATGCATGAATATTCAGTTCTCTAACCGAGGAGAGCATGCTTTTGCCCTTTTCCTGCAGTGTGATCTCCTTGATCTACATACCAAGAAACTGTTTTCATCCCCTGACACCATTTCTGGTGTATATGGAGTTTCCTAAACCAGGGGATAAAACAGTTGGTTAGTCTTTTTACCAGCGCACAGTATTCTGTTTGGTGTATTGACTTCCCAAGATTAGATGAAAATACAACTTTCATCATTAGAGGCCATAGTGCATCATCTGCTTGCAGAAGGCCAGCGCTTTGTTACCCCGGTCTTGTGTGTGTGTGGGTGAGGGCTATTGTGCTACAGTATAAGTATTAATATTTGTCCCCTTCTGTTGAAGTGATAGTGCATCTCCAGAGCTGCTTCTGCAAGTTGTTGTCAGTCTCCTCTTGTGATGAACTGCATTTTGTTTCTAATATATCAAGATCTAATACACTTGTGTCACCACTACACACTGTTAAAAGCACTCTTGTAATTTTTTCTGGGTCTGTAATGCATATTATAACCTCTGAGAGAGCCTGGTTGTGGTACCTATACTTGGAATGAATAGTACCTTGCTCATCGAGTCGTTTCACTGATTTAAAGAGGGACGGTTTTGTGAAGTGCTATTCTACATGAGCAAGTACCTGAATGTGACCAAAAGATATTGGTATGCCTGCTACCGTGATTAATACCTACTGGTGTACGGCAGGTGCTCAGGAGGCTCATTCAAGATGCAGTGTTTTGTTGGTTTTTTGGGGGGGGGGTTTTGTTTTTGTTTTTTTTTTTTTTGGCCCAATGTTCCCTACAGGGTATGGACTATTTTTTTTAAAGATGTCATCCATTAAAACGTGTTACAAGTTGGCATCTGAGAGGTAGTTCCCATGCTATGCATTAGTGAAAAGTTTCAAGAAACCCTGCCATCAGGGTTTATAATGACTTGTTTAAACGCAGTTGATTCATAAATTTCATCTACAATTTTAGAAAAACATAATTTATAACTCCCAAACTCCACCTGTGGCTTTTTATGAGGCTAAAACATAAAAAACAAGCCACAGTGAGCCCTGCTGTTGTTGCAAACAAACCCAAAATGGGCTTTGGGAGACGTGTAGACAGAGTGAGCTTTACCTGCCCGCGATAGTCAGCGTAGGGTCCCAAATACTGGTGGCATGGGCTCCTCATCACTGGAGGATATTTCGGAGGGTTATGCCATGTTAAATCAAATTTGCGTTCAGAAAATGGTGGGAGCAGGGGATTTGTTGTGAAACCCCCCCCCCATTCAACATGAAATTAGTTTTGAGTGGAGTATAGAAGTGTTTCCATAATCTAAGCTATTGCATATGGAACCACTAGTTTTGGCATGAAAACCGTGGACGGTGGCAACATGCAGTCTGTGGTGGTGACATGGACATTCAGGACAGTTGCTCGTTATCCTTCTGGGGCTGGTTCCCACCGGGCTCAATCTGCTGTGGGGAGCCGATGGTGATGCTTTCGGCCCCAAGGGTTTGAGGCAGGACTTCAGAGGCTCTTGCACCTCCTGCAAATTGAAATATTTTTTTCATGCAGTGCTGCAGCAATGGAAAAACTGCTAGCCATGCAGTATTTTTTTTTTTTTTTTTAACAAAGCTATATAAATTTATTCTATATAAAATAAATGTTATCAATATCACTTTTGTTTAATTACTGGAGACCAACAAAACCTGCACAGCGTTAGACTCCCAAGAAGCAGGAGACTGTACACTATCTTCAGCACGGACAATCAAATTGATGTGATGGCACTAGAGGGGTGGAAGCCTGACCGGATGTGGATTTCGGCTACGTGCACGGACACGTTCTCCAGCGGAGCTGTTTTGTTCCTTAGGCTGCTGCTGTGACTTTATACTGTAGCAGGGGGGAGCCCACATGGTTTCATTACCAGCCAAACTACCATGTGCTAAAAAGAATTGAAACTGAAATCAAAAGGAAAAAAAAAAGCTTCATTGGGAAGCATGACTCTGCACCTAATATTTTTTGCTGGAATTAAATTTCCACAGAAAACGAGCAGCACTGCGTTGGTGCTCGGTCCCAGTTGACCTGGGCTGTGCCGCATGGGGATGATTGAGGCATTCGGGAAGTATTGGACCCACTCCTCAGACAGTGCTGTAATTTGATTGTCCTTTCTAGACGGGCTTGCGGTGCTGGTGGTGGTTGTGGTGAATAATAGCTGATGGCAATGATGATGTGTTTTCTTTTCCTTCGAGTGTGTTAGCCGTGCACTTCACCTCCCTCCTCGCCTCTCTTGCCTATCAACTGGAAACCTGCAGAGATCAAACGGCCAGTCTGTGTAGCCTCGCAAAAGCTTCGCTGCTTAGGCTGTGAGCAGACTGAAGGGGAAGGTGTCAGAGCATGGCCACCACGACGTGTCTTTGAGAAGGGTCTTTCATGGGGGATGCACTAGACATGAAGGGGCACTGCTTTCGTTGCCAGGGCATTTACAGGGATGTCAGTCATCTGTGTTCACTTCTTAACGTGTCTAAATTTTAATCATCCATTGTAGTTAGTGACATGTGTTCAACGTAGGAATTAGTGCAATACGAAGCAGTAATTTCCAGAGACGAGCAGAGCTGAGTGGTTAGCCAGCTGATCTTGACTTTCTTTACTCGCCAGTGTATTATCACTTCTTGATAACCTCTGTAACGGGGGGCCTCAACCCCCAGTTACTTTTGAGGAGCGAGACAGCTGAGTGGCCCTTTAGCTCATGGTGCTAATTAACACCAAGGTCACAGGTTTTAGCACTGGTCGGACTAGATAATCCTGTGCGGGTTTTCTAGCCTTCTCTAGGATTGGGGGCCAGCTGAGAGTGAAACAGGAGCAGAATCACAGACAAGGAGGGTTGAAGGGAGCTCAGGAGGTCACATCTAGTCCAACCCCCTGCTCCAAGCAGGACCAGCCCCAACTACATCATCCCAGACAAGGCTTTGTCTACCTGGGTCTTCAGCGTCTCCAAGGATGGAGACTGCACCACCACTCTGGGAAGCCTGCTCCAGTGCTTTACTGCCCTCCTCGTGACAAAGTTCTTCCTAATATCAAACCTATACCTTCCTTTCTGCAGCTTGAGCCTGTTGCTCCTTGTCCTGCCATCTGCCCCAATGAGACCAGTCCAGCTCCATCATCTCTGCAACCCCCCTGCAGGGAGGTGAAAGCTGCTATTCAATCCCCCCATGATCTTCTCTTCTGCAGGCTCAATCAGCCCAATTCCCTCCCCCTCTCCTTACCAGTCCTGTCCCCCAGCCATTTTCATCACTCTCTGCTGGACTGTCCCCCATATGTCTACATCCTTTCTGTAGTGTGTGTGTGTGGGGGGGGTGGGTGGGGATGGGGGGCACAACTGGACACAGGACTCCAGATGTGGCCTCCCCAGTGTTGAATAGAGGGGAAGAATCGTTGGCAGCGCTCCTACTGATGCAGCCCAGGATGCCAGTAGCCTTCTTGGCACCAAGGGCACACTGCTGGCTCCTATCCATCTTCTTGTCCCCTGTGCCCCCCAGGTCCTGTTCTGCAGAGTAGTAGCTCTACGAGAAAGCTGTAAGCCACTTGCCTAGAAGCAAGCTGGGAAAAGAGAGATACTGAGGGCTGGTCTCCCAGGAGGTGCAGGGGAAAGGGGTCAAAGAACAGCTTCAGCCAAGCCAAGCAGGCTGTTGCAACCTCCCCTGCTGAGAGTAGGGCCAGACAGCAGACCTAAGGGGCTTGTAAGACTTCAAAGGGCAGCTTACAAAACGGCTGTCTTGGCTGCAAGGCCGTGCAGAGCCTGCCGGATTAAGAGAAGTCAGCCACCAAACTGCGGTTCTGCTTAGCGGGAGACAGCGGTGTTGGTTTGAAGCCAGGGTAGATTTGCACTGTATAGACTGATCAAAATTAGTTTATGTATAACACATGAGCTTCCGTGAGCTGGAACTCGCTTCATCGGATGTTGGGAAAGGATGTGCAGAAAGCATGGTGGAAGGAGAGAGCACTTGCTGGGAGGTTGGTGATGGAGACAAGCCCAGATTGACTAATGGAGACCCCAGTGCCGGGCTACTAGAGCCGGGACCAGGCGATGCAAGGGAAAGGAGCTGTCCTCCAGAGGTCGGCAATGTCACCCTCTTGTAGAGAAATGAAGTGCTTTCTCGTACAGGTCAAGTATTTTGCAGTGCCTAAGCCAGCGCTGCTGTGCAGCAGAGGGAAGCACATTACATGCCTATGTTAATGGTCTTCTCTGCTCCTCTGTGTGTACAGCGTGTGGTTTCTTTTCATCAGACATTAAATGAGAGACAGAGAAAATAACCCACTCTAGACAGACTTGTCCTTGCTTTGGCGAGCCTGCTTTTCTGATGGCTAGGTTTTCATTACAGTTTTTTGCCAACAGCAGTAAGGAATCCAAGAAAGTCTCCTAAAATGAAGATCATGTTAAGCTCCTGTTTGGTAGCAAGACTTGGAGAGTAAAATAAGCAAACCATCTTTTGCAGGGAGGTAGGAAATGATAGAGAGAAAGTAAGGTAATCGTGGATGTGTAGGATACGAATTGGGAGGCCTGTTCGGACCACGGATTAGGAAAGGTGCCTTATTTCAAGGGGCTTTGTGCTTGGAAGTGGAATGGTCTCTGATCCCATCCAAATGGATCGGGGAGCTGTGCTCTTAATGGCTTTTGTTTCTCAGCCTTTGAAGACCCTGACAGTGCCGTGGACGATCGAGACAGCGACTACCGTAGCGAGGCGAGCAACACCCTCCCTCCTCCATATCACACGACTTCCCAGCCCAACGCCTCCGTGCACCAGTTCACCGTGCCGTCCCGCCTGCAGCAGCAGGGTGTCTTGCGGGATTTCTGCCATGACTCTGTGCAGAGCTACGACCTGGATTATCGGGAATGTGAGGCCGTCAGGTGGGTGCTGTCTTCAAAACAACAGTAACTGCCTCTTTTTTTTTTACTAAACTTTCCCAGTTGAGCCTGAAGTTGTAATGGAAATGAATGAGGAGCAGCCTGGAGACTGAGTGCCTTGAAGGAAGCAATTGTGAGGTGTCCTCACCTATGTTCTGTACTTTTCTCCTTGAAATATCCACTTGCAAACCCAAATGAAGCAATAAAAGCAGATGTCATAAAAGGGGGAGGGGAGGAGGCAGAATGCTTCCAGTTGTGATGTTCTGACAATCGGGTCATGTTGCATTTCAGAAGGAAAAGAAACGGCAGAATTATCCTATTGTGACTTCTTTCATTGGAGACAAGTTCATCTTGTTTCCGATTAGCTGTAGTTCCTCTATCAGCCCTGCACACGCAGAGCATTCACGAAGGAAACCTTTGATCAGTTTGTTCTAGCTGTTATGCAACATTGTTGTGTGAGATGGGCTTTTTCCCCCGTCAGCTCTAGGACAAGAAGGGTTTATTCACTTCATTGTTTTTTTTTTTTAAAGATCGTTTTCTGTATCGGTCTTCAGTTTGTGATTTGTTTTTGCGTGACAATAGAACATAATAGTCTCCCTGTGGGATTTGACAATAAGTCAGCAGTTTAAAAATTACTTCCACCCTCTTTACATAATTGAATGAATAACACTAAGTGATGCAGTAGTAACTTGCCAGGAGGCCCGGCTCTGGATCATGGCCCATTGTGTTGGATGCCGTTAAACACAGAACAAGAATACGGTTCCATGGATTAAATGCATCTAAAATAAAGATGAGACGATGGATAACTAACTATAGTAGGTGAGCAGACGTGGAATACAAGAAAACAATGAAATGGTTCTGGATAGCTTGATAAGCAGGGTCATGGAGATCTAGGGTGCGATGTTTTGGTACATGTTGGGACAGCCCGAGATGGGAGGATAGTCACTTAAACATCTCTCCAGAAGGGAGTCAGAGGCACAGAGCTTTGCACTGTCTCTGTCCGACTTGTTCTGCTTCCAACCCCCTGGTCTGAAACTGCAAATACCAGAAGTTTCAAGTCTAGCTATGACCTCAGTTTGTTGCTGGTAGATGGCAAGTTTTCTTTAACATTCTCGGCTTTAATATGGCCAGTCCCCATCTGAAACCTTTGTTGCATCTGAATTTTTTTATGGCCAGATCTAATTCAGCTTGCATTCCTCACTGGACTTTCTGGGGTATGCATTTTTAGTGGCACAGCTGCATCCCTAGCTGTGCGGTGTATTATTTTTAATGCTTTCTAAGCCATTAAACATACTGACTAATTTTTTACTATCATCTCCTGCATCCTATTTAGTAGCTGAATTGTACAGATGGGGCTCCCTGCTCAGTTGCTGCAAACTTTTATTGGCATCTGTCCCCATACAGATATGTCAGTAAGGCAAAGCTCGGCATATGCTCATTTTGTGTCTCCACTAACAAATCAACTGATTTTAATGTGTTAGGTGCTCACAAGTAGTTTTTTTGCTTATGCTAGATTGATTAGATTGCACTTTGCTCCAGGATCTGTTAATGCTGAAGGCTGCAATTAAGAAGAATGGGGGGGGGGGGGAACC